>NC_041383.1:319915983-319937833 GCF_002162155.2 Triticum dicoccoides | reverse complement strand
GTCATTGGACAACATACATAGAACTCGGTGCTTAAGGACGGTTCCAGTGAGACAACCCACCATGTACTCCTACATGGCCTCTCACCACTACCTTTACCAAATCGTGTTCACACACTTAACTCTCAGCATCAGAACATATCGTAACACTCCAATTCATTCACAATGAATCAGACCTGACACAACTCTAAGCAATAGCAGGCATAGCATGGTAGGAACACAACAATGGCTTCAATCAACTCCTACACATGCTAGTGGGTTTCAACTATTTACTGTGGCAATGACAGGTCATGCAGAGGAATGGGTTCAACTACCGCAGCACAAAGTAGCAGACGAATCGTTGTTGTCCTAATGCAATAACTGAGAGCAGGAGCGAGAGAGTAGGGTTTTATCGAGATGAACAAGGGGGTTTGCTTGCCTGGTAAAACAACAGAGGAGGCACTGCTTCACAGACAGGTACTCTGGAACGGTCTCCGGAGCAAGACCTATCGAGAAGGAACGGTGCCGGCAATCAATACACAAACATATGCAACAATATGATGCATGAACATGGCATAAAGATGTGATGTTGTTTGAGCTAATGCAACTAGAAAACATTTGGTTTGAAGTCCATTTGAACCAAAGGTTCAAATGCATCTCCAGGATAAGCTCCTATATATGCCATAATGTGTTTTCTCATATTCAGCATGTATAAGTTGGTTTGTCATGCATGTAACTAGTACAGATGGAAAGATTGCATTTTTCTGATAATTTTTCATATATAAATTATTTTAATCTGAGCTACGGTTGATTTGATATGAATTTTTGAAGTTTAAAACAATTTCTGGAATTTTCTGATTTAATTTAAATCCAAAAATCATATTATTGCGCCAGCATGACATCAGCACGACGTCAGCGGTCAACTGGGCTGGTCCGGGTCAAACCTGATGTGTGGGGCCCACACGTCAGTGACAGGGGGGTTAAACAGGGGTTAATTTAGTTCTAATTAAAAGTTATTGGCGCTGGGGCCCACTGTCAGTGTCAGGCGGGTTAGCTAACGGTGATTAGCACTAAGCTAACTTAATTAGCCTGGGGGGGGGTTAGTTAGCTGGGTTGACCCGGTCAATCCCGCCGGCGTTTAGCCGCCGGCGAGGCCGAACGCGGCGGAGGGGCTCGGGATCGCCGTTCCGGCGACCATTCGGGCGGCGGAGACCACCCACGCGAAGCCCCGGCTCGCGCGCATCTAGTGGTTCATGCGGGAGGCTGCGGGGGCGGCGGAGCTCGCCGGAGCGAAGCTCGGGGCGGCCGCCGGAGTTCGGGCGCGAGCGGGATCGTGCTGCGGGGCACGGGGAGGCCACCTGAGGGGCTCGGCGGCACCCTCGTGGCACCGGGAGCGCAATGGAAGGCTCGGTTTGGGCGGAGGCGGGCCGAGACGGCGATGGCGACATGGACGGCGGCGAGAGGCTTCGGCCGTGGTGGTAGCGACGGCTACGACACGGGAACGAGGGGGGAAGAGAGGGGAAACAGGGAGATGCTCACGGCGATCACGCAGAGCAGCACAGCGGGGTCGGGGGGAGACCTGGTGACGGCGAATCGACGGCGGCGGACGGCGGAGCCCGAGGAGGAAGACGTTGGCGATGGCGGCGATGGAGGCCATCCGGAGGTGCGTGGCTCGACGAGGAGGTAGCCGGCGACGTGGCGGAGCTCGTGGACTGCTCAGATGCTCTCGAGGGGCGCGGTGGCTACGACTACGGCGAGCGGTGGCGACGGGCGCGTTCGGGCGGTCGGGAGAGAGAGAACCAGGGGAGGGGGAGGAATGAGAGAGTGGGAGAGAGGTGCGGGGCGTCGCGTGGCGTCGTCCGGGGCATCCAGACGAGGAGGGGAGAGGCAGGCAGGGAGGGAGGGAGGTGGCGTGGCGCGGTGGCGCGCGCGCGCGCCGGGCACGCTCCCCTCCCTCTGTCGAGGACGAAGACGACAGAGGAGGGGGCGGGCTGGGCCGCCTGCTGGCTGGGCCGGCCTGCTGCTGGGCTGCACAGGGGGGAGCCCCAGGTAAGCTTCTCCTTCTTTTATTTTTTTTGTTTTCTAATTTTCTGACATTAGTTTTGATTTAATAAAATATTAAATCATTTTATTACCTTATGCCAATTTTTGCAGGAGCTAGATATATTATTCCAGAGCTCCTTTATAAATGGCATAATTTTTGGACCATATTTCATATATATAGCAATATATTTCCAATGCAAATATTTATCGAATTAATCCAAATGCCCAAAATAATACCTATGAGCTCTTAAAAATATTGGTTTGATTTTTATCTCTGTCCAATATTTTCAGAGAGCAACATGAGCATTTTCTTGGACCCTTTTGGAGAAATTTTTATTTGGGTCATTTTCAAAAATGATTCTGAGGGTTCCACCAATCCTCATTTCAAATTTAAATGAAATTTAAACATGATGCACCAATGACTAGCTAGTCTAGGTCATACCAGACTAGGGATGTGACACCTGCCCCTCCTTATATATGTTGAAGGGGCGGGTTACATGTGGAGTCCTATTAGGATTAGGACTAGTCTATCTCTAATACAAACCGGATACAAGTCCAGGTCTTAACTCTTTGTAAGACAAATATTCCTTATACCTTTCCTCTTAAACCGGCCCACCATAGTATGAACCGGCCTTCATGAACCGCCAGACGGGCCACCGGGTCTTGTCGCTCCTCTGACCCACCTGCCGGGTTACCAATGAGTCGTGAACCGTCAGGTCCAAACGGGTCGCCCGGTGAATCGCCAAGTACCAGCGGGATCTTCAGATAAACCGCCAAGTCCGGCCGGGTTAAACTTCCGACCGGTTTACACCGCGGGGTATATCCCCGACACGTCCCTTAGTGCACGCTTCCGTTCCCGCTTGGGAATATGGGTTGTGTATATCATATTCACCGTTTTCACCTAGGGAGGGAATTTCTTCTGTCCTCCTGTGTTCGGCGGCCGGGGCTCCTCGTCGTCATCGCTATGCAGCCCCTTTTCCTTGTTTTCGGCATTCAACTTACCGGACTGTTTGAACACCCAGCGTTCTCTGTTGGTGTGGTTGGCTGGTTTATCGAGGGTGCCGTGAATTTGACATGAGCGATCAAGTATGCGGTCCAGACTGGACGAGCCCGGATTGTTTCTTTTGAATGGCTTTTTTCCGTTGTCCGGATTTAGAGCCTCTGAATCCGGCGTTGGCTGCCGTGTCTTCGGCGTTGTCTCCATTGTTGCGATGCTTGTGTCTATTGCATCGTGGCTTGCCGTTGCTATCTCTGGCATCTGAATCACCGGAGTTTTTTGGTGTGATGTTGCTACGAGCCAACCAGTTGTCCTCGCCCGCGGAAAAGCGGGTCATGAGTGTCGTGAGGGCTGCCATGGACTTTCGCTTCTCTTGGCCGAGGTGTCGGGCAAGCCATTCATCACGGATGTTGTGCTTGAAGGCTGCTAAGGCTTCGGCATTCGGACAGTCGACAATTTGGTTCTTTTTAGTTAGGAACCGAGTCTAGAATTTCCTGGCTGACTCTCTGGGCTGTTGGGTTATGTGACTTAAGTCATCAGCATCCGGTGGTCGCACGTAAGTGCCCTGGAAGTTGTCAAGGAATGCGTCTTCCAGGTCCTCCCAACTACCAATGGAGCTTGCTGGCAGGCTATTCAGCCAATGCCGAGCCGGTCCTTTGAGCTTAAGTGGTAGGTACTTCATGGCATGTAAGTCATCGCCGCGGGCCATGTGAATGTGTAGGAGAAAATCTTCAATCCATACCGCGGGGTCTGTTGTGCCATCATATCATTCAATGTTCACGGGTTTTTACCCTTCTAGGAATTCATGATCCATTACTTCATCAGTGAAGCATAGGGGGTGTGCGGTGCCTCTATGTCGGGCTACATCCTGACGTCTTTCAAATGAATCTTGTCTGTTGCGTTCGGCCCGGCCGGACTTTTGTTTAGTGTATCCGGCATGATGGTCATCGTCACGCGTTGTGGCGCGCCCCCGTGATCCGTAGATCAATCTTGACTGTCCTGCTTTGTTTTCCAATACGTCTCG
Organism: Triticum dicoccoides; assembly: GCF_002162155.2. Lineage (NCBI taxonomy): Eukaryota > Viridiplantae > Streptophyta > Magnoliopsida > Poales > Poaceae > Triticum > Triticum dicoccoides. Next base: position 319,933,793 of record NC_041383.1, on the reverse strand, counting down.
CAGGTCCTTCGTGTAGCCCCGGTCCTTAGTATTATTGTTTGATTGGCGACGGGGTCCGGTCTGGACTTCGGGCTTGTACGCCGCTTTGTCTCGGCCACGAGGTGGCCGGTCAGCCGCATCATGCGCTGGTAGTGTGGGCTTTAACGCCTCCTCCTCGAGTTGAGGTAGCAACCTGCGCTTTGGGTAACTTTTGGTAGGGCGCTCGAGTCTGTATTCCTCGACAGCCAGGACCTCGGTCCATCTATCAGTTAGCAGATCTTGATCAGCTTGAAGCTGTTGCTGCCTTTTCTTCAGGCTTTTTGTAGTGGCTATAAGCCGGCGCTTGAAGCGCTCCTGCTCGAAGGGATCCTCAGGCACGATGAATTCTTCGTCGTCACGGGTCACTTCGTCTTCAGAGAGAGGCATGTAATTATCATCCTCTGATTCTCCATCTGTTACCTATTCCTTGGGGCTAGCTTGACCATCTTCTTGCTTGGCCTGCTCGAAGCCTGGCTGGGCAGGATTGTTTTCGTCTTCGGCACCATCCGGATTGTTATCATATCTTGTGCTGGTATCACTATTTTTGCTATGGCGGGGCTTGGAGCGGCGCCTATGACGCCGGTGCCTAGATTGCTTCTCCAAGGGATTATCTTCCGTTGCCTCATCGCTGTTGCTTTCTTTGGGGGTGTCCACCATGTATATATCATATGATGAGGTGGCTGTCCAGTGCCCTATAGGTGATGGTTCCTATTCTTCTCCTGCATCGTCGTCCATACTGTCGATGTCTTCGGAGTTGAAGTCAAGCACGTCGGTTAAGTCATCGACAGTGGCTATTAAGTGGGTGGTGGGTGGGGAACGAATTTCTTCGTCGTCCGCTTCCCACTCGAGCTGGACATAGTTCGGCCAAGAGTCTCCTGACAAGGAGAGAGACCTTAATGAATTTAGCACATCACCCAAGGGTGAGCGCTGAAAGATATCCGTGGAGGTGAACTCCATGACCGGTGCCCAATCAGATTCGATAGGCACGGACGTACGTGGTTCGGATCCTGTAGCCGGAGACAAGTCCGAGGGTCCGATGATACCGGCCTCATAGGAGGTGGAGTCAGTGTTCGGCTCCAAGGCCGATGAGTATGCGGCCTCCGTGGCGGGGTCCATCCACCCATCCTTGGATGGCACAATCTGCTCTGGATTGATTCTCGGGGCCGCTGCAGGTGCGATCTCCCGAACACTGTCCGATGGCAGATCTAAGTCATGCTCGTCGTCACTGTTCGGCGCACCTGACATGGGCTTGAATCCGTCGAAGATCAAGTCTCCGCGGATGTCGGCAGTATAGTTCAAGCTTCCAAACCTGACCTGATGGCCAGGGGCGTAGCTATCAATCTGCTCCAGATGGCCAAGCGAGTTGGCCAGCAGTACGCCGCCGCCGAATACGAAGATCTATCCAGGAAGGAAAACCTCCCCTGGACTGTGTTGAAGATGATTGAAGGAGCCAACAAGCCTTATCGCGATGGCATAGTGGAACTCTCAATGAAAGCACCAATGTCGCTGTCAAAACCGGCGGATCTCGGGTAGGGGGTCCCGAACTGTGCGTCTAAGGCTAATGGTAACAGGAGGCGGGGGACACGATGTTTACCCAGGTTCGGGCCCTCTTGATGGAGGTAATACCCTACTTCCTACTTGATTGATCTTGATGATATGAGTATTACAAGAGTTGTTCTACCACGAGATCGTAGAGGCTAAACCCTAGAGGCTAGCCTATGATTATGATTGTTCTTGTCCTACGGACTAAACCCTCTGGTTTATATAGACACTGGAGGGGCTAGGGGTACTTAGAGTCGGTTACAGAGAAGGAGATCTACATATCCGAATTGCCAAGCTTGCCTTCCACGCAAAGGAGAGTCCCATCCGGACACAGGACGAAGTCTTCAATCTTGTATCTTCATAGTCCAACAGTCCGGCCGAAGTATATAGTCCGGCTGTCCGAGGACCCCTTAATCCCGGACTCCCTCACTCTATGCTTCACTGCCTACTGCGGTGGCCCCGATAGCTCTATGTGTGGATTCACCCATGGAGGGCTCTGCCGGGGGATCTTCGATTCGGTCGCGGAGGGGACATGCCCCTCTAGGTGGTGCTCGCCTTGTGACGCCTCACCACCACCACCACCGAGAGGGATAACCAAGTCGCCGCTTCTAGGCCGAGGACAGGACTGGGGGCTCGGCATGGGCTCCTCCGCGTCGCCCTCCTCCAAGATAGGGCTTCCCGCGGTCTTTAGCGACCCAAGGCGTCGGAGTTTCTTCTGGGGGTGATAGATGAGGGTCTATGGATCCTCCTCCACTTCCTTGGCGACAACAGCAAAATAAGAGGTTAGGCAACAAGGATAATCAAACAGACCTGAGCTATCCATGAAAAGAAGAATCTTCCTTACTCTTCTTCAATAAGCATGGAGTTGAAGTTGAACTCCATGGGAGGTGAGGGCTCCCTTCTCCTCTTCGGGGGTGGAGGAGCAGAGCTCTCCGGCAGCTTCGGCGCCTAGCATGGTGCCGGGGGCTCAGGTGGAGACGAGCTCTGTGAAGAACTCGAGCCCGAGCTGGAGCCGGAATCATCTTCCACATCCGCCGCTCGCCCGACGGAGGAGGTCTTGATCCTTGTGAGATGAGGAGATTGACGAAGTGCCACCTCCACCTTGGTGACCTTGGTGGTGGTGGTCTTCACCCTCTTGGAAATCGGTGCTGGATTGGAGACTGCTGCCCCATGATTGCCGGCGCACCTACGGGGGTGCTGGTCTAAGACTGGCTCGGGGGTTTGGGCCCAGGTGCCAGCCACTCCTCCTCCTCGAGCCCTGCCACCTCGCCAACCTCCTCCTCCTGAAGCTTCAGTGCCACTCCGGCTAAGGCATCAAGCCCGGCAAGATCGTCCACGGTAAGCTCTTCCCCGGCAACCCCTTCCGTGACTTGCGCCTCGCTCTCGCCATGTGAAGATCTTTCATCCTCAGCTTTCCCTTTGCCCTTCCCGGACTTTGCCATCCCCGCAAGGCAGGCCGCCTTGGCCTCCTTGACCCTCCTCAAGATATACGCCACCTCGACATAGGAGGTGCATTTATACATCACACCCTCAACCTTGGTGGCCCTCTCCGCCAAGGTGCTCGACCACTGGAGCTCTTCATCAAAGAAGGGCAGCTGCCAATCACTTGCTACCCCATGAGTGTTGCAGTCGAGCATCCACTTCAGTATATGATCCCTGGCTGAATTGACATTCAGAGGGATCACGGTTGTCGGGAGTTTGAACAGATCAAAGCGGCCGAACAACTGGTCGCATAACCAGACATGTCCACAAACTAACAAGTTGTTCGCCAATCCCGGGAGCAACCTCATCCTATCCGCAGCATCGCCGTACAACCAAGTGGGCCTGTCCTTCTCTTGTAGCGGTGAAATACGATGGAGGAAAAAGTCTGACCCCACATGCTCAATGGTTAACCCGACAGCCTTCAAACGGGTAATCATGTTTATTACCCGGTGAAGCCTATCTTCAGTGAGGCCAAAAGCGCTCCATTCCTTGCCGCGCTCAACACACGCCGTCTGTGCTTCACAGAACTCGGGGGCTTCCTCATCCTGGATCCAGCACCAGTCCCCTCTCCACTCATCCCACCTTTCCTGCTGCCTTCCAGGGATATAATTCCAGAGTTTCCTCGCCGATCGCGGCATCCAGCTAATGTTCTCAGAGTGGTGGCCTTTGTTTTCCACCCACGAAACAAAATAATGTCGGAATAGATCCACATTGGGGAAGACTCCGACGAAGTTCCCGCACAAGTGCACAAAGATGGCCATGGTCACCATTGCATTCGGCGTAAAGTCAAGGAGGTGGAATCCATAGATGGTCGTGAGCGCCTTGAAGAAATCAGAGAAGGGGGGACAGAGGCCATAGATGAAATAAGTGCAGAAGAATCGATACAAGTTTGGTAGATCTTCTTGCGCATCCGCATAAACTACAGGCGCTCCGTGCCCTTTTGGGACAGGCCTTCCCCACAGATATCCGTACCTCGCCTGAAGAACTTGGGCGCTCAAAGTCGACGAAAGAAAGACGACGTCTTCCCTCTGCTTCTTGTTCGGCTCCACTGCCCTCTTGCTCCCCTCGGCGGCCACTTCCTTAACTGTGGCCGCCTGCTTCCCTTTCTATGCGAGCTTCTTCCCCATTCCCGCAGCAATGATGTAGATGCGAAAGGGGAAAGGGGTCAGCAAGAGGGGCGGCGGCGGACGGGAGGTAGAGAGGGGGGGCTGTCGCTTGGCTTGCGGAGGAAGATGATGGAAGGGCAAATCGAGTAAAAGGTAAACCGTGTCGCTCTGTTATTTCCTGGTTTTTAGGGGGTAAGTGCGGAACACAGGCGCAACGCTTCAGAAAGTTACCGTTTTACCATTAAATGCAACAAGCCCACGGCCCCACGACATGCAGTAATTGCGCAAAGTGGACGTTGGATTGACTGGTTGCCGCGGCGAACCGACATGTGCAGCCCTTTCCTGCCACTTGTCCGTGCGTTGTTTGGGGCCTAACCCAAGACGCTGCGCCTACTCGTATGGCTCATGCCCGGGGGCTTATGTCGATGAAAATAGGAAGGGGTATATGTTTTTCCCTGACTTATGCACGGATGACATCGGGCCATGCGAGAGAACAAGAAACCAAGATATTCAAAGGACCAACATGGAAAACAAAAGGACCAAGATCAAGCTAGAGAAGCCAGATACCATGAGGAGAAGCCTCCCCTGCCGAGCGAATGAACTTGGCAAGGGCAGAGCCACCCCTAAAGAAGGCAACCAAGACATCCCGGCAGGGCCTTCCGGGACTCACGGAGGCAAGAAACACCTCATCAACCACTCCCCCACGACCCACGTCATGGATCAGTGCGGTGTCAAGCCGCAAAGTAATTAAGTGGCAACCACTCGCCACATGGCAGCCCCTTTCTACAGGAAAACCTACAAATGCCACCCATCCTGCGAGGTGTCGAACAAGCAGGCGTGGAGCTGGCAGAATAAGCCCCGCAAGGCTTGCCGGGAAAGCAACGATGTGACGTTGAGCGGCACATTTAATGCACCCTGTCAACCTGCAGAGTTAGGTATGATAGCACTATTTGCTATCTTGTCCGTGTATAATGACTGATTTGCCATTGTGGTGACCCCTTAACCTGTAAAAGGAGGCCCATGGAAATCGTAGAAGGGGTTTGGTTTGCGGGGTTGGAGAGTTAGATGCCCATACACACGTAGCCACTGCCGGGCAAGTGTACTACGCTCCACCATCATTCTTCCACCATCAATCCACAGAAGCAGGAGTAGGGTTCTACGCCTCGCGGTGGCCCGAACCTGGTTAAAATTGCTCGTGTGATCCCTGCCGCGCTGCTCCACACTCCTCTGCTCTTCGTGCAACGCGACATCGCCCCTGCTTAACCAGCAAGGGGCCCCTTGGTCCCATAGGTGGTCGTGACACTAGGGGCATAAAACGATAGCACTTGTTTGGAGGCAAACCAATGAATAAATTTTATTTTTGCCTTTTTCTTTCCGTTCTTGAGTGTTTACATAATTATGCTACTATTATGATTACCTCTTTTATGTTTTGTTTAGTGTTTGTGCCAAGTAAAGCCTTTGGGATCATGCTGGGTGATGGTTGATTTGATCTTGTTGAAAAACAGAAACTATTGCGCCCAGTAGTAGAATTATTTAAAATCACAGAAGCGTCATAAAATTCTAGTTATTTCACACAAGATTGATATACAAATTGCTTACGTTGTCCTAAGTTTTCAGACTTTTTGGAGTTACAGAAGTATATGAAGTTTCCAGATTATTACAGACTGTTCTGTTTTTGACAGATTCTTTTTTGCTTTGCGTTGTGTGCTTATTTTTATGAATCTATGGATTGTATCGGGGGATATAAGCCATGGTAAAGTTAGAATATAGTAGGTATAATGCAAAAATAAGTTATGAATGGGTTTGAAACAGTACTTAGAGTGGTGATTTGCTTTGTTATACTAACGGATCTCACGAAGGTTTTGTTAAGTTTTGTGGGATTGAAGTTTTCAAATTTTAGGTGAGATCACGGTGGATGAAGGTATAAGGAATGAAAAGATCCTAAGCTTGGGATGTCCCATGGCACCCCAAGTTATTATTCAAGAAGAACCATGCAACTAACCTTAGGGATGCCCCGGAAGGCATACCCTCTTTCTTCTAACGACCATCGGTATTTTACTTAGAGCTATATTTTTATTCGTCACATATCATGAGTTTTGCTTGGAGCATCTTGTATTATGTGAGTCTTTGCTTGTTTTGATTTTTAGTTTGTGTCATCTATCCTTGCTGGACACACCTATTTTAGAGAGCCAAAATTATGTTATGATTTGTTAGAATTGCTCTTTATGCTTCACTTAATTTTTTTGAGCTATGGAATTGCTCTAGTGCTTCACTTATATCTTTTTGATCATGGTGTGCTTTAATATTTTTGAAGAAATGCTCTCATGCTTCACTTCGATTTATTTGAGAGTTAGAATTTTTTGAAGAAATTCTCTCATGCTTCACTTATATTATTGAGAGAAGAAACTTTTATGCTCATGTTCTTCACTTAAATTTGTTTGATCTTACCAAAAGTAACATATGAAACTAGTCCCAAAGTGATAGATATTCAAGAGGGATATAATAAAACTTTCATGGAGATCATTAGACAAATTAAACTTGATTCTTTGTAATAGTTTTGAGATATGATAATGGTGATATGTGAGTCATGTTGGTGAGTAATTATGCTTTAGTAAGAATATTGGTGTTAAGGTTTGTGATTCCCTATGCAAGCACTAAAGTCAATAGTTATGCAATGAAATTATGTCCTACTTATGGTGCATTATTCGATGTTAGTTATGCTTAATGCTCACTTATGTGATTTTTCATTTCTTGGTTGGTTGCTTCTCAATCTATTGGCTAGCCTCCACTTATACTAAGTAGAAATACTACTTGTGCATCCCAAATCTTTAAACCCAGTTTTGCCATATGAGTCCATCATACCTACATATATGTGGTATTTCCATGTCATTCTAAGCAAATTTATATGTTCCATCTCTAATTTTCAAAATGAATTTCCTTTTTGTGTGCTCGTACTGCTCATGAAGCGGTAGGGGCTGGCCAATATTTTTCATGGTAGATTTGTTATTCTCAAGATGAGTGTTTATTCAGTTGTCATTGCATAAGAGTACATCGGTAATAGGGATGCCTAGTCCCGAAATGAAAATATATATTTTATGTTGTCAAATAATAAATTCTTTGAAACATGTTTGTATGAAAGGCACCCGTGGATACGGCTAGCCATGGATTGTGAAAGAATCTATTTATATATAAAAAGTACTTTATGAGCTAAGCAGAAAAAAGAAAATTAGTCTAGAAATTACCACAAAAATTAGAAACATCTAACCGTTAATTTAATCGTCAAAAAATATATGGCCGTCATATTATATTTAACTTTAAAATTACCCACCATTGCCATTATATTGGAATGGGAAAAAAAAACTTCCCTCACGTCTACCTTTTTTCCCTTTAAAATATCTTAACCTATCGAGGAGAACTTACAAATAGGAAGAAGCGATCTAACAAAACCAGACCTATGCTAAGGAACCCTAGCTTGCCTTGGAGCAATACCACACAACGATCTAGGTTTCCAGGCATACATCCTCCCTCCTCTCAGATCCACGCTTCCAGGCATACATCCTTCCTCCTCTCAGGTGAGCCATCAAGACTTCCACCCCTACGTCCTTCCTCCTCTCTAAGGTCTTTTTTTGGCTCAGGCAAATAGGGCCGGAAGACACATGTTGCCCCTCCAATGTGGATCTCACAACAATATGCAACATGAGCAGCAACCCAAGCCAAGATAGGTAGGTTGATCACTTCTCCCAAATAATCCAACCCTGCACTAATCATTTGCATGTATTCTCTTTTGTTTTTGTTCCTAATACCCTATATACTAATCTCACAATCAGTCTTACAGTCCATCACATATTCTTTACGCCAATCTCATGATCCCATAAAAAAACTGACGATAGGTTAGACTTGTACCCATCATAGGCAACCCTCCAGCTTTTTAACTCTAGTTTTTGCAGACGATGTAGCTATCACTCCAAATTAATATACACCACCATGATGGCTTTCCCTCAAAGAAAAAGAACTCTATAAGCAAGTGCCCCAATATCCTCGATTGCGCCATCGGTCCATCAACCAAGCCTCCAGTAGGTACCATCTGCATAGATCGTATAGAAATGACATGTAGTTTAATATTTCTCAAAAGCAAGAACAGAAACAGTAGTACAACTTATGTCTTCAATTCATGGTATGACAACACAATCAATTAAGCTTTTTATTCATGTCCTAAATTCCCTTTGTGACTTTTCAGTAGTTATTTTACATCAACTTTGCATCCTTGATTGCAATCTAATCTTATTCTTAGAGTTCAATATTTTCTCAATGATAAGAACAAAAATGGCAGTACAATCCACGTCTTCAGTTCAAGGTGCAACAAAACAATCAAATAGCTTTAAGTTCGGATCAAGCTCTAAGTTCCCCTTGCAATTTTTTGGTCGTTATTGTACATGAACTTGCCATCCTCAATTGCAATCTTATTATTCACTAAATATATGCTTTTATGGACTTGCATGTAACTACAATAGTAGGATAAGAGATACTCACAGTATGCGTATTTTCACATGAAGACTGGAATTTAATACCCACTAGTATTGGAAGTTGATCTCCTTTATTTCTACAACAAAGAAGAAAATTTGTCAACAGAAAAAAATAAAAAAACAATCAAAGCATAAATTTTAAAAACCTTAAGGAGTACCCCGTGGTGATTTTATGATATATCTAATCCTCTTTAATAATATATGCATTCTTTATTATTTAGGAAGAAACAAAGAAAGTTAAAGGTCGGCCACATAGCAAAAATGTGAGAAACCTACCAAGGTGGTTAAAAGCATCAAATGTACAATCCAACAAGCTTGTCCGTTACTAACCATGAATCTTCAAAAGGTGGTATAATAACAATCTCACAACTAAAATATATAATGCAACAAGTCAAGTTAGGCACATGTGGGTTTGTGATTAAGATTGGACGAGAAAAATATTTCAAATTATTATCTTACTTATGTGAATCCAGTCAATAAACAATGGAAAGAGGTGGAAAAACTACATGCAAAATATTCAGATTGTACAAGTCCATGTTCTCTTTCAAATCAACGGGAGGAAAGGTAGACACAGAAATTAATAATAGTTGTGGACCTTGTGTGTTTGTGAATGAACGGCCAAAAATACCACATAACAGGAACTCTACTACCTGAAGGTAAAGCCAAACCATGCACAATGCAGTTATGCACCTATGACCCTACAAATGAGGTAAAAACTGGATTAACACATCAGCATCAGAAGATACAAGGGAGTCAACAGATCATCACATTGTCGAGGGCCTTAAAATATGTTGGGTAGAGATAATAGACTAGCAAAACAATTAGAATGTAAACCAAAGTTGCAGGCTTCATTGTGAATGATACGATAGGGAATAGAAAAGGACGGTATATCATTGTACAGTACAAAGACATTACACCGAGAAGAATATCAAAGAACCATTCATAATTCATGGCTATGCGATATCCACTATTATTCCCCAACAAAGAAGAACAGAGAAAATACACATTACATATTAAAAGAAGGTGCAAAATGCAAGAGAAAGCATGTAACAATGTTGGAATACTTTGAGAGTCATATACAACACCATACTAACCAATCGAAACACTTCCTGGTGTGTGAAAAGCTTAAATTGCAGTTTAGTGTGGATGCCCTTGCATGCATTTTGCAGTACAAACTGGACTGGATCAAAAGACGCCAAGGAAACCTAAGAATGGAATTATATGCTGGCTTGCAAGAGGCAATAGAAAGAGGAGATACAAGGGATGAGCAAGTATGAAAGAGAATACTACTCCCATGTGCCATCCAGCTTCATAGATAGCCCAAGATACAAAGAAAAAAAACTACCAAGATGCTATGGCAATATGTGAGTGAGCTGGATACACAGACCTATTTGTGACATTCATGTTCAACACAGCTTGGCCGGAGATACATTCTATGCTACAAGAAGTAGGCCAAGCTGCATCAGAAAGACCTGATATTGTTGACCAAGTGTTCAACATAAAGCTCAAGGAGTTCTTGAGAGACATAAGAGAAAGGAGATACTCAAAACACTTGCAAGTAATACCATGCTGACTTGATCACACCTGTTATTTTCTTTTCTATAGCAAATGAACTAACAACAAGGATGATGTGATCAAGAACATAGTCAACACAAAAATATTCTAAAGTTAGGAACGAAAAAAACACTTACATATGCTACTAGCCTTTTTGGATAACCATAAGCAGATGGAAAATTAGTACACTGCAAACTATCCTCAAAATAAATTTGAATTTTCTATGCTAACATGATATGGCAGAACCGATATGATCTACTACTCCCAGAAAGTATTGCAAACATGAATGAACATTCAATGGAAGTATCTCAATAATACCAATTGTTGACACTATATATAATCTAATATTTCAAGCTTATTCTATTGTACAAGAGAATAGTGACAACATCCATGGATCGTTATAGTTCATATCAAAAATACAATAGCACCTATTTTGATAATCACTCATTAAAATTAATTCTTTCTTTGGAAAATAGAAAAACTATAGCTAATTAGAAATGAAAAGAAACAATTTCTTAATTTTTTGAATATGAATGGGGGTAGGGGGCCTAACACTTCAGATGCCAGTCCCAAGTACGGAAAAAGTGTATGGAGGCATAAACAGATTTACATATTTCACTAGCAAGTCGTACCTTAACGTAAATTATATTGGTTTAGCCATACACATGTAGGGAAAGGATAAGGCAGAAGATTTTTTTAAGAGTATGAGATAGGTATGAAAGGAAGAAGGGGGCGACCTGTAGTTGAAGAATGAGCCGACGAAGTGAGGCTTCCACTGCTGAGGATGAAGATGACCTGCCGGGGCGCCTCGATCTGGGCCGGCCATGATGTCATGGAAAACGATGCCACCAGCATCCTCACAATCGAGGTGGATTCAATCTGGATGTGGGAGACGAGATCCACGCCCACGTCGCCTCCAGGGACGCCGACAGCAGCGGCACTGTCAAGATCGACAAGCTCGCCTCCTCCATTGCGCAACCTCTCATCGAGCCTTGCTAACCCTCCACCGCCGTTGACCGGCCTGGCAGATCGAGGAGGCGTACAGGGAGCCTAATCAGGCGGACGAGGTGGCCACCTCATGGCCACGACAGTCAGCTGAGCTGCAGAGGTGCGTGCAAGTGTGCAAGAGCAAGGTCACGACAAGGAATCAAGAAGGGAAACTAAGGTGGTGTTCACCGGTGGAATGAATTTTGTATAGATTGGATAGAAGGAGATGAAAAGGGGATCAGGCAAGAGAGCCGTGTGAGACTGTGAGGTAAGTGATCCTAGAGCCTCTCGTGATCCTATGGGGCTTCCACTAGAAAAAATGTGTGCACGCTGTCTACAGTGTACCCTTGCGCGATTCTCTCGGGCTTCCACCATACAGAAAAACGTTTTTACTACAAAAACACTAATTTCCTATTAATCAGTGATTGCGAACAGTATTGTATACATCCCTAAAAATAGATGGAGTTCACATACGTGTGTTGAGACTACTAAATTATAGTCTAATTTTCTATGCTGTAAATGTTCTGAACAAATCAGAATATATAGTACATGATCATAAAGAAAACATATTGAACCGATAACAATCATTGATATTTGAAGTATGCATATGGAAGTGCAATTTCATGTCAAGTCGGTACAAACTATCAACACAATAGTACGGCCACATCCGGCAAACGCACGGTTGGGGAGGTGCTCACAAAGAATTTGATGACAAAGTCTTTGCCCAATATTTCCCAAAAGTGAAAGGGGAATTATTCTTATCTTATCATGAAAACTACCAAACATATGCTCATGGGTAAAATCATGTTTACAACCACCAATTGACGAACAAACGACAAAAATGACAAAATGTTTATAAATGTCATCACACTTGGTTCCAAATCTTCTTTACAGAAATAAAATAATATGCTCCAACTAATAAACTTCATAAAATTCTAGCCCGCGCATCGAGCTGGCCACTTTGCTAGTGGTAAAAAAGGAATAAACTTTATTTTATGTTTGGGAACCGCCTATGATATATCTAGCATGGAAAGTGTTGGGAATTACTCAGTCGTTTTCGCTGATGGGAAAAGTATGCCTCTCAAGACAAATTATCTCTCAATTTAAGCTTTGAGCTCTGGCACCTCTACAAATCCCTACTTCCCTCTGCGAAGGGACTATCTATTTACTTTATGCAATTTTCATTTTTATTTGGGTCTCCATCTTGTTTTATAAAGCACCGACTAGGGAGCACTATGATCATACTTGAGCATTGGATGTAGCTAATATGCGAGCGTGTTTCATGAATGGATCAATGATTGATCATGATGGGCTAGGGATAACTTTCTTTAGTGTTGATATTTTGAAAGACATGGTTGCTTGTTGATATGCTTGAGTATTGAAATCTTCATGTCAAAACTAGACTATTGCTTTGAACCATACAAAAGTCCAAATGTCCATGCTACAAAATAAAAGAATATGTGAGGAACATGTTAGGCAGCATTCCACATCAAAATTTCTGTTTTTATCATTTACCTAATCGAGGATGAGCAGGAATTAAGCTTGGGGATGCTGATACGTCTCCAACGTATCTATAATTTTTGATTGTTTCATGGTTTTATATTATCATTCTTGGATGTTTTCTAATCATTTTATAGCAACTTTATATCATTTTTTGGGAGTAACCTATTGACATAGTGCCCAGTGCCAGTTGTTGTTTTTTGCTTGTTTTTTACTTTGCATAATACTAGTACAAAACGGAGTCCAAACGCAGTAAAACTTTCTCGATATTTTTTCCGGACTAGAAGACACCCAGTGGGCCAAAGAATTACCTGAGGAGAGGCCCGTGGGGAGCACAACACACTAGGCCGCGCCCAGGAGCCCAGGCGCGCCCACAGGGGTTGTGCCCCCTGCACTGCCTCTTCGCCCTATAAATTCCCAAATATTTCAGAAACCCTAGGGGAGTCGACGAAACACAATTCCAGCTGCCGCAAGTTCCAGAACCACGAAATCCAATCTAACACCATCATTGAGGGGTTCATCATCCTCATCGGTTCCTCTTTGATGATGTGTGAGTAGTCCATCATAGACCTATGGGTCCGAAGGCTGTAGCTAGATCACTTCCTCTCTCTCTCTCTCTCTACAATCATCCCTTAGAGATCTATTTGATGTAACTCTTTTTGCGATGTATTTGTTTGGATCCGATGAACTTTGAGTTTATAATCAGATCTATATCCATGAATATTATTTGAGTCTTCTTTGATCTCTTATATACATGATTATTTATAGCCTCGTATTTCTTCTTCAAATCTTTGGTTTAGTTAGGCCAGCTAGATCGATTTTTCTTGCCATAGGAAGATGTGCTTTGTGATGGGTTCTTTCTTGCGGTGTTCTTTCCCAGTGAAAGAAGGGGCAACAAGACAACATGTATCGTTGCTATTAAGGATAACAAGATGGGGGCTATTCCTACATGAATAGATCTCATCTACATCATGTCATCATTCTTATTGCATTACTCCATTTCTCCATGAACTTAATACATTAGATGCATGCTGGATAGCAGTCGATGTGTGGAGTGATAGTAGTAGATGTAGGCGGGAGTCAGTCTACTAATCTTGGACGTGATGCCTATATATTGATCATTGCTTTGCATATCGTCATAATTATTCGATCTTCTATAAATTGCCCAACAGTAATTTGTTTACCCACCACATGCTATTTCCTAAGAGAAGCCACTAGTAAAATCTACGGCCCCCGGGTCTATTTTTATCATATTTGCTTTGAGATATATTTTTATTCGCATTTATTTTCAGATCTATTATTCCAAAAGCCCAAAAATGCATTGCCGCACTTTTTTATTACTTATTTAATTTCGCATTTTATCGAGAGCTATTTATCCAATCTACCACAAATATTCTCCCGTCAACTTGACAATTTCTGGCGCCGTTACCCAGTAGCGATTGACAACCCTTCATACGCGTCGGGTTGAAAGTATTTGTTCTTTGTGTGCAGGTACCGTTTACATAGTGTTGCTTGGTTCTCCTACTGGATTGATACCTTGGTTTCATAACTGAGGGAAATACGTACTATAGCTGTACTGCATCACCCCTTCTTCTTTGGGGAAATACCGACACAGTTTCAAGCGACATCATGGTGCTATTGTACATCCATGTTGATGGAGACTTGAACCCACAGAGGGTAACCATTGCGCGAGTCCACAGACGGTTCCACCCATGAAGGGTCCATGAAGAAGCAACCTTGTCTATTCCATCATGGCTTACGCCCACGGGGGACTAGCCTCACTTGGATAGATCTTCACGAAGTAGGTGATCTCCTTGCCCTTACGAACTCCTTGGTTCAATTTCGCAATATCTTTGAGGCTCCCAAGTGACACCTAACCAATCTAGGAGACACCACTCTCCAAAAGGTAATAGCTGGCGTTGTTGATGATGGCCTCCTTGCTCTTGTGCTTAAAATGATAGTCTCCCCAACACACAATCACTCTGTCAGGACCCCGACTCAATGCCACATAGGTCTAGCATGTAACACCTCATATCACTTTGCGGCCTCACGCACGGTATTCCCACGGGTGTCGCCTTACCTTTGCCCGGGACCGTTTGCACCTTTTGGCACACGTATATGACAGTGTCGCTAGCACCCATATGATAAGGAGCCCGGGCTGACATGGCTAGTCGTAAATCCAAAGTGGCACAGACTTACAGGGACAGGCATCCATGACCCAGCATCGAACGTGTCGGTCATCAGCGAGTGAATCCAGGCTGTAGCACTGGGCTAGCAGGACTCCGGTGAACCGGGCTGTAGCAGGCTAACAGGACTCCGGTATTCATCGCGTGACATTTCCCCAAAGGGACAGACACAGGAACGAAGAAGGACACATGCCGGCCAGCCTAAGTGTCCCGGAGCAGTAGCAAGCTACCATGGCTCGGTGGAAACACTAGGAGACATTTCCCGGTAAGAGAGGCTACCAAGGATAAACAACTAGGTTGTCAGATCCCACACATACCAAGCATTTCAATAACATACACACAATATGCTCGATATGTGCAAATACAACATGGCATCACAACATGACTCTACAACTCAAGTATTTTAATCAATAGGCTCCGAGGAGCGAGATATTACAAACATGGGTCTCATGACCCAACACTCAGAGCATACAAGTCAAAGCACAAGCGGAAGCTATCATGTCTGGGTACAGACATCTATAAATGAAAAAGGCTGAGAAGCCTGACTATCTACCAGATCCTGCCGAGGGCACAAGATCGTAGCTGAGGTAACAAGCTAAACGTCGAAGTCCATGCGGAACTACTAGTGAGACCGAAGTCTCTCTGCAAAAACATAAAATAGGCAAACGTGAGTACAAATGTACCCAGCAAGACTTACATCAGAACTATCTACATATGCATCATTATCAACAAAGGGATGGTGGGGTCTAACTGCAGCAAGCCAGCTTGGACTCGGTGGCTATCCTGAACTACGACTGCAAGTAACTCTTTTGAGGTGGCGCACACGAGTCCACATATTCACCATATCAATACACCACTATGGAACCGCTCCCGTCTCCCTACGAGAACGCCATCCATAGCACTCACGCTTATCTTGCGTATTTTAGAGTATCCACTTTCAATTGTCTATGAACTGATATAAGCAACCCAGAAGTCCTTTTCCGCGGACACGGCTATTCGAATAGATGATGTTAACCCTGCAGGGGTGTACTTCTTCACACACGCTCTCACCACTTACCGCCGTTTACACGACATGTACTCGGCAACCTTCAAGCGGAAGCCCAACGTGGGTGTCAGCCACGGCCTGCCTAAACACTCAAGTCTCTAGTCCAGGTTTATCGCCTATTCGGGTTCCATCCATGAGGAGATCCGGCCGGAGTTTCGCTCACAGCCCCAAACGATGTGAACAGGGTTCCGTGACACCAAACGGGCGCCCGGTTTACCCGGCCACGTGCCTACCGCATCACAGCCCACCCCTACGGTCAGTGCTGCGCACGGCCTCCAGCATACTACAAACACCAGAAACTACTTGCAACTCCTGGACAGAGGACAAGGGTGATCAAGAAGCCGAGAGGGTCCATTGGTTTCGGGCCCAATGCGTGGTAGTAGCTGAATCATGGATCACAAACACAGAACTAAGTTCCTGAGGACAGCTGCAATGAGACAACCCACCATGTACTCCTACATGGCCTCTCACTGCTACCTTTACCAAATCGTGTTCACACACTTAGCTCACACACAGTAGGACATGTTCACACACCTCTGATTCATCCCGGATGAATCAGACCTGACTCAACTCTAAGCAGTAGCAGGCGTGACAAACAAGCATGAATGAGTAGGCACAACAGGGCTCAAACAACTCCTACTCATGCTAGTGGGTTTCATCTATTTACTGTGGCAATGACAGGTCATGCAAAGGGTAAAGGGGTTCAGCTACCGCAGCAAGTAACAAATATGTTGTTGTTGTCCTAATGCAGTAAAGAGAGCAGGAGCGAGAGAGTGGGATTTTATCGGAATGAACAAGGGGGTTTTGCTTGCCTGGCACTTCTGAAGATAACATTGAGTCTTCATCAGTGTCAACGATCACATCATCAGTATCACGTCTATCGAGAGGGGACAAATACCGGCAACACAGAAGGGAACACAATCAATGCAATGCACAATATGATGCATGATCATGACATGGCAAAATGAATGTGTTTTGGGCTAATGCATCTAAAACCAGATTAAATGAAGTTGGTTTGAATACAAGATTCAAATTCAAACTCCATATGTGATTATTCAAATGCCATTTAATTGATTTGTGCTATAAAGCAGCTATAAGTTGTTCTAACATGCATGAAAATGGTACAGATGGATTCCTTGAATTTTTCTGATAATTTTTCATATATAAATTATTTAATTTGAAGTTACGGTTGAATTTCTATGAATTTTAGAAGTTTATACAATTTTCTGGAATTTTCTGAATTATTTTAAATCCAGAAAATGGTTAACTGCATCAGCATTGCGTCACTATGACGTCAGCAGGTCAACAGACGCTGCTGCTGGTCAAACCTGACGTGTGGGGTCCACACGTCAGTGACACAGGTTAGTTAACCGGGTTGATTAGGGTTAAACTAATACTAATGAAAATGTCAGCAGGGCTGGACCAACATGTCAGTGGCTTAAATAATTAACTAATTTAATTAGTGTTAACTAATCTAACACCTAAACTAATTAACAGGGGCTGGCCCCACCTGTCATCGACCCAGGGGGGGTTCCGCCGTGGTCAAGTGGGTCAACCCACCGGCGGCTTGACGCCGGCGAGGCCAGCCGCGGTGGCGAGCCTCGGGTTTTGCCCACAGGGCTCGGTTTGGCGTGCGGAGCACAGCTTCGGGATGCGGACGCTCGTCCGCATCCAACTGTGGTGGTGGCGCGGCCGGGGAGTGGCCGGAGTGGTGCCGGCGACGAGCTCGGCGGCGGCCGAAGCTCGGGTGCAAGTGGGGATGGGGCTGCGGTGCGCAAACGAGCGCGGCGAGGTGCCACGGAGGCTCTACGCGATGCGGGGAGCGTGTTGGGCGCATGCCCGGGACCAAATGGTCACCGGAGCTACG
>NC_041383.1:319754009-319915973 GCF_002162155.2 Triticum dicoccoides | reverse complement strand
TCATGAACCACCGGTATGTTACTAAGCTCGAGAACAATCTCGCTTTTGAGGGCAAGACGATATGATCAAATGAGTGAGGACTTGACAAGATCCTAACTCATCAATCGAAGGGTGCACCGAAATAAGGACTAGGTAGCACGATCAGTCTTAGAAGGATGATTCAAAAACCAACACGCTAAGAATGAAATTATTATCCTTTAGCTACCAAGCAACGAGGTTGCTGGGAGTATTGATTTCACACACCATGATTCACTTGTCGGCACTCCGGCTGCAACAACACGGAACCGAGGAATGAAAAAGGATGGCGAGAAGTATCACTATGTCAAGAATTCACAAGAGCCGGTGCAATCCTCATGAAAATCCTGACATAAAGACGGTAATACTTCAGGGTAGAACAGAATCAAAAGGTGGGTTGGCATTTTGATCTGCGGAGCACAATTGCTTTAACCCAATCCTAGATATGGATGAGGTACTGGAGTTTGTTTCTCCAAGTCATTCAGGACAGAATGGCTTGGCGGACCACAAGAGTAATAAGCATTGATAACACGAATGCACAATTACTCCTGACTATCAATTGATAGACGAGGGTCAGAAGACAACTAAAGAGGGACAACTCAAAGGAACATACAATTTTCTGAGTTGTGGATGCATGGTTTAGCATGTCGAACGAATTCCACATATTTCTTCCGGATAACCCATGCAGAAAGGTAGAACTGGCAGAGTCACAATGTAGAATCGAGAACCCATCGAGAGCACTCTGATTGTGATCTTTCGATCAGCGAGGAACATCTTCCATAAGCGGTTCATAGTATTTGGAAGAAAGGAATACCACGAACATCGAGGACTAATGCAAAGGTTACTAATAACCTAAAGGAACGAGCAACACTATCAACATGATTTAAGTAGAGTGAATCTCGGGTTTAAGAACCCAGGAATAGAATACCTACTAACTAAATGGCATCACAGGATGCTTTCGAGAATGATGGCCAGAATCATCACACTAGGACACAAATCATGGCTAGACCACTAGATGATCCCCTGAGACACCTAGGGTCATAATAATAACTCCAACTTGAGGCAGTAGAGTACCTCAGCTCAACAATTTGTGTGATTAACCTGGCCTAACAGACATTGAAACCGGAGAAAAAGGATTTTGCAAATGCATCAGACTCTTTAGAAACCTGGGATGACTCGGACAGCATAACGGCTGTAAATGCTCGGAAAAGATTTGGGACATTCACAAAAATGGTGGCATAACCACTTAGAAGCACAATATCAAGGTTCCGAGATCAACAATTATCATACGGAAGTAGTAGGAACTGAACTGAGACTTAAATCCAACAATCTTATAAGTCCACTGATTAGTAACACGTGATCCTGATAGAAAGAAGAGATAGCCTAGTTTCTTAACCCCGTAGGAAAGATAAGATGACTCAGATCAGAAGGGCATGAGGTATAAGGAGTAAAAAGAGCCTTGCATTCCATCCCACAATCAATTCCCTTATATAACTAAAGAATTTCTAGACTCAACTTCGACCAGTTTGGCTTGGTAACCTACAGGCAGTCAAGCTCTGATACCAACGCTGTCAGGACCCCGACTCAATGCCACATAGGTCTAGCATGTAACACCTCATATCACTTTGCGGCCTCACGCACGGTATTCCCACGGGTGTCGCCTTACCTTTGCCCGGGACCGTTTGCGCCTTTTGGCACACGTATATGACAGTGTCGCTAGCACCCATATGATAAGGAGCCCGGGCTGACATGGCTAGTCGTAAATCCAAAGTGGCACAGACTTACAGGGACAGGCATCCATGACCCAGCATCGAATGTGTCGGTCATCAGCGAGTGAATCCAGGCTGTAGCACTGGGCTAGCAGGACTCCGGTGAACCGGGCTGTAGCGGGCTAACAGGACTCCGGTATTCATCGCGTGACATTTCCCCGAAGGGACAGACACAGGAACAAAGAAGGACACATGCCGGCCAGCCTAAGTGTCCCGGAGCAGTAGCAAGCTACCATGGCTCGGTGGAAACACTAGGAGACATTTCCCGGTAAGAGAGGCTACCAAGGATAAACAACTAGGTTGTCAGATCCCACACATACCAAGCATTTCAATAACATACACACAATATGCTCGATATGTGCAAATACAACATGGCATCACAACATGACTCTACAACTCAAGTATTTTAATCAATAGGCTCTGAGGAGCGAGATATTACAAACATGGGTCTCATGACCCAACACTCAGAGCATACAAGTCAAAGCACAAGCGGAAGCTATCATGTCTGGGTACAGACATCTATAAATGAAAAAGGCTGAGAAGCCTGACTATCTACCAGATCCTGCCGAGGGCACAAGATCGTAGCTGAGGTAACAAGCTAAACGTCGAAGTCCACGCGGAACTACTAGTGAGACCAAAGTCTCTCTGCAAAAACATAAAATAGGCAAACGTGAGTACAAATGTACCCAGCAAGACTTACATCAGAACTATCTACATATGCATCATTATCAACAAAGGGATGGTGGGGTCTAACTGCAGCAAGCCAGCTTTGACTCGGTGGCTATCCTGAACTATGACTGCAAGTAACTCTTTTGAGGTGGCGCACACGAGTCCACATATTCACCATATCAATACACCACTATGGAACCGCTCCCGTCTCCCTACGAGAACGCCATCGATAGCACTCACGCTTATCTTGCGTATTTTAGAGTATCCACTTTCAATTGTCTATGAACTGATATAAGCAACCTAGAAGTCCTTTTCCGCGGACACGGCTATTCGAATAGATGATGTTAACCCTGCAGGGGTGTACTTCTTCACACACGCTCTCACCACTTACCGCCGTTTACACGACATGTACTCGGCAACCTTCAAGCGGAAGCCCAACGTGGGTGTCGGCCACGGCCTGCCTAAACACTCAAGTCTCTAGTCCAGGTTTATCGCCTATTCGGGTTCCATCCATGAGGAGATCCGGCCGGAGTTTCGCTCACAGCCCCAAACGATGTGAACAGGGTTCCGTGACACCAAACGGGCGCCTGATTTACCCGGCAACGTGCCTACCGCATCACAGCCCACCCCTACGGTCAGCGCTGCGCACGGCCTCCAGCATACTACAAACACCAGAAACTACTTGCAACTCCTGGACAGAGGACAAGGGTGATCAAGAAGCCGAGAGGGTCCATTGGTTTCGGGCCCAATGCGTGGTAGTAGCTGAATCATGGATCACAAACACAGAACTCAGTTCCTGAGGACGGCTGCAATGAGACAACCCACCATGTACTCCTACATGGCCTCTCACTGCTACCTTTACCAAATCGTGTTCACACACTTAGCTCACACACAGTAGGACATGTTCACACACCTCTGATTCATCCCGGATGAATCAGACCTGACTCAACTCTAAGCAGTAGCAGGCGTGACAAACAAGCATGAATGAGTAGGCACAACAGGGCTCAAACAACTCCTACTCATGCTAGTGGGTTTCATCTATTTACTGTGGCAATGACAGGTCATGCAAAGGGTAAAGGGGTTCAGCTACCGCAGCAAGTAACAAATATGTTGTTGTTGTCCTAATGCAGTAAAGAGAGCAGGAGCGAGAGAGTGGGATTTTATCGGAATGAACAAGGGGGTTTTGCTTGCCTGGCACTTCTGAAGATAACATTGAGTCTTCATCAGTGTCAACGATCACATCATCGGTATCACGTCTATCGAGAGGGGACAAATACCGGCAACACAGAAGGGAACACAATCAATGCAATGCACAATATGATGCATGATCATGACATGGCAAAATGAATGTGTTTTGGGCTAATGCATCTAAAACCAGATTAAATGAAGTTGGTTTGAATACAAGATTCAAATTCAAACTCCATATGTGATTATTCAAATGCCATTTAATTGATTTGTGCTATACAACAGCTATAAGTTGCTCTAACATGCATGAAAATGGTACAGATGGATTACTTGAATTTTTCTGATAATTTTTCATATATAAATTATTTAATTTGAAGTTACGGTTGAATTTCTATGAATTTTAGAAGTTTATACAATTTTCTGGAATTTTCTGAATTATTTTAAATCCAGAAAATGGTTAACTGCATCAGCATTGCGTCACTATGACGTCAGCAGGTCAACAGACGCTGCTGCTGGTCAAACCTGACGTGTGGGGTCCACACGTCAGTGACACAGGTTAGTTAACCGGGTTGATTAGGGTTAAACTAATACTAATGAAAATGTCAGCAGGGCTGGACCCACATGTCAGTGGCTTAAATAATTAACTAATTTAATTAGTGTTAACTAATCTAACACCTAAACTAATTAACAGGGGCTGGCCCCACCTGTCATCGACCCAGGGGGGGTTCCGCCGTGGTCAAGTGGGTCAACCCACCGGCGGCTTGACGCCGGCGAGGCCAGCCGCGGTGGCGAGCCTCGGGTTTTGCCCACAGGGCTCGGTTTGGCGTGCGGAGCACAGCTTCGGGATGCGGACGCTCGTCCGCATCCAACTGTGGTGGTGGCGCGGCCGGGGAGTGGCCGGAGTGGTGCCGGCGACGAGCTCGGCGGCGGCCGAAGCTCGGGTGCAAGTGGGGATGGGGCTGCGGTGCGCAAACGAGCGCGGCGAGGTGCCACGGAGGCTCTACGCGATGCGGGGAGCGTGTTGGGCGCATGCCCGGGACCAAATGGTCACCGGAGCTACGCCGACGTTGAGCTCAGGCGGCGGCGTGTTTCGGCCATAAAGGGGGCGACGGCTACGGTGATCAAATGAAGCGGGGAAGAGGGGGAAAGGGTGGAGGAGCTCACAGCGATCACGAAGAGGGGCTCGGCTTGCTCGGGAACGGCCGGAGTTCCACGAATTTGGGCGACGGCGACCGGCGGGTCCGAGGTAGGAGATGAGCCCGGAGAGGATGTTCGGGGCTTCTGGAGGGGCGTGGCTCGGTGGAGGAGGAGGAGGGGGTCAAGGCGGAGCCTTTGGGCGCATCGGCGGGGCTAGGGGTGGCCGGTGGCCACGGGTACGGCGACGATGACAGCGAGCTCCGCTCGGTGGTGTGCGCGAGAGGGGAGCAGAGGAGGGGATGGGGTCCAGGGGAGAGAGGAGAGGTGCAGGGGGCGAGGGGGAGTGCGTGGCACTCGCAGGCGCGTCGGGGCGGCGGTGGGAAGCAGGAGGTGGCCGGGGCGCGTGGCCGCGCGCGCCGGGCGCGTGCCCGTCCTCCTGGCAGGGAGGAAGACGACAGGGGAGGAGAGGTGGGCTGGGCGACCAGTGTTGGGCCGCCAGATGGTTTGGGCCGGGTGGGCTGACAGGTAACTTCCTTCTCTCTCTCTGTCTTTTATTTTAATTACTGTTTTCTATTTTTCTGTAACTGTGAGGCTTTATTAAAAATACTTAGGCATCTCTAAAAATCCAGAAAATAATCAGGGGCTCTGTTTAGATTATTTCCAACAGCCCACACTTATTTTTAGAATTATTTGGGCATTTAAGATATTTACTAGCATTTAAATGCCCAAAAGCAAAGTACATATGATTTTATTCAGTGACCAAATATGTCATGGAAAAAATGTGCAACCCTCTGGTTATGGTTTCAAGCATTTTCCAGAAATGATGAACATTTTTGGAAGCCATTTGGATCACTGAAAATATTTTTGGGTTGAACCTATTTGAATTCCATTTGGTACTAGGGTTTAGGCAATCCCCATTTCAAATTTTATAAAATTTAAACATGTTGCATGGATGCTAAAGCAAAAACAAACAAGGGCTGATCTGGGGCTGTGACACACTCTCACAGATTTGGCTTTGATAGAAGAGGGGATTGAATGTAAAGCAACTTCGAAAAGGCTAGAAATCAAGGTTCAAATGGTAGGATTGGAATCTCTTGATCTCAATACATGACTAGGTGGTTCTCTCTCAGAAAATGAGTAGTTCAAGTAGTGGTTCGTTCTGATGGATATCTTTGAGAGTAAGTGGGGGTGGAGGAGTATATATAGCCTTCACCCAAAGATCCAACCGTTACAAGTCTTTGACCCGGCCCAGTGACACCGGACCAAAATCTCGGCGGGACCGACTAGTGTAAAAGATTCGAACATTGGAAGTATCGGTGAGACCGATCAGAACATCTGGTGCGACCCGAGTGCAATGGCTAGGGAAAGACTCATTTTGGTAGTCCCGATCGTTTCAACTTGGTAATTCTGAAATGAAGCACCTTCACAACAGAAACTTGGTCATGCCATCTCGATGAGACCGAGATCGATTTCGGTAGAACTGAAATGCTAGGGTTTGGTTACACAGTGTATGTGATCAACTCGGTGAGTCGGGAATATAGGTTTTTGGTGGGACCGAGATGACACTTTAGGGTTTTGGACTAATGTGGTGTGGAGAAGTGTTTTAGGATTTTTGGAGCAATATTACTAAGGACTTGTGCAATTGTGTCATGATCAAAACCTCATCCCTTTTTAATAGTATTGGCTTTCCTATGGACTCAATGTGATCTTGGATCACTTAAGAAAAAATGTAGAGTCTTGGAGCTTTGCCAATTCTTGTCCTTAGCATTTTGAGGGGTTCAAAATCACTAGTCCTTGCCGTGTCAATCATTGATCTTCTCTAAAATCTATTATCAATGAGCACCAGATCAGTGACCTATATATTGTTATTAATTACCAAAACCACCCGGTGATTAGTTGCACTTTCACCATCACAACCTTGGCACAAAAACCAAACACAACTAATAAGTCAGCTTAGCTATTCGAACGATGTTTTTCCCCGAACTATCTGCAAAATATGAAGGGCATGGTAAGGTCATAAAATCTGAATGTGGTGAACAAAACATACCATTGGATGCAACCAAACGCATGTGCTATGCATCTAGTCACCCTAAAATCACAAATGCTCGTGATCAAAACATGGATGCCCTAGATCCATACGAGCAACGAGGAAGGCGTGAAGTCCTTACAACTCTTTGTGTTCCCTGTGCAGCTATCTTTTCATGCACGAACTCATTGGCTCCATGATCATTTGAAAACCCAGTTTTCACCAAAGCTATACGTAAATCCTATAGCAGAATACACATTTGATTGAAACACCAACTTCTTTTACAGTGCCACCGGCACTTCAGATTCATACGAACTCCTTTAATTAAACTAAGAAACTAACCATTGTGAAGACCACGTCCATGGCGGTTGCAGCGCGGTGGATTGGCGTCCACGTGCTGGGGGACGTCGGGCAATGCTTAAAGGAAGGAGACGATGACCTAGATGTCCACGAGGACGATCTGGTCAATGGGTGGCAATGCAGGGACAGTACCAGTGATTCAAGGAATGCATCGATGGCCGCGTCACAGCCCTGCAATGCCGCAAGGACGTGGATGGGGACCTCGTAGAACCCTACGGCTTCAAGGGAGATGGTAGTGGCCACAGACTAGGCCATCAATGCCACATGCATGACAACTGATGCGGGCGCAGGCACAAGCGCGGGTGCGGGCACCGCCATGGGCACGGGTATGACTTCTGCCTCGTCCAAGACCATATCATATTGATAGCACTGGCCCAACGAGGGATCCTGCTATTCTGCCTTAGATTCCTTACTCCCAAAGTTGAAAATGAGGTGAGGCTCCTTCCGGTGCACCATGGCATCAAGGTGGCTAGCTAGATGCGATCGAGAGGGGATTCTAAGGAGCCGGTGAGTGGATTGGACAAAGGAAGCTAGGCTATCGAGGCCTTTTGTAGGCCATGATGCGGCCACCATCAAGTGGGCAGCTGAACAAACTGTGGATGACCATTAAGGAACGCGTTTCCACTTCACAAACCTGCCCGACTGCTCATACGCACCTCCCATAGCTTGGCCTAAACCTCACTTGCCCACACGACAACTGCTGACTTTAAAAAGATACTTCCGGAGCATGCACATGATACTGTGTGCAAAATCATGGAGGCGTTTGGTTACCTGCATCATTTTTACCACTTTGCATACTTGTCTCACTTAAGCCTGGTTGAGCTAATGCAGGGAAAAACCATCATCTGCACTTAGTTTGGTTGTGTGCATATAGGCTGCCTGCATTAGGGGAGCATTTTTGGCTGCCATTTGGTTGCGTGCATTGGTTGGGCAGATGGAAGTGCCCAGTTGTCGGTGTCAAAACCGGCGGATCTCGGGTAGGGGGTCCCGAACTGTGCGTCTAGGCGGATGGTAACAGGAGACGAGGGACACGATGTTTTTACCCAGGTTCGGGCCCTCTTGATGGAGGTAAAACCCTACGTCCTGCTTGATTAATATTGATGATGTGGGTTACAAGAGTAGATCTACCACGAGATCAAGGAGGCTAAACCCTAGAAGCTAGCCTATGGTATGATTGTTGTTCGTCCTATGGACTAAAGCCATCCGGTTTATATAGACACCGGAGAGGGCTAGGGTTACATAGAGTCGGTTACATTGGTAGGAGATCTACATATCCGTATCGCCAAGCTTGCGGAGACCCCCTAGTCCGGGACTCCCTCAGTAGCCCCTGAACCAGGCTTCAATGACGACGAGTCCGGCGCGCATATTGTCTTCGGCATTGCAAGACGGGTTCCTCCTCTGAATAATTTATAGAAGATTGTGAACACCAGAATAGTGTCCGGCTCTACAAAATAAATTCCACATACAACCGTAGAGAGAATATTACACAAGTTCAATCTGCTGACGTATTTTGTGGCGTAACGTCACACCACTACCAAGCCTTCAAATTTTTTTATTGTTCCATCTCAGCGCGTTTAGCGAGGCAGTTTCCTTGGCACGTCTTGTCGAAGCAGAGATCGTGTTCCCCTTATTCCGGGATTCCCATCAATACGGACGTGGGTAACCCAACCGCGCCATTGATTGCTGCGCTTGGGAGATAAGCGAGTTTTATGAGGCTGGTGGGGACGTGTGTTTCTATCTGCCCATATAAGGGGATAAAGATCCAACCTTTTTACCTGCGCCTTCTTCCTCCTTGGCTTATCCATCTCTGCGAACTCGAGCTCTAGCGCCCAAGCCCGGACATCTCACCTCAACCTTCTCCAAATATGTCCGGAGCGGGAGGTAAGTGGATGGCCTCCTCCATCACGGATGGGCATATCCAGAAGCTGTGCAGCGCCGGATACTTGTCCAGCGACATCACGCATCGGCTCCCCGACGAGGGAGAGCTCGTCCCCACCCCCAGGCCCCATGAGAGGGTAGTATTCCTTCCCCATTTCCTCCGCGGACTGGGCTTCCCACTTCATCCCTTTGTCCGGGGGCTCATGTTCTACTACGGCCTAGATTTCCATGATCTGGCCCCAAATTTTATTCTCAACATCTCGGAGTTTATCGTCGTGTGCGAGGCCTTCCTCTGCATCCGGCCCCACTTCGGCTTGTGGCTCAAGACCTTCAGTGTCAAGCCGAAGGTTGTGAAGGGCAGCCAAGCGGAGTGCGGAGGCGCCATGGTGGGCAGGATGTCCCACGTTACGTGGCTAGAGGGCACCTTTGTGGAAACCATCAAGGGGTGGCAATCGGGGTGGTTCTACATCACCGAGCCGCATGATCCCGAATGGGCAGCGGCCCCCGAATTCAGATCCGGCATCCCCACACGGCTCACCTCCTGGAAAGAGAGCGGCCGGATTTGGGGAAATTTGGAGGAGCTGACCGGACTCCAAGCCTGCGTCCAAAAGCTGGTGGACAAGAAGCTCAAGCTCGTCAACGTAGTCCAGGTCATGCTCATCCGCCAGATTCTCCCGTGCCAACGACGGGGCTTCAATATGTGGGAGTTCGATCCGGCGCAGCACCAGACTTTGAATGGGCTCTTCGACACTATGTACGAAGAGGTCTGGAAGGTGCTGTTCAAGGGCGCCGAGGCTCCCGCATCTGCTACCGAAGATCGCGGATTCAGCTCGCAGCGTCCAGCTGACGAGGTAAGTGATATTGTCCTTTACGGGACGCTTGTTATTCATAGTTTGACTCTATGCGGGATCTAAACTCCCTTTCCTTTGACAGGACTGGCTGAAGAAGGCCGCACAGGCTATCTGTCCGGCCCCATTGCCAGAGGACCCAGCTGGCGTCCGCCTAACGGGGCTGCTGGCTCCGGCACCCCATGTGGTGCTGGAGAAGAAGGCCAAGAAGAAGGCCACGGGGACTCGAAAGAGTTCCTGTTTTCAGGTGCTATCAGACGATGAATCCGAGGCCGACTCCTCCCACCAAGGCGAGGAGGAGAAGAAGAAAGCCTCTCCCCCAGCGGGGGGAGGGAAGAAAAGGAAGGCCTCCCCAACAAGGGAGGCCGAAGGGTCCAAGAGGGGAAAAACTCTTCCCCCGGACTGTTCCGCCAATGCCAGTGACGGCGACGAGGACTGGCCTCCAAGGGCCAAGCCTCTGGCAAGATCGTAAGTATCCGGACTCCCGAATAACTTCAAGGTTTTCGTTTTCTGCCACATTATGTCTTTCTAATGCCGCATATAACCCTGCAGTCCGCCTAAGGATGATCTCCCCACTTCGTCGAGCGGGTCTTTAGGGGCGTCGGATATGGATTCTCTTCCGACTGCCTCTACCCCCCCTGATGCGGATGATGCCGAGGTGGGATCCCAGGAAGGGACCCACCAGGAGGAGAGGGCCCCGGAGGTGTCGCAGGACAACCTCCCGGACTTTGCACCGGACTCAGCCCCGGAACCCATAGTGGCTCCGGAGTCCGGTGGGCGACCCCTTCGGAAGAAGGGCAAGACCGCGACGCCGGCTGCCTCCGTCCAACCGGAGGTGCCGGATAATTTACTGGAGGCGCTCAACGGCGCCTCCATCAAAGAGGAACACCGCACTGTTATGAGTGCGGTGATTCAGAAGGTTCAGCTTGCCAAGAGCGGGCTGACCGAAGCCTGCAGCAGCCTTCTAACAGGCTTTGAGGTAAGAATTTCAATATATGTAAAATGGTACCGCATAGACAGTAGCCCCTGATGCTCGGTTCGGTGTTCGGAAATAAAATCCGGACTGAGGATCTTTAGAAAGATAAACGCAGGAGTCATGAAAATATGTCAATATGGGATTGCAGGCTGTGCTGCTGACCTCTGCCGCACTGACTGCGGAGGTCAAAACTTTGAAGGAAAACCTCGAGCGGTCTGAGAACGAGCTCGGCCATGCCAAGAAGCAGCTCGAGGAAAAAGAAGGTGAGTAATACCTTATGAAAATTGTACCTTATAGAAAAGGATTTGGTTGCAAGAAAAATGACAAGGATAACTGGGGTATTGCAGGGGCCACTAACGAGGTGGCGACCCTAAAGGAGGCGGTGGCCGCGGCCGAACGCAATGCGGCTGCGGAGCACACCGAGCGAGAGAAACAGGAGGCGCGGGTGGCGGAGGTACAGCAAGAGCTCCAGGATCTCGTGAGGAAACATGAGAGCCTGGAGCGTGACTCGAAGAGTCGAGAGTTTGAGCTTGCAACGGCTCTTGAGAGTGCCAAAGCCGCTAAGGCCGAAGCCTACAAGGCCCTCCAGGAGGTAGAGGCGGTGAAGAAAATAGCAGCGGGTAAGGCATTTTTCATGCAAAGTAAGCATGTGAGTGTTAATTACCTGTCGCTTACCCGAATTCGGAGCTCTCCAGGAGCGTTCGCAGATCTTCCCCGCAGCGTGTCCGACGCTGTCGCATTCTACCGGGCCGAGGAGGGGAGCTCAATAGAGAAGGTCTTCTGGTATCAGTATGCTGAGGCCGGACATCCGGTGCCCCTTAGCGACCAGCTGAAGCAGCTGGTCGAGCTCCACAAGGTGGTCGAACAGGCCATGAAGGGCCTCATAGTTCGGCTGTGGCCTAAGGAGGCCATCCCTGGGAGCTACTTCAGCCTGGTGTGGCGGCTGGTGGATGCGTGCCCGTGGGTTGAAGTCATCAAGCACTCCGCCTGTATTGAAGGTGCGCGTCGGGCCCTTGCCCGCGCAAAGGTGCACTGGGGCAAGATGGATGCCCAGAAGCTTGTGACGGACCCCCCACCAGAGGGCAAGGAGCATCGCACGCCCGAGATGTATTATAGGAGTGTGCTGAAGGGCGCCCGCACTATTGCGGGTGAGTGCTCCAAAGATGTAATATTTGAGTAGACTCGCATTTTGTTATCATGTGCGCTGAAAACTTGGTTCATATGCGCTAAGCAACGCTTGTTAATTTAAAATATTACCTTCTGTGCGGTTGTTTATCAAATCTGAGAGATGGCAAGTCGTCGGCTTCAGCCCCCATGCCACGAGTGCTGGGTGTTCGGGATAAACTCGAGCGCTCTTGTTCCCATTTTTGGGTCCATCTAGGGAGGCGCTCAACACAACGAACAAGGCAACCGGACTTATAATGCTTGAACACTCTCACTTAGCCACAGAATTCTATAATTTTAAATTTCGGCGAAGCCCCTAGTTTTTGGAAGGCCGAATTTGGGGCGCTATCCACGCCTTGGCCGGACAGAATCCGGCTCCTCGCTCGAAGCGGCATAAGTCTTTAGGGACTCGCAAAGAACCTCTCGAACAGCGACCAACTCTCGCCTCATCATGACGGTCAGTTTTAGCTTTCTCCACTGAGGCGTTAACCCAGCTCAACTGGGGCGCAATCGCAGTGGTTCTCCCAGTGCTACCTTAGCCGATAAAACAGAACGTAAGGTACCAAAACATGGGAGCCAGGCAAACCCAACTATTGACCCAAGAACATGATTCGGAGCCGATGCATATAATGCTATAAGTTCGGGGTGCCGCACTTGTGAAAGTGTTCGGGCTTATCACACCATAACGCGGGAAACATAAGCCCCTGGTGTATTTAGCCATACCAAAACGTACGGATGCAACATGTCATAGATGAACATATGTCTAAGAAAGAAATGCAACTAGAAGCAAAAATGTGCTGCATTGCTTTATTCAAATAAAACCTGCTGTAAGTGCAGGACGATACAAGTGGTGCGGTAAGCCAGGGATGGGACTATTTAACATGTCCTCCTCCAGGGGTAGGCTACGGAATAATGCATAAAACAGATTTAATGCTCATAATGGAGACCACCTGGATTTTCATTGTAGCCTTTCTCCTTCCCTGGCTGTTGTATCGTGGGTTCGGCATGTCTGCTGCCGGACAGGGCCTCTGACGAACGGAGTCCTGTGGGTAAAAAAATAAAAGGAAAAGAAAAAGAAACGACGCACTTAAGAGCCCCTGGTGCGGTTGAGCCACAGTTTGGGCTTATCGTGGTCGAGCCCCTTGCCCCATGCCCATGGTATCTTCAGAGCGTAATGGAGTACGCGAAGGGTCTGTCTTAATGTTTTACAGGGGCTGGGGTTGGGGCCGCACTGCTACGCGTGCTCGGAACATGCCAGGTGGTCGTGTTGTAGGTTACTCTGGGCATGCTTAGCTGTTTCCGGCCGCTTGGCAGCCGGACTCGAGAATTGCCTTAAAAGGCTACTTTGTACTTCTGCCGCGAGAGCCGCTATATGTTCCTCCGTTCGAAGGGAGCGTTCAGTGTTTCCGTTCACCGTGATGACTCCTCTAGGGCCTGGCATCTTGAGCTCGAGGTATGCGTAGTGCGGCACCGCGTTGAACTTTGCGAACGCGGTACGTCCGAGCAAGGCATGATAGCCGCTGCAGAACGGGACTATGTCGAAGATTGACTCCTCGCTTCGGAAGTTATCCGGGGATCCGAAGACCACTTCCAGTGTAACTGAGCCTGTACAATTGGCTTCTACACCTGGTATGACGCCCTTGAAGGTCGTCTTGGTAGGTTTAATCCTTGAGGGGTCTATGCCCATTTTGTGCACCGTGTCCTGATAAAGCAGGTTTAGGCTGCTACCGCCGTCCATCAGGACTCTGGTGAGATGAAATCCATCGACGATTGGGTCTAGAACAAATGCGGCGAACCCACCATGGCGAATGCTGGTGGGGTGGTCCCTTCGGTCAAAGGTGATCGGGCAAGAGGACCATGGATTGAACTTCGGGGCAACTGGCTCCATCGCGTATACATCCCTGAGTGCACGCTTCCGCTCCCTTTTGGGTATGTGCGTGGCGTATATCATGTTCACCGTCCGCACCTGTGGGGGGAAACCCTTCTGTCCTCTATTGTTCGGCGGTCAGGTCTCTTCCTCCTCTTCGCTATGTAGCCCCTTGTCGCTGTTTTCGGCAATTAACTTGCCTGCCTGCTTGAACACCCAACAGTCCCTATTGGTGTGTTTAGCTGGCTTTTCAGGGGTGCCATATATCTGGCACAAGCGGTCGAGAATTCGGTCCAAATTGGACGGACCCTGAGTTGTTCTTTTGAATGCCTTTTTCCGTTGACCGGGTTTAGAGCCTCTGAATCCGGCATTGACTGTCGTATCCTCACTGTTACTGCCGTTAATGCGGCGTTTGTTTTTGTTGCGACGCGACCTACCACTACGGTCCTTGATATCCGGACTGCCAGAATTTTTGTTGAGGTTGTTGCTGCGTGCTAGCCATCTGTCCTCACCCGCACAGAAGCGGGTCATGAGTGATGTAAGGGCTGCCATGGATTTCGGCTTTTCCTGTCCCAGGTGCCGGGCAAGCCACTTGTCGCGGATGTTATGCTTGAAGGCCGTGAGGGCCTCGGCATCTGGACAGTCGACGATTTGGTTTTTCTTGGTTAAGAACCGTGTCCAGAATTGTCTGGCCGATTCGTCTGGCTGCTGAATTATGTGGCTTAGGTCATCTGCATCTGGTGGTCGCACGTACGTGCCTTGGAAGTTATCGAGGAATGCGGCTTCCAGGTCCTCCCAACTCTCGATTGACTCTGTTGGTAAGCTGTTAAGCCAGTGCCGGGCTGGTCCTTTAAGTTTGAGTGGGAGATATTTGATGGCGTGGAGATCGTCTCCGCGGGCCATGTGGATGTGGAGGAGATAGTCCTCGATCCAGACCGCGGGGTCTGTTGTGCCATCATAAGATTCAATATTGATGGGTTTAAACCCTTCTGGGATTTGATGATCCATTACCTCATCTGTGAAGCACAGTGGGTGTGCGGCGCCTCTGTACTGGGCGATATCGCGACGGAGCTCAAAAGAGCTTTGTCTGTTGTGTTCGGCCCGGCCGGACTTACTGTGTCCGGGGTGACGGTGATCGTCACGTATCGTGGGGCGCCCACGTGATCCATAGATCGATCTTGATTGTCTTGCCTTATCCTCCAATATGTCTCGCAGGTCTGGAGTGTTCCCCTGTGGCCTTGTGCTTTTCGAGCGATGCCGGGGTACGGGTCTAGTGAAGGGCCTTGAGGCCTCTCTGTCACGACCACGGGGTGGTCGATCAGCCGTATTGTCTCCTGGTGAAGCGGGATCATATGCCTCCACCTCTAATCGGGGGAGCAGTTTACGTTTGGGGTAGCTTTTGGAGGGGCGTTCGAGTTCATGCTCTTCGGCCGCGAGGACTTCGGTCCATCTGTCGGCTAGCAGATCTTGATCAGCTCTAAGCTGCTGCTGCTTTTTCTTGAGGCTGTTTGCCGTGGCCATAAGCCTGCGTTTGAAACGCTCCTGTTCGATGGGATCCTCAGGTACGACGAATTCGTCGTCGTCGAGGCTTGCCTCGTCTCCGGAGGGAGGCATATAGTCCTCTACCTCTTCTTTGTCCTCTCTCTCATGAGGGCTGGCGTCCCCCTCCTCCTGTGCTGGATCTTGCTGGAGTGGGTTGTCTTCGGCGCTATCCGGTGTATTATTGTCTCCGGTGCCGGAATCCTCATTCTTGCTATGGCGGGATTTAGAGCGGCGCCACTGACGCCGGCGCTTGGTCTGTTTCTTGGAGGGGTCATTCTCCGCTATTCCTTCGCCGTTCCCATCCTTTGGGATATCCACCATGTATATGTCGTATGAAGAGGTGGCTTTCCAGTGCCCGGTGGGCGGTGGTTCTTGGTCGTCTCCGGCATCGTCGTCCATACCGTCGATGTCCTCAGAGTCGTAATCTAGCATGTCGGTTAGATCGTCAACAGTGGCTACCAAGTGGGTGGTGGGTGGGCTCTGAATTTCTTCGTCGTCCGCATCCCAACCGTCCTGGCCGCAGTCCGGCCAGGCCTCTCCTGATAACGAGAGGCACTTTAGCGAACTCAAGATGTTGCCAAAAGGTGAGTGTTGAAAGATGTCCGCCGCGGTGAACTCCATGATCGGCGCCCAATCGGTTTCGACTGGAGGGGGCGTGGGAGGTCCGGAGTCCGGCACCTCGGAGTCATGAGCTTCATGGGGGACAAGATAGGTGTTCGGCTCTATCGCCGTAGAGGCTGCAGCCCCCGAGGTGGTGTCTAGCCATCCAACCTTAGTCTGCGCAGCCGGCTCCGAGTCGAAGATCGGAGCGGGTTTGAGTGCGGCCTCCAGGGTACTGTCTGGCTGCAGAGCTAAATCATGCCCATCGTGACAGTACGGCACACGGCTGTGGCTCGAATCCATCGAGGATCAAGTCCCCGCGGATGTCAGCCGTGAAGTTCAAACTTCCAAATCTGACCTGACGGCCAGGGGTGTAGCCTTCGATCTACTCCAGCTGGCCAAGCGAATTGGCCCGCAGTGCGAAGCCGCCGAATATGAAAATCTGTCCGGGGAGGAAGGTCTCACCCTGGACTGCATCGTCGTTGATGATCGAAGAAGCCATCGAGCCTATCGGTGACGACACAGAGGAACTCTCAATGAAAGCACCAATGTCGGTGTCAAAACCGGCGGATCTCACGTAGGGGGTCCCGAACTGTGCGTCTAGGTGGATGGTAACAGGAGACGAGGGACATGATGTTTTTACCTAGGTTCGGGCCCTCTTGATGGAGGTAAAACCCTACGTCCTGCTTGATTAATATTGATGATGTGGGTTACAGGAGTAGATCTACCACGAGATCAAGGAGGCTAAACCCTAGAAGCTAGCCTATGGTATGATTGTTGTTCGTCCTATGGACTAAAGCCATCCGGTTTATATAGACACCGGAGAGGGCTAGGGTTACACAGAGTCGGTTACATTGGTAGGAGATCTACATATCCGTATCGCCAAGCTTGCCTTCCACGCCAAGGAAAGTCCCATCCAGACACGGGACGAAGTCTTCAATCTTGTATCTTCATAGTCTTGGAGTCCGGCCAATGATGGTAGTTCGGCTATTCGGACACCCTCTAGTCCGGGACTCCCTCACCAGTGTTTGGTTGCAAAGAGGCAATGCGATTAAGAGTTAACACCCACACATGACACACTGATTTACAATAGAGTTCTTGACAGTGTGCTCGCGATGGCGGCATTAGTGTAGGACGAGGATGAGGTGACTGAGAGGAACGATGCCGACAAGGGTGCTGGGCACAAGATGGCGCTCATCCCACAAGGTTGACAACTACGCATAACACTAGTGACGCCATGACATTGAGGCAGAAAAAGATGGAGGAAAAATTTAGTTTGTGCGGCATGGCCGTGTCAGTGTAGAAGGACGCGGAGGAGGAGCCCAAAAAGAACAATGTTGGCAATGACGCCAGTGTAGTAGGACGCGAGCGAGGAGATCGAAGGAATGATACCGGAGATGGGTCGGTGTAGTAGGACGTGTGAAAGGGACAGAGAGGAACGATGACCACCCAAGGGTAGTAGGATGCGGGAGAGGAGGTTGAGAGGAACGATGCTGGCGGTTACGCTAGTGCAACAACATGCAGGACAAGAGAACCAGAGGAACAACACTGGCGGTGACGCCAGTGTAGCAGGACACGCAAGAGGATACTGAGATTAAGGAGTGTTATTAACACATATCATACATATGCATATATACGTTCCACGAGAAAGAGGTTAGATCTACCCGTCTACAACCGTCGAAACAGAAAATGTGCAACATGAAAGTTGTGTGAAACTGCAAGAGGAAGCTACTGATCAAAGGAAATTTCAAACGGTCGACTGTGCATCATGAATTTAATAAAATTCATCCAAAATAGCTCCAAACTTGAACAAGAAATTGAACATTTACGGTCGATGAAACTACGAACTAATTGCAAAAATGAAACCATAACATCTATGCGCATCTTTTTCATGTAAAGCTCACCTAGAATCGAAGCACCGTTGTGTACATTAGAAGGGACGAAAGAAAGGAGATTAGAGAAGGAGCTTACTCGAGGTGGAAGAAGAAACAATGTACATGCTATATACGAGGCTGCATCCTCTCGTGCGAGAGGACCCACCACGTGAACTCGAGGTGGCTCGACCCAGTCTGGCTTGTTGGAAACTACCAATTCGGCCTTTCCTAGTGAGCCTGGCTGGGGAGTGCTTTAAGTTTCGTGCGGGCCAACATTTGTATGCTACCCAACCAACCAAACGGGCCAAATTCTTCCCGCGTGGGCCTGGTTGGGGTAGATGAGGGCAACCAAATGCGTCATAGGTGAATGTCCACCACACCTGGCTCTCTCACCCACCTATTGGATGGTTATCCTCGCAAGGTCGTTTCGAGTTAGTTCGCAGCCAGAACTCCCTGAGTGTATAAGGTGGGTTCCCTCCTTCGTCCTGCCGGCTGGTGATTGGGGGCCACTCATACTATTTCCAATTTGACATATATCATGTAATTGTGTATCTTGAGTGTAGAAAAAATTTCAAGGCCAATGGATGAAGCACTGGTCCCATCTCCTTCAGACCTTACACATTCCATCTCGAAACCATGATTCTTACTCGGAGATGGTCTGGTTTCTAAGTAGTGTATGTCACAACTTTTATGAAACCTTCTCAAAATTTACCAATTCTTCTAGGTTTGATATGTGGGCACCATGCAAGTTTCATCATTATAAATTCTTTTGCAATTTCTGAATTTTAAAAACCAACAAACTCCATGATATCCTCATGTTTGAAATTCCTTTCCTTTTCTTAAATAAGGCCTAAAAATGGACTCAGGAACAAAATTATGATTTTCAGCACAAATTGTCCAACTTTTTCATGCATTGGCAATTCAAAATTTTCGTATATTTACTAAACATCTAGAAGTGCATTTACTGGCTTAATATAACAAAAGGAGCCGAAAGATTCCAAATTTTGACATTGATCATGTAGTAGTGTATCTTGAGTGTAGAAAATATTTCAAGGCCAACGAGAGAAGCAACAGTCGAATCACATTAAAATCTTGCTCGCTCCCTCTCAAAATCATGATTGTTCCTCGAAGATGGACCGGTTTCTGAGCAGTGTATGTCACAACTTTTGGGAGACCTTCTCAAATTTTCACCAGAACCTCTAGGTGTCATATGAGTGCACCATGCTAGGTTGCATGCTTTTGGGACTTCATTTGCAATTTTTGAAATTAAAATACTAACAAACTCCATGCTCAGGGCTGGTCATGTCTTGGTAAGGCCTAAAGCTGGACTCAAGAACATAAATGTTATTTTTAACACAATTTTCCCAACTTTGTCGTGCACTTGTAGTTGATTTTTTTTGTTATATTCACGAAATTACTAGAAACACATTTAATGCCTTAAATATAGCAAACCTACCCCAGAAGATGCAAAGTTTTGAGATGGATCATCTAATTGTGTATCTTGAGTGTAGAAAAAATGTCAAGGCCAATAGATGAAGAAGTGGTCCCATTGGCTTCAAACCTGACCCTCCCCCTCACAAAATTATGATTCTTCCTCGAAGCTGGTCCGGTTCCGAGTAGTGTATGTCATAACTTTTTGCGAAACCTTCTCAAATTTTCACTATAGCCTCTAGGTGTCATATGAGGGTACCATACGAAGTTTCATGCTTTTTAGGTCACTGTTTGCATTTTTTGAAATTAAAAACTAACAAAATCCATGTTGGGGGTTGTGTCTTGGCTCCCTCATATTTGAAATTCCTTCCATTTTCTTGGATAATGCCTAGACATGGACTCAAGAACACTAATATGATTTCGCAAGAAAACTTTCCCAACTTTTTCATGCACTTGCAATTCAAAAAAATTATTATGTTAATTAAATGCCTAGAAATGCCTTAAATGGCTTAAATGTGGTGAACCTACATGTCAAATTTTGGCATGGATCATGTAATTGTGTGTCTTGAGTGTATTTCAAGGCCAAGAGATGAAGCAGTGGTCTCATCGCCTTCAAACCTGACCTGTTCCCTCTCAAAACCATGATTATTTGTTGGAGATGGTCCAGTTTCCAAGTAGTGTACATCACATTTTTTGTGAAATATACTCAAACTTTTAGTACAGTCTCTATGTATCATATGAGGGGAGCATGCCAAGTTTCACACTTTTTGAACTTCATTTGCATTTTCAAAATACAAAAACTAACAAATTCCATATTCGGAGTCGTGTGTTGGCACCCTCATGTTTAAAATTCCTTTCCTTTTCTTGGATAAGGCCTAAAAATGGAGTCAAGAACACAAATATGATTTTTCAACATAACGTATCTAAACTTTTTGTGAACTTGTAGCTCAAATTTTATTTAGTTTACTAAATGCCTAAAGACGCATTTAGTTGCTTAATCATAGTAAACAAACCTTGAGAGATGCCAAATTTTGATGTCGATCATGTAATTGTGTGTCTTGAGCTTGGATAAATTTCAAGGCTAGCATATGAAGCAATGGTCCCATCCCTTTCAAACCTGACATGCTCCCTCTCAAAACCATGATTTTTGCCTTGGAGATAGTTTGGCTTCTAAGCAGTGTCTGTCACAACTTTTAAGGATCCCTCCAAAATTTTACCACATCATGAGGGCATGATACTTCTTCAACGTATCTATAATTTATGAAGCATTCATGCCATGTTTACAACAATTTTATATGGTTTTGGTGCACTTTTATATGATTTTTATGGAACTAACCTACTAACCTAGTGCCCAATGTCAGTTGTTGTTTTTTGCATGTTTTTGGTTTTTTAGAAAATCCATACCAAAAAAGTCCAAATGCCATGAAACTTCATAGTTATTTTTCTAGACCAAAGGAGACTAGTGGTGTCCTGGACTAGGGGGTACTCACCACGTTGTCTCCGATCAGGTGGATCGGGCCGAGGACCCCCATGGTGGTTCTCTCACGGGCCACTCGGGCAGCCCATGCGTATACAAGGAAGACTCCACAAGGCTTGGCGCCCAATCCAAGTACTCTCCTAAACCCTAGGCCTCCATATTATATTAACTGAAGCCAGACTAGTCAATAGATGATCTCATATTCATTAGAACAATCTCGTGGTAGATACATGTACTCTATACTACATACGAATGCAATCAAAAGAAGGACGTGGGGTATTATCTCTTGGACAACGCTAACGCCCACATGTGTGATTGGAGTGAAACCCGCCCACACGCCCTATAACACACAGACTGCGTCATGTCACCGCATGCATGCATGTAGGAATCTTTTTGGATTTCCAGTTTTTAAAATGTTTTATCTCTTAAAGGAAAAATCCGA
This sequence comes from Triticum dicoccoides, assembly GCF_002162155.2. Lineage (NCBI taxonomy): Eukaryota > Viridiplantae > Streptophyta > Magnoliopsida > Poales > Poaceae > Triticum > Triticum dicoccoides. Next base: position 319,894,713 of record NC_041383.1, on the reverse strand, counting down.
TTGAACATCCATTTTCACCATTAAATCCCTCGCGATGAGATCTTCGAAACTAGATCCCATGTTGAAATGTTTTGATGAAATTTTTTGGGTCAAAACTTGTCATGTCTATTGCACATGAATTGCCATGGTGTTTACACTGAAGTTGCCATGATATGTTTTAGCTATTTTCTTCTACATTTAAAAGTAAATTTTGACATTTATAAAATGGGAAATTAAGAAACTAGACTTGCCATGAACCATAAACTAAAATTACCATGCTACATGCACTTAAAATTGCCATGGTTCATACAAAAAATAATTTTCATTGTCAAAGTACTGGAGTTGCCATCATCAAAATACTAAAATTGCCATGCTCTACAATTGAAATTGCCACATGGCAACTTTAGTCTAAACCCTATGACAACTGCAGTGTAAACATCATGGCAACTTTTGGGCGAAATTTATTTTTGTCGAAACATATCAACATGGAGTCTAGTTTTGAAGATCTCGTCGAGACGGAATGGTGAAAACGAATTTTGAATTTGATTTTTTAATTAGGAGATAAAACATTTTTAAGCCGAAAACCAAAAAGATCCTGCTGATATCATCTGTTCACATGTGGCAAAATGAATGGTAAAGGAGGCATGTGGGCAATGTGCAACATGCCACACGTGTGGGCGTTAGTTTTTTCGTATCTCTTTGAGAGAGCCCGAATCTGGGTAAAATCTGGTGTCCATGTTACCATCGCTCCAAGACACCTAGCTTAGGACCCCTACTGCAAGATACACTAGATATAGAACCGACATTGGTGCTTTCATTGAGGACTGCGAGGTGTTCGCCGCGGATCGATGGGCAAGTTCATCTGCATCAGATCTGAAGCTTTTAACCGAAATCTAGAAGGATTAGGGAGGTGGCGTTAATTAGGTCTTGTCCTTTCAGTTTAATCCGTTTTGCATAGGCCAATTCTTTTTTGTTTGTCTTCTCCACTGTTTCGTGATATTTTGCCGCAGAACAGTTAAAGTCTTGCCGAAGAACAGAATTCGAGTATGTTTTTTAGTGACGTCTGAACCTGAGGATGGTCCGCCTGTAGCAGCCACCAGGTTATCGGATCAGGACGCATGCATACTCCTGGCCACTGCCGCCGTACAACGCCCATCATGTGAAAGTTAATTAGGGCTCTTGTCGCCGGGCCGATCTGTTGCTGCCTTGCTAAAAAGTGTTGCAGTTGTGCACGGCATGATAGCAGGTCCAAGTCACGGCCACGAGCGACCATGCAAAGAGGAAACCCTTTTTCTTCCTTTCCTTAAATCAATTACTAAGGAGGCCGCTAGTCGCTCATTATTATATTAAGTATGGACAGATTCCACGCCAAAAACAAAGTATGCATAGATTGGGCACTAACGTACTAGTACTAATTGGCAAGCTTTGGTTACAAGGATGATTAAAGAAAAAGGAAGTGTTGTCCTCTCCATGTTAAAGCAACACTGACGTACATCAGCTAGATCATTTTCCCCTCGTCCCGGCGGCTGGAACCCTACGTAGTCTATGTCTGGGGAGACAGGTGCGGTAGCCGCCGCCAGGGGCCAATCTTCTAGCACCGTCCTCCGGCAGCTCCCCTTCGCCGGCGACCTCGGTCGTTGGTAGTGAGGGGTGTCGCCGGATCCACGCGCGTGGATCGTTTTTACTTTCCCGTAGTCTAGGTTTTTAGGTTGTTCATCGTCTTGGCTTCGGCGACGACGATAACGGCGCTGAATAAAGATTCTTCAGATCCTTTCTCTAATGAGGCCATCGGTTCTATGGTTGGGGATGGATTTGGAAACCAGTCTGTTCAAATAAGGATAGCATAGTGGCGTCATGCTCGTGCTGGACATGTGTCCTTGAGCTCCGTCGTTGTGACGACTTTTGGTGAGCCACCTTGAAGGTCCGCAAAGCTGCATATCAGCGATGGAGCGCGTCGAGCTCGGGTGAGGAGGTGACCCGTCATTATTTTCTTCGGTGGCTACTGTGGTGGTGCCGGAGGCAGGTGACGGGCGTTGGTGTCAAGCTCAGAGATGTTCTGCTATCTTTTCAGTTTTGTCATGTCGGTTTTTACGTGACTTGTACTTTGATCTTTATGATATGAATGAGACATGCATTACCATAAAAAAACATCCAGGTGATATTTTCCTAGTACTAATGTTATACGTACTATTAAATTTTGGCATTTGTTACTCGTCAATATGGCATCGCTACTGCCGAACATCACTATCGTCTACCCATGGCTCAAAGTTTCACGGTTGACCTGGTCACCACATCGTCAGCTTGATGCCGATATCCCGCAGATAACGCCTTGCGTCGACATCTCTGTACTGCCATGACCTCAGCGCTCATGCCATATTTCTCTAATTATATACCTCCCTAAATTAATTAAGTAGAGTGAATATATTATTATTATTATCGATATTTGTTATTACTTTTGGCTTGCACTATTTTATGTGTGCAGGTAATTGATTTTGACTGCGATATGTGGTCACCTCGGCGTGATGATGTCGTCGTCCCGCTTACGTCGACCGAATTGTGTCGCCACTTCAGCGCACTGCCATGTGCTGGCATCTCTGCGCGGCCACTCCACCGGGCTGATCTTGGAATTCAGGCCATACCTCTTTAATTGTTTACTTCACTTAAATTAATTAAGTAGAAGTTTTTTCTTAAAAGAATATATATGTGTATTATTACCTTTATTGTTATACTTTTGGTTTCCACTGTTTTATCTTTTATGTGCACATGTAAACCAACGTCGACTGGAAAATAATTCTATGAGATCAGGTCTCATATAATTCGGGTGAGACCCACCCTGATGAATGACACGTGGTATTCACAAATCACAAAGCATCTACCCCATCCCCACCTGAAATCAGGGGGGAAGAGATTAGATGTTTTGTGATTTGTGAATGCCATGTGTCATCCATCAGGGTGGGTCTCACCCGAATTATATGAGACCTGGTCTCATATAATTTTTTTCCACGTCGACTGGTCTGCGTCATCACCTCGGCGACACGACATCGTCGTCCTTCTTGCGTCGACCAAGACGTGTCATCACCTTAGTTATCCTACCCTACGCTGTGTGTTGCCACTTAGATGTGCCGAGCACCTCGCTCGGTCACCTCGAGACGGGCTTGGGGGCAGAGGATTCAGCCAAGCTGAGTACCGTATACCACGTTGAGTCTGTCAAAGTTCACTGGGTGTCCTCGTCCGGACACAAGCCCGGACAGCATCATCAATGCCGAGCACGTTAACCAGCTAAGTCGCTTTCATGCTCAACGTTTTTGAAGTTTTAATTTCTATTCGGTTCAACCAAGCATTATATTTGTGTTAAATAGAAAAGTTTTTTATTAACAACTTAGCCTATTAAAAATAATGTTTGTTAAAAAAATTCCTTTACCCAAGTTAACTAGGGGCTCTTAGATTTATACGAGCCATTTTATAATAATTGTTTTCTTCTTAGTCATTGCAAAGTCTTTTTCTATCACTCCTTTTTTCGAAGTGAGTTTGTGGTCAATAATCGGATAGCCTGGTTTCTCTCTCAAGCTGCTCGAGTTTAGTTTGCTAAAATGGCCTAACAAGAAGCACCCCGCTTTCGGGATAGGAGGTTGTGGCCGAAGGCTGACCCGCTCGAAGACTTGAGATCGGATGTGTCATGTTAAAGCACGACGTAAACAGAAACTAATTTTAAGACCAATGTCTGGATTGGCACAAAAACATGATTTAATGTAGACCTAAAATTTTACTGAAGTGTTTCGATTTTCTGAACTATGTCACCTTTAAACTATTTGTATGTTTTTATTTAGGGGGGGGGGGATATCCTCCTGACTGAGGTGCCCTGCTTTAGCTTGGGTAATCTTTTCCCGGCCCGCAGCTCAGTATCTTTCCTGCAAAACTGCACCTTGGCGTTGACAAAGTATACACCACATCCGGACTAGCTCCTGGGCAGTGCAAGATGAGACGACTTTAAAAGCATCAACAATATAAACGAGGGGTTGTTGCAGCTAGTGCCGAACCCACCAAAAGACAAGGTATTCCATGGAGTCCTCGGCAAAATGTTCTCAGATATTGCTTTATATGCATCAATTTTGAATTGCGTCTTTGATCAATAGTTGGGTTGCCCGGCTCCTGTGGTTGCCTCCTACGTTCCACTTTGCTCGGTAAGGTGTGCAAAGGGAGAACCACTGCGAGTGTGCTTGCAGCTCAAATGGTTAAGAGCCTTAGTGGAGAAAACCGAAAATTGACTGTCACAACGAGCGTACACTGGTCAGCGATCCGATGACTGTGTCAAACTATAGATCGATAGCGATTACCCCATGTTAAATGACGGGCCTTTCATAACATTGGCCTAAGTGTTAATGGCTAGACCTCGATCGGTGCCGAACACTAACCAAGGGCTCGTAACTAGCCTCCCCAGTTTAAGCTCGGATGATTAAGTGAAAGTTATAAAGCCCGCATATCCGATTGCCCCCGTTTCCGCTAACACAACCACCTCCAGGCGCCGAGACGTTGGCTAAGGGTTGTTTTGTCATTGTGGAAACACCCTGCGTAGCATCTACAGAGGGGTGGAAGCCGATGATGGGCCATTTTCAAATGATGAATGGTCGCAACAGAGTCAAAATAAACATATCCTCAGTGTTTGTATTTAATATACGAGCGTTGCCTTTCATAATCATGGTTATAAAGCCATAAATATGCATCAATTTGACTTGAGATTTTGGCCAAGCTTGGTTGCCTGGCTCCTATATTTACACTCTACGTTCCCGATTGTTCGGCTAGGGGGTAAAGGGAGCACCTCTGTGATTGTTACTACCGGGTCATCCGGGTTAGTACCTCAGACTGGGTGAAGCCGAAAGCTAGCTATCTTAATAATATAATTGGTTGGCAATGACGGAATTGAATTTTTTTGTTAACTGAGACCACAAAGTTCAAGAACTTTCCCCAAACTAAATCCTCGATACCCCCCCACATTGATTGGAGGTGAGGTTTCATGATCATGATCAACATGACAGCCTAGGAAAAGGAACTTATAAAGGAACTGTTTTTTCCAGAAGATGTTTCTTACGTTAAATAGTAATATAACATATATCTCCATGTACCTTGTTTATAAATCCATATGGTCGGATTGCCTTGTTTGTCGTAAATCTTTGCCCTTATAAAGGCTTTATAAAGTACGGCAAACATTCCCTGGCTACTGGCCGAGGAGGTTAAAGCCAATGGTCGGTCAACAAAGTTTTGTACAATGCGGATTTGAGCATTCATGATGTAAAAGTACTTGTATACATAGAATCATTACACATAAATTGCAAGTAAGTCAAGTTACTATAGCCCATCTTTTAAAGAGTCAAGGGCACAATCTCGCTGAGACAACCGAGCAACTGACATAATGCTCTCATAATTCCCCATTGGCATTGATTTCCTATCTATTAAGCCCCTTGGGGCCAACCTTGGCCCTGCTTTGGCTAGCTCTAGATCCTTTAAGAGATCTTTATTCTCTTTCCAAGAAGTTTGTGTTAAACACAACAAAATTTTCCGTCTAACGGATATCGATCCTTAATTCGGCCGCCCGTGCCGACATTAAGGCTCGGGGGCTACTGGGTTCCGCGCTTATGATTTACAAATATTAAAGAGGCACATCGATCCCCTGATCTGGTGTTGACACCCGACCAGTGGCTCGGGGGCCACTGCATTGCCTATTCAATGCAAAAAATTCAAAGTGCTTAGTGTTTGGCTTGACAGAGCTATGGGCAAACGCATCTTCGGACAACAATAGGTACCATCTGGGACTTATCCGGCATCAAGATAATATATTAAGGCGACTTCTCAAAACCCTCTCTCAAGGGCCTGTCCGCCGATCACTATCTCCTCTAATATATTACACTGCGTTTCTATTCCTGCGTATGCTGCCGAGCTATTTTGACCCCAAAAATGGACTTTGTTGAATTTCTAATTTTGAAAAATGCAAACGAAGTCCAAAAAGAATGGAACTTGGCATTGTCACAATTCAACAAAATTATAAATTCAACAAAGTCCATGTCAAATTCCTTTCCCTTTCTTGGATAAGGCTAAAAATAGACACAAGACACAATTTTTTTCCATATTTTGTTCCAACTTTTTCATGCATTGGTAGTTTAATTTTTTATTATATTCACTATATTTCTAGAAACAAATTTAATGGCTTAAATATAGCAAATGAACCCTAAAAGATGCCAAATTTTGACATCGATCAAGTAATGGTGTGTCTTGATTGTAGAAAAAAAATAGTGCTTAATGGATTATGTTGGGTCTTGAAAATCCAAATTAAAACATGCATTTTGTTGTGTTGTTTGCCGAATGCCTTATAAAAACACTTCTATTTGCCAAGTACACTTTTTTGCCGAGTGTTTTATAGAAGGACTCGACAAAGACCTTGTTTGCCGAGTACCTGGAAAAACACTCGGCATACTATGAAATACTCGGAATACATGGTTGTTCCTGTAGCGTATACTACTCCATTGATCTTTCGTTTTAACTGCCATCATGATGAACAATATAAGTTCAAAGATCGGCCAAGGAAATAAATTCCTGCTAAGCTGCTTGTGATAGGGGAAGACGAAAGAGATCTTCTAGAAAAATCCTGGTGTAGTACCTTGCACAGTATCATCTTTGCATCTTCAGTGAAGGAGATTAGATGAGAAAACCAAACTATCTTGGCAATGTTTCAGACCGGAACAACATATATTTGCTACTACCGAACTACAAACAAGACATTATGCACTTACTTTGATATGTATATTCCCAAGTACCGCACCATAGAGTAAAGTGCCATCCACTCCCTTCCAAATAAACATTTTAATCTTTGGTGTAGTCCTCAACACCCCTTACCAAGTTAGCATCATAACCAACTTTGACAATCTTTACATCTCTATCCGTGATGTGCTCATGGATCACACTCACTCTCAACACAGAGCTGAGAGTATTCGGTTGTTCAACATTCACCGAAGAGGAATAGGAGTCTAACTGGGGCATATAAGGTGCACTAAGGACTACACCCTATAGTTTAATCTCTTGCAATCCCCTACGAAAGTCACTTAAAGTTCCAAAACCTTTTGTGCACTTGCTTCTAAACATACTCAAACTATGCTTAAGATTTCAAGTTCATACGCCATTTTAAAAAGGGAAAACTTTGTTTTTGCCACTCTAGTTTTTGCCAACTTTGCTTATGCCACTCTAGAATTTGACATCTCACTTTTGCCACTCTTAGCTTTTGACAATACATCACAAATGCCATTTCATGGCAAAAACGATAATTTTTCATTTCACTTTTGCCACTCTTAGCTTTTGACATGTATCACAATTGCCACTCTAAATTTTTTGCTTTTGCCACGGAATGGCAAAAGTGATATATTGTCAAAAGCTAAGAGTGGAAAAAGTGAAATGTCAAATTCTAGAGTGGCATAAGCAAAGTTGGCAAAAACTAGAGTGGCAAAAACAAAGTTTTCCCTTTTAAAAAGTGAAAAACAAAGAGAAATTTTGACAAATTAGAAATTCCATGTCAAATTTCTCATTCTTTGCTACTTCTAACATACTCCTACACCCTAAGTATATTAATCTGAAATTAAACCAGATGTTTACTATGTTTACTATATTGGGATGGAAAGTAACATCTGGAGCTCTAGATACTAATTTGGAGAAGAACCACCATCATAATAGAACCCATGCAATGTGTCTTGTTTGTGGCTAGGAGGACGAATCGTCATTTCATGCACTTTTAGCCTGCATGAATACTACTACTCTTTGTGATTCAATGAAGCTTCAATGGCCCCTACTGGATAGAGTGGAAGTCAAATGGGCTGGGAAGGAATGGTTGCTGCACCTTCTAGCTGGTCGACCTAAGAGGACTCATGATATGATTCTGCTCCTCCCATGGTGTACATGGCACCTCTGAAATAAGCTAACTTATGGTAAATTTGTCCACCCTACGAAAGTGTCATGCTTGTTCCTGAGAAGCTATCTTAACTCAATGATTCAAGTGTGCCAACTTACTCTTGAGGAGGTAATAAAAGGAAAATCCCCGGTTGTCGGGGGAGTGATTCTGAGCCACGGGAAATCCTCCCAAACCCTAGTTCGAGCTCTAGGGGCCTGGTTCACGTCTACGAGGCTACGAGCTAGGCACGACAAGGGAACGACAAGCTACACAGGTTCGGGACATCGTGCGGTGTAAAACCCTACTCCTGCTTGGTTGTATTTCTTGTGGACAGTACTCTTCAAGCTACAAGATGTGCCGGAGCTCTTGGGAGTTAGCAATGGTGCAAGAAGCTGATCCCTTGCTATGGTGGCTACTCCGCCCCTCATATAGGTGCCTTGGGATCTTCCATAAAAACTACCACAAGGCAACAATCTGAAAGGCGGTAGGGACCGGAGCTTATCCTGACAAAAGGTGGTCTTCGCTTGCCAAAGGTGTTATTCGTGACACGTCAGGGGCTCCATGATGACCTCCATCCTGTCGTGCCTTATCTTCTTTCATGAAATGGGAAACCTTTGGGACTTGCTTTGGGGGAAGGTAGGCAGAGCTGCCCCCTTAGCACCAAAGGGGAAACTATTCTGGCCGCGCAGGTTGGCGCCTGCCACGACGACCTCACCCACATGACGGGCATGCAACCCATGCCACATGGGATCCAAAGGCCTTGCGAGGAGGCACCTGTGAGGGAGCCTCGTCGGGCAGCCTACCATGATGTAGTCTTGATGAAGTCCTCCACCGAGGAAGTCCCTCACGGGGCAAAGCCCTCACAAGGCTGCTGGCTTTGCGGTGCCTGCTGGCGGGCCGCCTTTTGAGTTGGGCCAAGGGGTCCTTCCTAGGATGTAGGCAGATGGCCCGTAGTTCCCTGGTTCCCACTGGGCCGGTAGTAGCCCCTCGGCCCGCGGCATGCATGTTTCGCATGTTGAGGGACATAACGACATGGGGGCAAAGACTGCGAGGCCCTAGCAGGGACATGTGGCAGCACTGATGGGACATGACGCCTCCACTGCCCCGTGGAGCCTTGGTAATCGTTGTCTTGGTCATAAAGCCTGCCCGTGTAGGGCACATGTGCATCATTGCTCCCCATCTTGCTCTCCGCCTTCCTTGCAAACTGCTCCTCTGCTCCTCAATTCCTGGTGCCGAAGAAGTCGAAGCGGCTGGGAGAGAGTTATAAAAGGAGCCCTGGGGGGGACTTCCTCACTCATCTTCTACCCTAGCCCCTCCTCTTCTTTGCTCTTCCCCGAGAACTGTCGCTGCAATGGCGAGGGGCGAGGGTCGAGCCAACGTATCCGCTGTGGCCACGAAGGCTCCCCCTCGAGGCCGGACACGCTCCTTGGCCGTCGCCGTGGACGCCGGCCCTAGAGCTCGTGGAAGAGTCACCCCCATGGCCGTTGAGAGCGCGAGGCCCTTGGACTCGGCGGGCACGACGGATCGCCTTCCCCTCCTCCTCCGGCAGGGTCCACAAGGTGGTGGTGGCCCACGAGTTCATCGTGGGGCTACATCGTCAGCCCCGCAGTTGGTTCTAGCTCCTGGACTCCTCTGCGAGAGCAAGGAAGGACAGCGGGCCCTCGGGCTTGTGGCTATGGGCCGAGGGCTACTGCAACGGCCCCTCCTGGGTGATGGTGGAGTTCTCCCCACTGGCTTCATGTTCCTGACATGGGGGTGGAAGTTCTTCACTTGCTCCCATGGCCTAAGGCGGGGACAACTCCTCCAGTTCAGGTACGACGGGGCCGCCACACTCTTCGTGAAGTTCTTCGGGGTCTCCGACGGCCATATGGAGTACTCCGCAGAGAGCAAGAGCGACAGCGACACCGACCCCACCAGCGAGAGCAAAGATGACAAAGGCTCCCCGAGCATCAAAAGCGAGGGCGATGATTCCGACTAGGCGTAGGCGCGCCTGTTGTGGTTTTGTCATAGCAGATGCCGTTGTGAAAGGACTTAGGTGTGGATCCATCACAATGTAGGTTAGCTCGAAGGGGTTGAACGATACAAAGGACACGAGTTTACCCAGGTTCGGCCCCTCAACAACGAGGTAAAAGCCTACTTCCTGCTTTGTATTATATTGATTGTGTATCGATTACAAGGGAGCAGAATCACTTGACCTAGCTATGGATTGATTGTTCCTTGAGTTAACCCACCGCAGGGTCTCGCCTTTACATACACAATTCGAGGCCCTGCAATCACAAGAGTCCAAGTCGGATTACACAACGTGACTAACTCGGGTTCTAAGTCACCTTGCCTTGCTAGGCAAGTCATCGTCGGGCGGCTTACAAGCGCCAGGTCTTGCACCATCTTCTGGGCCTGGGCCTCCGGCGGCTCATCACGTAAGTCGCACTTTGGTTCCATATTATGGGGACCCCGACTCATAAGTCGTGATCACCGAATGCACGAGTACAGTGATCCCAGAGATCAATGCTCACTGAACACACAGAAGCTGAATAACATGAGTCTTACATCCATACATACCTTCTTACACAAATTATGACCATTATGGTCAAGTCCTACATATATAAAGCCACAGGGGCTGAATACCAAATAAACTTAAGCAGCGGAAATCTTCGTCGATAAGTAGAACCCATGCCATCTGTCTTAACCCTACAGGAATTCTGACTGGGAAACGTCCTAGTTCGCATGTTCGTCTCCAAAGAACTCTTCTTCAAACTCCTGCTCTTCCATGCCTGGCCAATTAAATAACCAGTGGCAGGCCAATGAGTACTTTGAATGTACTCGCAAGCAACCCATGATTTGGTTCAAGGTAACAATGCAACTGTACAACAAGTATGCAACCTAGCTTCAAGCTAGTTGAGATGTCCTATCAACTTGTGAGATATGCATTAATGAACATGGGCAACCTTGAGAACCGGTTACAGATATCAACATAAATAGGGTTTGGATAAATGCCATTTCATTCAACATGTCAAGTCACCACCTTGACACAAATAGTTCTCTTCCGCACACACATGCACCGAGATGGTAAAATTTCTAGACATAGTTTAAGTAGCACCTCCCAACTGTCCATGACCGTGGACACGGCTATTCGAATAGTTTGACACTCTGCAGAGGTTGCGCACTTTACCCACAAGATCCGGGAAGCTTTCGTGTCATCCACGATCCCGCAGTACCTCAAGTACTCGGGGGAAGCACCCGATCATTACCTTTCCCTAGACGACACCAACATAGGGTCCACTCGTTGATACACGGCCCTTGTGTATAAGCAAAAGATCGTGGGACTCCGCCCTTTTCACATTATTACGCATACACGAAGGGACCAACTGTGTGTCCGATGCCCTGTGAAAACAGTCATGGCTGCCTATCCAAGCACGACCCCGTCCCGAGAGTGACCTCAAGTCACCCCCGTCACTAGTAATGTGGGCACCATGCTAGTATCAGCCTAAGTAATCAATAATGCCCCGTCCCATAGAGGGGTAGAGTGGTTGCACATGTTTGGTTGGGACGGTAATCACACATAAATCTAATCCATCATTTTACACACACACACACACACACCAAAAGCTCTCTTCGGTACACCACTTCTTCCTCAAGTGGTGACCTTAGTTAAACATCTCCCAAGGGCATTAGGGGCACCCGATGGGGTTTTCGAAAGAATGTAACCATGAAGAGTTCATGGTACACATGCATCATTATGCATCAACTAGTCTCTTGACAATGCAATCATGAATAAGGTAAAGTCATGAGTAGAGGTATGCATCATGTGGTGGTTCACAACAAGTTTACCACCGTCATATTTCATCATCATGCAATCGGAAAAAGGGGTACCGATGAATAAGAGGGGTGTCATGGTCAAAGGGCTGTTTGCCTTGATTAGCTTGGTCTTCAAGTTCTTCAAATCCTTCTCCTTCTTCTTCTTAAGCCACTTCGTCTAATATGGGATCTAATCATCGCAAGAAAATAACGAGAAAATAAGGCAATAGTAAAACAGAAAAACCAAAGTGCTCAGAAAAATGTCAACTTATTTTTGATAAATACTACGGGGAAATCTAAGAAGGGAAAAATTACTAGTTATGGATTTGGAGTTGTAGAATAGGAGAAATGGATTTTTAGAGGGGAATATAAATGCTCAAATTTGAATTTAAATTTGAACAGTGCATAAAAGTTTGATGGATATTTATGAAAGTTACACCATTAAATAGGTGGATTTTTTATAAGAATTTAGGAGTTGGAAACATTTAATTTGGATAAATATTTAATCCTGTGGAATTTTTGCAAGTTTCCAAAAAAAGAAAAGAAGAAGTAGCACTGTGCAACAGGGCCTATTCGGCCACAGTGCAGTAGGCCCAGGGGGAATCCAGCCCGCGCGAGGCTGCCACATCGAAGGCGTATTTGGGAAATATGCCTCCATCCGACGCAGCGATCGGTGCGTGCGCGTTTGTGTTTTAAACCTGATGTGTGGGACCCACACGTCAGGACGTGAGGCTGACGGGCGGGCCCACGGCCGTCGTCGTCAACCTGGGGCCAGAGAGGGCGGCGAGCTCTCCGGCGCCGCTGTGGTCGATGGTGAGGCGATCTGAGGGCACCGACGTGCTCACGACGGAGTCGCCGTTCGGGTGGAGGTGGATTCGGTCACCGGGGTGCTGGGGTTCGCCGGCGACAAGGAAGCCGGCGGCAGAGCTTCGGGAGGTGCTTGCCCCGGTCGATTCCGGCTGCAATAGAGAGGGGAAACAGAGGGGAAATGGTCAGGGAGGTGCGGCAGTTCCAGATCGAGAGATAGAAGAGGCGGAGAGAGCTTGCACCCCGAGATCGACGGCGGCCCGAGGCAGCGAAGCTCGAGCTCGATCTCGAGCTCGGGCGCTTATGGAGATGAACTAGGGGTGTAGGGTGCCTATTTGGAGTGGGAGAGGACGAGTGGTGGTGAGAGGAGGGCTCGGGGATGCCTTATATAGGCGAGCGGCGGTCCACCGTGGGCTCGTGCTCCGGCGAGCTCGTACTCGTCGCTACGGGCCTCGGGAGGGTGCTGTACCGAGTCTAGGGTGTTCGTGGGGGTGGAATACGCCTAGGGGAGAAGAGAGGGAGCGGGGAATGCGGCAGAGCGGGTCAGCATCACGACCAGCGACTGGCGCGCTCGGGCGGCGCTCTGTCCGCACGCGAGGAGAGCCGGAGAGGGAGAGAGAGGAGGGCGCCGACAGTGTAGTGTGCTGAGGACGTCGAGGCGCCTCGGCTGGCGTGAGGGGGAGAGCTGAGGTGGCCGGAGGTGCTTGGCAAGGGGCGGCTACAGTGCAGGAGCGCACTGTAGCGCGCTCCAGAGCGCCCAAATGGACGGCATGGCCATTTCCTATGCAATGTGGACGCGACCAAAGATGTCTGGTAGCTCTCGGGGGAAGTAAAGAAGAGGGGAGGAGCATTGGATGCCCTGGGGATCCAGTAGGAGAGGAGTGGGGTTGAGAGAGAGAGGGAAAGGAGCTGTCCAGAGGGGTAAATGAGGTGGTTTCACCCCTCAATCATTGAGCTGAGATGCAACCATTGTTATTGGAGGTAGAGGAGGACTTGGAGGGGCTGTGGTAAAAAGTTGAGGGCATGGAGAAGAGTGGAAGAGGTCAAAGTAGTTGTTTTGGTAAAGTGGCAGAAGGTGTTTGTTGATGGTTTGGACAGGTAAATGAATTCCATTTGGCATGATACTCCACAGGGTCAAATGGCAAATATGATTAGGGCCTTACACCCATTTTGAGCTTATTTGGGCAAAGTTCACAATGTAACTTTTGTAAACCCTAGAAATCAACAGAAATGGAATTGCTTAGATCTAGCTAAGCTAAACTCTTCTCCTTGGTGCACCACTTGGTGTAGTGTCATCATTTAGGGTTTAGAGCATTCCCACAAAGGTTGAGAGCAAAATAAGAAAGTTGACACTGTAAAGTTGTTCAAATTTGATTCTGGACAGAGAGGGTTTTGAGGCACTTTGATCAAGATATCATTTTCTCCAACTTGTGACATTTGGTCTAGATACATGATTAGACCATTGGAGCATGTGCACTAAGGTTGAGAAAATTTGGACATGTTTGGCAATGTAGAGTTGCTCAAACTTCAAAATGGATAGAAATGGTTTTGATGAGATTTGGTGATGTTATGCTGTTCTCCAAGACAGGGTTTGGCAAGATCATCCAACATGTCATATGTGACATGCTAGAATTTTCTTGGAATGTTTAGAGAATATTTCCTTTGTAAATATTTCAAAAGCTTGAAATATCCAGAAAGGGTTTTTCAGGGGTTTGACCAATATTTTGAACATGACCATGTGTTGAAACTCTTATATATGGACAATATATATCCACTGAGTTTCCCTAAATTTTCACAAATATTTTGAAAGCATTAAAAATAATTTTAACCTATTAAAGACCATTTCTGGCCTAAAAAGCCTTTAAATAAAATAGCAGAATGACTTTTAAAATTATACTTGTGTGGTTTTGGGGAGTCCTATACCTAATAGGAGTCAAACATACTCTTTGAAAGATTTTTCATACCCCAAATCAAGTACTTGCAGTGCAAACCTCAATTCAGGGTTTTTTGGAAAACTAAATTTAGGAAATACTTTTTGGCCAAACTATTTTTGTAAGAAAATTCTATATTGTACTATACACATGGTATGATCATTGGGCAGAAGTTTTGGATCAAGGAAATGAAGTATAGAAGGTGAAGCTATGTTGACTTTTAAGAGCACTTGAAAACGCAGAGAGAAAACCAACTCAAATAAAAAGTGAAATAATGCAAAAGTTTTTGTCAAACCACATTTTATCATGATTTATCTTCTTAAGTGTTGTGCCATGAAAATCAGGGTGTGACAAACCTACCCCCCTTACAAGAATCTCGTCCCCAAGATTCACAAACTAGGAACGAAAAGGAGTATGGAAACTTGGATTCGGGGTAGTCTTCACGTCCTCATACTGCTTCTGCTTCCGAGTGGTGCCCCATTGAACCTTGAAGTTCTTGATGGCGTGGCTTCGTACATGTCATCCTGCTTGATCCAGATGCAATTGAGGCCTCTCGCGTAGGTCATATTGGGCGGGAGGTTTATGGCTTGGTGATCGACGTCCTTGTAGAGACCGGACTAGTTAGAAAGTCAGAAACATTTTTGAAGTGGTGTTGTGTGTAAAAATGTTGTGCACAGTGGGTGACTCCGGTGGTAACTCTAGCTGGTAGTCGTTGTCGGTGTCAAAACCGGTGGATCTCGGGTAGGGGGTCCCAATCTGTGCGTCAAGGCTGATGGTAATAGGAAGCAAGGGACACAGATGTTTACCCAGGTTCGGGCCCTCTCGATGGAGGTAAAACCCTACTTCCTGCTTGATTAATATTGATGATATGGGTAATACAAGAGTAGATCTACCACGAGATCGTAGAGGCTAAACCCTAAGAGCTAGCCTATGATGGTATGAATGTAATTGTGATCGGCCTTCTAAGGACCAACCTCTCCAGTTTATATAGACACCGGAGAGGGCGAGGGTTTACATGGAGTCGGTTACAAGGAAGGAAATATAATATCCGGATCGCCAAGCTTGCCTTCCACGCCAAGGAAAGTCCCATCCGGACATGGGCCGAAGTCTTGAGTCTTGTATCTTCATGCTTCAATAGTCCGGACGTTGTACACAATCCGGCTGTCCGGATACCCCCTAATCCAGGACTCCCTCAGTAGCCCCTGAACCAGGCTTCAATGACGATGAGTCCGGTGCGCAGTATTGTCTTCGGCATTGCAAGGCGGGTTCCTCCTCCAAATACTCCAAAGTAATTATCGAACACTCAAATCGTGTCCGAATATGCGAGATAATCTTCATATGCCACCGTAGAGAGAATGATATTTCACAAATGCAATCTGCTGACAACTTTTTCTTGTGACGTGACACGTTATTATGATCAGATCCATTATTTGAACCGTTTCCCCACAACCAGCTACAACGCATATTACGAGGCGGTTTCGGCGACACGTCTTGTCAAAGCAGAGATCGTGTCCCTTTATTACGGGATTCTCATCAATACGGGTATGGGTAATCTCACCACGCCATTAATCGTGGCACCTGGGAAACAAGAGATTCCCAACGGGCAAGTGGGGAGGCGCACCGCTTCCGGTGCCTCTATAAAGGGATAAGATTCCCCCATTTTCACCCACGCCTTCTTCCTCCTTTGCCCACTCTTGCCCCCTCGAGCCCCAGCGCCCAAGCCCAAGTCTTCCCCGCATAGCTAAACATGCCCGGAGCAAGAGGCAAGTGGGTGGCTTCCACTGTCAAGGAGAAGCACATCGCAAATCTTCGGGCGGCCGGATACTTGGTCGCGGACATAGCGCACCGTCTACCAGATGCCGGGCAGGTCATTCCGACCCCAAGACCCCACGAGAGGGTCGCATTCATCGCCCACTTCGTCCGTGGCCTGGGATTTCCACTCCACCCCTTCGTCCGCGGGCTCATGTTCTACTACGGGCTATATTTCCATGATCTAGCCCCGAACTTCGTCCTCAACATCTCGGCGTTCATCATCGTATGCGAGGCCTTCCTCCGCATCTGGCCTGACTTTGGCCTATGGCTGCAAACTTTTTGCGTGAAGCCGAAGGTGGTAAGCGGCCAACAGGTGGAGTGCGAAGGGGCCATGGTGGGCAGAATGCCCAACATCACATGGCTCGACGGCTCCTTTGCGGAGACTGTAAAAGGATGGCAATGGAGGTGGTTCTACATCACCGAGCCGCATGGCGCCGACTGGGCAGCGGCCCCCGAGTTCCAATCTGGAGCCCCCATGCGGCTCACCTCGTGGGAGAAGAAGGGCCTGTCCTGGGGCGATTCCATGGAGCTGGCCGGACTCCAAACATGCGTCAAAAGCATGAAGGACAAGAACATCAAGCTTGTCAACGTGATCCAGGTCATGCTCGTTCGCCGGATCCTGCCCTGCCAGAGGAGGGCAGTCAATCTGTGGGAGTTCGTCCCAACCGAGCACCAGACGCTCCAGAGGCTCTACGACATGATGCACAAAGGTGCATGGAAGGTGTTGTTCAGGGCCTCCGAAGTGCCTCCTCCAACATCCGAGGACCGCGGGCTTCACGCCGCGCGGGCTCCTAGGCCGGTGAGTTCTTGGACTGACCCCGGACCCAGTTCTCCCCGATATATTCATGGGAGTGCCTTAAGTAGTTGTGTATATTTGCTTCAGGACTATGTGGAGACAGCGGAGCAGGTCTACTGTCCGGCTCCACTGCCAGAAGGCCCAGCGGATGCTCTCCTGACGGAGATGCTGGTCCCGGCACTGTACAAGGTGCCAGAGAAGAAGGCCGAGAAGAAGGCCCCGGGGATCCGAAAGGGTCTCCGCCGTAAGGTCGTGCCAGAAGCCTTGTCCGAAGACGACAAGGCGGACTCCTCCCACGATGGGGAGGAGGAAGAAGAATAAGATGCCCCATCCGGAGAGGATGAGGGGCCCGGGGGAGCGGACCGGGGGGCCGGAAAAGGTCCTCGGCGCAGGGCCGTCATCCCCCTGTCGTCCGATGACGACAAGTCCGATTCCTCCTGTGGAGGCGGGGGGAATCAGGAAGAGATCCTACCTCGCCCCACTCGGGGGGTGGGGGGGAGAAGAAGAGAAAATCCGCCCCAGGAGGGGAGGCTGTACAAGAAGGGGAAGGGGCCCCTTCCAGTCTACTCCGCCACGGCCGCTCTCAGCGAGGAGGGGTGGCTGCCCAGGGGGAAGCCCCTAGCGCGATCGTAAGTGTCTGCATTCTATCATGACTTCACTTCACAGTTTTTGTATTTATAATGCCGAACATATGTGCAGTCCGGCCAGGGATCACCCCGAGGTATCCTCCTCCAGGTCCCTGAGTAATTTGGAGATGAGTTCGTTTCCGACGGCCACTACTCCTCAACCCGCGGACGACACAGAGGTGCTGTCCAAAAGGCTCCCAGAGCGGGGGGAGGTGACTCTGGAGACGCCCCGGGGCGGTGTCCCAGACGTCGGACACGCGGGGTTCAAGATCCCCGCGGATCGTGTCGGTGAGAGCCATGGCCAGCGAAGCTCTCAGCCGAACACAATTCCGGAACCTTCGATGGTTCCGGATTCAGGCGAGCGGCCCCTCGCTAGGGAGGGCGAGCCGTCTGTGTCGCGGACTTCCGTTGCGCATGAGGCGCCGGACGGTCTGCTGGAAGCGCTTTGCGGCGCTTCCCTGGATGAGGGGCACCGTACTCTTATGAGTACGGTGATTCAGAAGGTTTCGTCCGCCAAAAGTGGACTAACCGAAGCTTCCACCAGCCTCCTAACAAGCTTTTCAGGTAAGTAATAAATATGTGCAAAATTACCACCCGATAGGTAGTAGCCCCTGATACTCTGTTTGGAGTTCGGAAAGAAAAGCCGAGCAGAGGGTCAATTATAATCCACATGAGTCTAATCATAATTATTATTTTGAATAAGCAGGCTGTGCTGCTTGCTGCTGCTGCCCGTACTGCCGAGGTTGCCGATCTGAAGCAGGACCTAGAGCAGGCATAGGGAGAGCTCGACTTCATGAAGAGGCAGCTCGAAGAGAACAAGGGTGAGTAATTCCCGCTCTTATGCATTTAAGGATAGGCAAAATTGGTGGGTCTAACATCTAAGTGTCGTGATCGTGTAACAGGGGACAGCGCCGAAGTGGCGTCCCTGAAGAAGGCGCTGTTCGAGGCTGAAGACAGGGCGGCCTCGGAGTGTAAGGAGCGCGGGAAGCAAAGTGCTAGGGTTGGTGAGGTACAGCAAGAGCTCCAGGACCTCGGCAAGAAATGCGAGTCCGTGGAGCATGATCTGAAGGCGAAAGAGGCCGAGCGTGCGAAGGCCCTTTTGAATTTGAAGGATGCCAAGGCCGAAGCCAAGAAAGCACAGCAGGAGATCCAGGAGGCCAAGAAGATACCAGCGGGTAAGAAGTTCTTTATGCAAAGCAAACATATGGAGGAGGCGTTTCTCTTACTTACTCGAATTCGGAGCTCTCCAGGGGCGTTCGCAGATCTGCCATGCAGCGTATCAGATGCTGCGGAGTTCTACCGTGCCCAGGAGGGGAACTCAACGGAGAAGCTGTTCTGGTCCCAGTATGCCAGGGCCGAACACCCGATGCATCTGAGTGACCAACTGAAGCAGTTGGTCGAACTCCACAGGGCGGCCGAACTGGCTATGAAAGGTTTCATAGTCCGGATGTGGCCTGGTGAGCTCATGCCCAGTACCTACTTCGAACTGATCAAGCGGATGGTGGATGCCTGCCCGCGGCTTGAAGTGATCAAGCGATCCGTGTGCATTGAGGGTGCCCGCCGGGCCCTTGCCCGCATCAAGGTGCATTGGGGCAAGTTGGATGCAGAGAAGGTGGTCAAGGGCGGGCCACCGAAGGGCAAGGCGCATCACCATCCCGAACTGTACTATGATGGCGTTCTGAAGGGTGCTTGTCTCGTCGCTGATGAATGTACCAAGGACACCATTTTTGAATGAATTCACTTCTGTCATGTTTGTATTTTAAGGACGAAGTTACTTGCACTATGTAGCGCTTTTGTTATTCAAAATATTACCTTATGTGCGGCTGTTTATAAAATTCTAAAAGTAGGCCAGTCGTCGGCTTCCTCCCCCGCGTAACTAGTACTGAGGTGTTCGTGGAAAACCCGGACACTTTATCCAAATGTTTGGTCCTTTAGGGAGCTGTCCGGCGCAGCGAACAAGGCAATCGGACTATACGGCTTGATAACTTTCACTTACCCATAGAAGTCTACAATTTTAAATTTCGGGGAAGCCCCTGAAATCCGGAAGACCGAATTGGGGTGCTATACACGCCTAGATTGGACGAAGCCAATATATCGCCTAAAGCGGAAAATCTTTAAGGATTTTAAGACCTCTCGAACAGCGACCAGCTCTCACCAGATCATGTCGGTCAGTTTTCGGCTTTCTCTACTAAGGTGCTCGTCCGGAAGAACCGAGACACAATCGCAGTAGTTCTCCCTGCACTACCTTAGCCGATATAACGGAACATAAGGCACCAAAACATGGGAGCCGGGATATCCCAACTGTAGACCCAAGACATGATTCGGAGCTGATGCATATAATGCTATAAGTTCAGGGTGCCGCACTTTTTAGAGTGTTCGGACTTTATTTGCCATACTACAGGGCGCCATCAGAAGCCCCTGGCAAACTGGCCGTACCAAGGTGTACGGATGCAATACCAAATAAACATTTATAGGAGAAAAATACTCAAATAAGGATAATAAGCTGACGCTATGTATAATCTCCCATCGACGAAAAATACGTTTAAGCGTATGTTTACAATGGATGCATTAAACAGAGATAAAAATAGGACTATTTGACATGTCCTATCTAGGGGCAGGCTGTGTACAGATAGATGAAGCAGGTATAATGATCGTAAATAGATTCCACCTGGGTATTTCCTCCTGCGCACAACGTCTGTTGCCTCCTTGGATGTCTCTCCGTATGAGTCTGCCAATTCGGCTCTTCTGAGGATGATGCACTAACGCGGTGTCCTGAAATGTACGAGGGAAAGGGTATGAAGGTATTTGGCGGTTACCCGTACTCATTGTTGAGGAAATCGTTAACTGGTAGCTGCTCGGTAGGCTGGTGAGTAGGGGATTAATTGGCTAATCGGCAAATTAATCGGCCATTTACTCAATTAATCGGATGATTTATCGGTTCATAGGCTACTCGATGACCCTACGACTAGGGATTAATCAGCAAGTTAACTGGTTAATCGGATGAATTCTTGAACAGGGCCCGTACTATTGTCTGAGTCGTTGATACGCCTCCGCCTATGCCCATGGTATCTTGAGTGCGTAATTGTGTACGCGTGGCACGAATGCTGCTTTGAAGGGGCTTGAGCGGAGGCCGGACTTCTAATCACGCTCTTGGCGTTCCTGATGATCCTGTTGCGGGGTACTCTGGACTCGTTTGGCAGTGCTCGAAGCTGTCGCCGGATTGGTTTGTCGGAGGAGGCCGCATTGTACTTCTGCCGCAAGGGCTGCCATATGCTCTTCTGTTCGAAGGGAGCGGTCCATATTTCCGTTGACAGTGATGACCCCGCGCGGTCCCGGCATCTTGAGCTTGAGATATGCATAGTGTGGCACCGCATTGAATCTAGCGAATGCGGTTAGTCCGAGCAGTGCATGGTAGCCACTGCGGAAAGGGACGATGTCGAAGATTAGCTCTTCGCTCCTAAAGTTGTCTGGGGATCCGAAGACCACTTCCAATGTTATAGAGCCCGTGCAGCGGGCCTCTACTCCAGGAATAACACCTTTAAAGGTAGTTTTAGTGGGCTTAATCCATGAAGGATCAATGCCCATCTTGCGCACTGTGTCCTGATAAAGCAGGTTCAGGCTGCTGCCGCCGTCCATAAGGACATGCGTGAGGTGTAATCCGTTGATGATTGGGTCTAAGACCAATGTGGCTGAGCCACCGTGACGGATGCTGGTAGGGTGATCCCTACGGTCAAAGGTGATCAGACAAGCTGACCATGGATTGAACTTGGGGGCGACTGGCTCCATCGCATAGACGTCCCGTAGTGCCCGCTTCCGTTCCCGCTTGGGGATGTGGGTGGCGTAGATCATGTTGATCGTTTTCACCTGGGGGGGATTTCTTTTGTCCCCCCATATTCGGACACCGGGGCTCATAATCATCGTCCCTGTGCAGCCCCTTGTCCTTGTTTTCAGTGTTTATCTTGCCAGCGTGTTTGAACACCCAGCAGTCTCTATTGGTGTGGTTGGCTGGTTTGTCCGGTGTGCCATGAATTTGGCACGAGTGCTCTAGTATGCGGTCTAGACTGGACAGTCCCTGATTATTTCTTTTGAACGGCTTTTTCCGCTGTCCGGACTTAGGTCCGCTGAATCCGGCGTTGACTGCCGTGTCTTCCGTGCTGTCGCCGTTGTTCCATCTCTTATGTCTGTTGCGCCGTGGCTTGCTGTTAGCATCGCGGCCATCTGAAGTGCCGGAATGTGGCGTGGTGCCGCTGCGAGCCAACCAGCTATCCTCACCCGCACAAAAACGGGTCATTAGGGTTGTGAGAGCTTCCATAGACTTGGGTTTTTTCTTGGCCGAGGTGTCGAGTGAGCCACTCGTCACGGATATTATGCTTAAAAGCCGCCAGGGCTTCAGCGTTCGGACAGTCGACTATTTGGTTCTTTTTAGTGAGGAACCGCATCCAGAATTTCTGGGCTGACTCTCTGGGCTGTTGAGTAATGTGGCTAAGGTTATCAGCGTCCGGTGGTCGCACATATGTGCCCTGGAAGTTGTCAAGGAATGCGTCTTCTAGGTTTTCCCAACTGCCAATGGAATTTGCTGGCAGGCTGTTTAACCAGTGCCGGGCTGGTCCTTTGAGCTTAAGGGGGAGATACTTGATGGCGTATAGATCATCTCCACAGGCCATGTGAATGTGCAGAAGGAAATCTTCGATCCATACTGCGGGGTCTGTTGTGCCATCGTATGATTCAATGTTTACGGGTTTGAATCCTTCTGGGAATTCATGATCCATCACTTCGTTAGTGAAGCAGAGGGGGTGTGCGGCGCCTCTGTGCCGGGCTATGTGGCTACGCAGGTCAGATTGTTCTGGGTTGCTATGTTCGTCCTGACCGGACTTGTTGATGATGTATCTGGCGCGACGGTCATCATCGCGCGCTGGTGCACGCCCCCTCGATCATAGATCGATCTTGGTTGTCCTTCTTTGTTTTCCAGAATATCTTGCAGGTTGTGCCTGTTGCCCTGAGCCGTATTGTATCGGCGTGGGGGTGCGGGCTGGTATCCAGGCTGGTATCACGTTTTATCCTGGCCATGGGGTGGCCGGTCGGCCGTTTGGCGTTCGAGTCCATATTCCTCGGCTGCTAGGACTTCAGTCCATCTATCTGTGAGCAGGTCTTGATCAGCTTGGAGTTGCTGCTGCTTCCTCTTCAGGCTCCTCGCAGTGGCTATAAGCCTACGCTTGAAGCACTCCTGTTCTACGGGATTCTCAGGCACGCCAAATTCGTCGTCACCGAGGCTGATCTCATCTTCGGAGGGGGGCATGTAGTTGTCCTCCTCCGGGTATGCGTCTGTCGCCTGTTCTTCTGGGCTGACCTGCTCATCTTCCTGTTCGGCCTGCTCGAAGGCGGGCTGCTCAGGGTCGTATTCTTCTTCAGGGCCTGTGTTGCTATGGCGGGGCTTAGAGCGGCGCCGACGACGCTCATTCTTTGATTTTCTTCCCGAGGGGTTGTCCTCCGTTGCCTTATCGCCATTAGTTTCCTTCGGAGTGTCCACCATATATATATATATCATATGAGGAGGTGGCCATCCACCGCCCGGTGAGCGGTGGCTCCTGTAATTCTCCTACATCGTCGTCCAGACCATCGATGTCTTCGGAGTCGAAGTCAAGCACGTCGGTTAGATCATCGATCGTGGCAATGAAGTGGGTGGTGGGCGGGCAACGAATTCCGTCGTTGTCTGCTTCCCGCTCGAGCCGGACATAGTTCGGCCCGGAGCCTCCTGACAAGGAGAGATACTTCAACAAGTCCAGCATGTCGCCGAAGGGTGAGTGCTGAAAGACGTCCGCCGCGGTGAACTCCATCACCGGAGCCCAACCAAGATCGACGGGCTCGGAGGCGCGCGGACTGGAACCTACTTCCAGATATGAATCCGGGGGTCCGGAGTCACAGGCTCCCTCAGAGGTGAGACCTGTGTTCGGCTCCATCGCTGATGAGGGGATGGCTTGAGGGGCGGGGTCCAGCCCTCCGTCCTTAGGCGAAGCAACCTGCCCCGGATTTAGATCCTAGGCTTCTGCCGGGGTGATATCCCGAGCAATGTCTAACCGCAGGTCTAAGCCGTGCTCATCGTGACTGTTTGGCGCTTCTGGCGCTGGCCCGAATCCGTCGAAGATCAAGTCTCCGCGGATATCCGCCGTGTAGTTCAGGTTTCCGAACCTGATTTGATGGCCGGGGGCATAGCTATCGATCTGCTCCAGGTGGCCAAGCGAATTGGCCCTCAACGCGAAGTCGCCCAACACGAAGATCTATCCGGGGAGGAAAGTCTCACCCTGGATAGCATCGTTGATGATGATTGAAGGAGCCATCGAGCCTGACAGCGACAACACAGAGGAACTCTCAATGAAAGCAGCAATGTCGGTGTCAAAACCGGCGGATCTTGGGTAGGGGGTCCCAATCTGTGCGTTAAGGCTGATGGTAACAGGAAGCAAGGGACACAAATGTTTACCCAGGTTCGGGCCCTCTAGATGGAGGTAAAACCCTACTTCCTGCTTGATTAATATTGATGATATGGGTAATACAAGAGTAGATCTACCACGAGATCGTAGAGGCTAAACCCTAAGAGCTAGCCTCTGATGGTATGAATGTAATTGTGATCGGCCTTCTAAGGACCAACCTCTCCGGTTTATAAAGACACCGGAGAGGGCTAGGGTTTACATGGAGTCGGTTACAAGGAAGGAAATATAATATCCGGATCGCCAATATTGCCTTCCACGCCAAGGAAAGTCCCATCCGGACACGGGCCGAAGTCTTGAGTCTTGTATCTTCACGTTCAATAGTCCGGACATTGTACACAGTCCGGCTGTCCGGATACCCCCTAATCCAGGACTCCCTCAGCCGTCTATCCTTTGTCTTGCAGTGACCTTGGAGGGGGTTGTTATATCTTGGTGTAAGCTTCCCTTTGACATGGAAATGCTTGGTTCCTTTGAGAGAAGTGGCTTGCAGATACACCTGGTCTTCGACGCGGATGTTTACTTCTTGACGATGGTGGTTGGTGTAGTTCTTCCTTCTAGACATGGCGGTTTTAAAATGTCTTCTAATCAGCTGAACGACTCTTCTTCCGTTTTCGGGTAGACAAGTATGTCGGAAAATAAAGATAACAACTAACTTGTCCAAGTATTTCATGAAGTCTATGGGGTACGCAAAGTAGGATGGGGTATTGGTGGTGGTCTCGATTGAGCATTGGAAAAGGTATTCTTGTCCTAGAGCCAAAGCCCGTGGTCATGATCCGGCCATGTTGTGGTTCGGTGGGGCTTAAGAGTTTCAAGGATTCTAGTGTGCGGGTGAACGCTTATCATCTCATCCTTAAGCACAGTTTCTGAGATGCCAATAGTTCTACCTAGTCTTCACATCATATTACCAAAAGAATCATCTCGTATAGGTCAACTCGAATCATCA
The DNA here is from genome assembly GCF_002162155.2 of Triticum dicoccoides. NCBI lineage: Eukaryota > Viridiplantae > Streptophyta > Magnoliopsida > Poales > Poaceae > Triticum > Triticum dicoccoides. Next base: position 319,869,615 of record NC_041383.1, on the reverse strand, counting down.
CTCATGTTATTCATATCCCCATGGCTCCCGAGAGGGGTTCTAACAAAATCATACATTTCAACTATACCCAAGCTCATATGCATGGATATCCCTAAAAATCCATGGGTAGAGCATACAAGCTTCCAAGTTGAATTAAACATGACAATCCGACCGCTCAACCTATGCTTCCAATGTCAAACATAGTGCATCTCTATCCTAAGGAAACACGTCGTATGCCACTCCAAGATCTTGTTCCCTTCCTATGAATTAGCTCCAACAGCCTATTAACTCCGTCAATCACTACATGATCCATCAATTCTACAATCCAATATCTATGGTGTCCCATACGACCTTCTAGAGTCCCTACAATCCCCAAATACCTAAAAGGGCTATCTTTACTATGGTCAGTCCACCAATTCTCGTTATCGGGGTCAAGTAACTTCCAACTCAAGCTTATATAGATTCCCTAAATCAACTCTGACAATTAATCCAATCTCCTAGTTTATCATCCACCGAGAAGCATGGTATCACGATTGAGATCATCAGCCTAAATCCAATTTACTCTGAACCATGTAGACTTACTCAACATCTAGACTCCACTAGGTTCACCTATTTAAATCCAAATTTACTCCGAGGTGATGAAAGCTATGCTACTCTATCCACATGATCCCACTAAGTTCTTGTACCATCAGGAAAACCTCATAATCCACCAAAGAGTCTTAGATAATTCCTCAAGGTTACTAATATAATCTCATCAAGTTATTAATCCTACTAATCATGTATCCTCGAAACATTCTTCCCTAGGGCATCGTTAGTTCTAGTGCAATCTTAGGATGATAATGTGCTAGTTCACTATGTCCACTAGTTCCATAATGAACCTTGTGATGAGCAAAGGTTACTGAAGCTTAACTAGTTCTCTTGCAATTCCATAGGTTAAGCTCATGGTTAAGGATTAGAGTTGGGTTATATCATGAAGTCTCGAAGGGTCTAGGGATGGGTTTCTAATCTTGAGGGGTGAACATAACTCTATTGGGCTGCACTTGGTCGAGGAGGCTGTAGCAAAAGTCTCTAGTGCTAGTTGGTCGCTGAAGTAGAATCCTCGGTGTACCTTGTCTTGTCGGTCTTCAGTTGAGGAGAGAGGGATGAGAGGGAAAAGTAGCATAGATGGGGGGGATGCCTAAAGGGGGTTCTATAGTGCAGGTGCAAACAAACAGGTGCCAAAAGGCCACACACAATTTCATTAAGATAAGATATGTGATATAGTCGCATACACGCTGCCTAAGGCAAAAGTGCAACTTATATCAAAACACAAACAGATAAGAACAAGCAACACTCAACATGGCTTCATTTGAACCATCATATGGACTCGACTGCGCCTAGGGGGTACATGACTCATCCTACCCTAGGGGTCCTTGGATTCAGTAGTCGTGCTTGCTTCATCACTTTGAGAGAAAGGCGTCCGGTCTTCAGCTTCTAGGTTCTCCTGGGTGCCAATGGACATGCGACAGTCGGCTGCTTGTTGGGACACATCCTATTAATATGCCCGAGTTCACCCCACCCGTGACATGTGACGGAAGCAAAAAGGGTTGCTATTCAGTCTTGGGTATTGTCGTCGGGGGCCTGACGATGATCCTCTATGAGGTGGGTATGGAAATCCATTCCTATGCCTTTTGCGTGGGGTTTGGTTGCGAGCTTTCTGAAGTTCCTTGATTTGCTACTCCTGATTAAAAATGTGGGCTTCTAGGGCAGTGATTTGCTATTCTTGCTTGACCACCTTCTTCTTCTCGAGGCAGTGGAGGTGTAGAAGTGAAGGGAGATCCTGGCAAGCCTTGAGAAATGCTTCAGTAAGGTGGCGTAGAAGGTAGTCTCTTGCGTTGACAAAACGGATCTGGTAATTGAGGGTTGGATCCTCGTCTTCTGGGAAATCATCACTTGAGTCGGAGCCCCAAATCCGCTCTTGCTAGGCAGGTAGCGGGTGGCATGTTCTTCTTTCATTTCAGGAAGGAGGTCTTGAAGACGGAAGAGTGCTTCGTATGCCACTTGCTGAATGGCAAGGTCTCTTGTTGGCATAGGTGGTCCAACGAAGAACCACCCCTGAGGTGAGGTCTTGGCAGGCTCAAAAACCTTGGCGTAGAACTCCTTCTCGAACACATCATTTTCTAGTTCGTGTAGGGTGTATATGGGAAGCAAGGGATAGTGGCATTGTTGGATGCAATCTATTAGGAGTGATGGAAATCCTGTCTTAAGGAGTCTCAAGGGGGCGACGGCCATCTACAAAAGTTGAATAGGAGGGATCAATATTGAAAATACCCCTCAATTTTGGGAAATCTCAGAAAAAAAGGCAAGGTATAGGTGGGTTTGATGATTTGTTTTATCCTAACTAATGACCATGCTAACTAAGGCTTCCTACAATCAGGATGGCTCTGATACCAACTCTGTGGGGACCCTGACTCATAAGTCGTGATCACCAAATGCACGTGTACAATAATCCCAGAGATCAATGCTCACTGAACACACAGAAGCTGAATAACAAGAGTCTTACATCCATACATACCGCCTTACACAAATTATGACCATTATGGTCAAGTCTTACATAGATAAAGCCACATGGGCTGAATACCAAATAAACTTAAGCAGCGGAAATCTTCGTCGATAAGTAGAACCCATGCCATCTGCCTTAACCCTACAGGCATTCTGACTGGGAAACGTCCTAGTTCGCATGTTCGTCTCCAAAGAACTCTTCTTCGAACTCCTGCTCTTCCATGCCTGGCCAATTAAATAACCAGTGGCAAGCCAATGAGTACTTTGAATGTACTCGCAAGCAACCCATGATTTGGTTCAAGGTAACAATGCAACTGTACAACAAGTAAGCAACCTAGCTTCAAGCTAGTTGAGATGTCCTATCAACTTGTGAGATATGCATCAATGAAGATGGGCAACCTTGAGAACCGGTTACAGATATCAACATAAATAGGGTTTGGATAAATGCCATTTCATTCAACATGTCAAGTCACCACCTTTACACAAATAGTTCTCTTCCACACACACATGCACCGAGATGGTAAAATTTCTGGACATAGTTTAAGTAGCACCTCCCAACTGTCCATGACCGTGGACACGGCTATACGAATAGTTTGACACTCTGCAGAGGTTGCGCACTTTACCCACAAGATCCGGGAAGCTTTCGTGTCATCCACGATCCCGGAGTACCTCAAGTACTCAGGGGAAGCACCCGATCATTACCTTTCGCTAGACGACACTAACATAGGGTCCACTCGTTGATACACGACCCTCGTGTATAAGCAAAAGATCGTGGGACTCTGCCCTTTTCACATTATTACACATACACGAAGGGACCAATAGTGTGTCCGGTGCCCTGTGAAAACAGTCATGGCCGCCTATCCAAGCACGACCCCGTCCCGAGAGTGACCTCAAGTCACCCCCGTCACTAGTAATGCGGGCACCATGCTAGTATCAGCCTAAGTAATCAATAATGCCCCGTCCCATAAAGGGGTAGAGTGGTTGCACATGTTTGGTTGGGACGGTAATCACACATAAATCTAATCCATCATTTTACACACACACACACCAAAAGCTCTCTTTGGTACACCACTTCTTCCTCAAGTGGTGACCTTAGTTAAACATCTCCCAAGGGTATTAGGGGCACCCGATGGGGTTTTCGAAAGAATGTAACCATGAAGAGTTCATGGTACAGATGCGTCATTATGCATCAACTAGTCTCTTGACAATGCAATCATGAACAACGTAAAGTCATGAGTAGGGGTATGCATCATGTGGTGATTCACAACAAGTTTACCACTGTCAAATTTCATCATCATGCAATCGGAAAAAGGGGTACCAATGAACAAGAGGGGTGTCGTGGTCAAAGGGCCGCTTGCCTTGATTTGCTTGGTCTTCATGTTCTTCAAATCCTTCTCCTTCTTCTTCTTCTTCAGCAACTTCGTCTAATACGGGATCTAATCGTCGCAAGAAAATAACGAGAAAATAAGGCAATAGTAAAACAGAAAAACCAAAGTGCTCAGAAAAATGTCAACTTATTTTTGATAAATACTAGGGGGAAATCTAAGAAGGGGAAAATTACTAGTTATGGATTTGGAGTTGTAGAATAGGAGAAATGGATTTTCATAGGGGAATATGAATGCTCAAATTTGAATTTAAATTTGAACAGTGCAGAGAAGTTTAATGGATATTTATGAAAGTTACACCATTAAATAGGTGGAATTTTTATAAGAATTTAGGAGTTGGAAACATTTAATTTGGATACATATTTAATCCTGTGGAATTTTTGCAAGTTTCCAAAAAAAGAAAAGAAGAAGTAGAACTTTGCAACTGGGCCTATTTGGCCACAGTGCAGCAGGCCCATGGGGAATCCAGCCCGCGCAAGGCTGCCACGTCGAAGGCGTATTTGGGAAATATGCCTCCAGCCGACGCAGCGATCGGTGCACGCGCGTTTGTGTTTTAAACTTGACTTGTGGGATCCACAAGTTAGGACGTGAGCCTGACGGGCGGGCCCCACGGCCATCGTCGTCAATCTCGGGCCAGAGAGGGCGGCGAGCTCACCGGCGCCGCTGTGGTCGACGGCGAGGCGATCTGAGGGCACCTACGTGTTTAGGACAGAGTCGTCGTTCGGGTGGAGGTGGATTTGGTCGCCAGGGTGATAGGGTTCGCCGGTGATGAGGAAGCCGGCGACAGTGCTTTGGGAGGTGCTTGCCCCGGTCGATTCCGGCTGCAATAGAGAGGGTAAACAGAGGAGAAATTGTCAGGGAGGTGCGGCGGTTCCAGATCGAGAGATAGAAGAGGCGGAGAGAGCTTGCACCCCAAGATCGACGGCGGCCCGAGGCGGCGAAGCTCGAGTTCTCGAGCTCGGGCACTTGTGGAGATGAACTGGGGGTGCAGGGGGCCTATTTGGAGTGGGAGCGGACGAGTGGTGATGAGAGGAGGGCTCGGGGTTGCGTTATATAGGCGAGCAGCGGTCCATCGTGGGCTCGTGCACCGGCGAGCTCGTGCTCGTTGCTACGGGCCTCGGGAGGGTGCTGTACCGAGTCTACGGCGTTTGTGGGGGTGGAATACACCTAGGGGAGAAGAGAGGGAGCGGGGAACGCGGCAGAGCGGGTCCCCATTGCGGCCAGCGACTGGCGCTCTCAGGCGGCGCTCTGTCCGCACGCGAGGAGAGCCGGAGAGGGAGAGAGAGGAGGGGGCCGACAGTGTAGCATGTTGAGGACATCGAGGCGCCCCGGTTGGCGTGAGGGGGAGAGCTGAGGTGGCCGAAGGTGCTTGGCAGGGGGCGAATACAGTGCGGCAGTGCACTATAGCGCGCTCCAGAGCGCCCAAATGGCCGGCATGGCCATTTCCTATGCAATGTGGGCGCGGCCAAAGATGTCTGGTAGCTCTAGGGGGAAGTAAAGAAGAGGGGAGGAGCATTGGATGCCTTGGGGATCCAGTAGGAGAGGAGTGGGGTTGAGAGAGAGAGGGAAAGGGGCTGTCCAGAGGGGTAAATGAGGTGTTTTCACCCCTCAATCGTTGAGCTGATATGCGGCCGTTGTTACTGGAGGTAGAGGAGGACATGGAGGGCCTATGGTAAAAAGTTGAGGCCATGGAGAAGAGTGGAAGAGGTCAAAGTAGTTGTTTTGGTAAAGTGGCAGAAGGTGTTTGTTGATGGTTTGGACAGGTAAATGAATTCCATTTGGCATGATACTCCACAGGGTGAAATGGCAAATATAATTAGGTCCTTACACCCATTTTGAGCTTATTTGGTCAAAGTTCACAATGTAACTTTTGTAAACCCTAGAAATCAACAGAAATGGACTTGCTTAGATCTAGCTAAGCTAAACTCTTCTCCTTGGTGCACCACTTGGTGTAGTGTCATCATTTAGGGTTTAGAGCATTCCCACAAAGGTTGAGAGCAAAATAAGAAAGTTGACACTGTAAAGTTGTTCAAATTTGATACTGGACAGAGAGGGTTTTGAGGCACTTTGATCAAGATATCATTTTCTCCAACTTGTGCCATTTGGTCTAGATACATGATTAGACCATTGGAGCATGTGCACCAAGGTTGAGAAAATTTGGACATGTTTGGCAATGTAGAGTTGCTCAAACTTCAAAATGGACAGAAATGGTTTTGAGGAGATTTGGTGATGTTATGCTGTTCTCCAGGACATGATGCTTGGCAAGATCATCCAACATGTCATATGTGACATGCTAGAATTTTCTTGGAATTTTTAGAGAATATTAACTTTGTAAATATTTCAAAAGCTTGAAATATCCAGAAAGGGTTTTTGAGGGGTTTGACCAATATTTTGAACATGACCATGTGTTTAAACTCTTATATATGGACAATATATATCCACTGAGTTTCCCTAAATTTTCACAAATATTTTGAAAGCATTAAAAATAATTTTAACCTATTAAAGACCATTTTTGGCCTAAAAAGCCTTTAAATAAAATAGCAGAATAACTTTTAAAATTATACTTGTGTGGTTTTGGGGAGTCCCATACCTAATAGGAGTCAAACATACTCTTTGAAAGATTTTTCATACCCCAAATCAAGTACGTGCAGTGCAAACCTCAATTCAGGGGTTTTTGGAAAACTAAATTTAGAAAATACTTTTTGGCCAAACTATTTTTGTAAGAAAATTCTATAATGTACTATACACATGGTAGGATCATTGGGTAGAAGTTTTGGATCAAGGAAATGAAGTATAGAAGGTGAAGCTATGTTGACTTTTAAGAGCACTTGAGAACGCAGAGAGAAAACCAACTCCAATAAAAAGTGAAATAATGCAAAAGTTTTTGTCAAACCACATTTTATCATGATTTATCATCTTAAGTGTTGTGCCATAAAAATCAGGGTGTGACACATATCTAGTCTCTTGGGCCTACTTAGGCTTTATCTTTGAGTCGCCAATAGTGTAACCCGGTCCCTCCTGGGCAGGTCACACCGCGGGATTATATCCCCAACATTAGGCCCCAGATTGATTTCAACTTGTTCATGTCAATCTCCACTATCTCTGGTTGGCGAGTCTTCTTTGAATATTTCCAGTACTTAACCCGAAACAGACTTTTCTAACCCGCCATATGGAAAGATGACGCCATGTTTAACAAATTCAAAGAAATCTTATGACATAAGAACAGATTTTTGCATTAACAAACCATTCTGAGACTCAAGGAATCTCCTTTGTTAGGATTATCATGACACCCACTTTCTGTGCATGTCATTTCACTGTTCACCGACCTTTCTTATAAATAGTCATGGGGGGTCCCCCTTTTCACTTTTTACCCCCCTCGCCTCTTCTTCTTCTTACTCCTCACAACATCCTCTACTACCGGAGCTCCACCGCCGCCGATGACCTTCACCAGCAACCCTAACAAGGCCGCTGCATCAACCAGACGGGACCAGAAATCTATGGCGCACTCCCGCTATTCTTCAGCACCATTAGGTATTCCTCTTTCTTCGCTTCAGATCCACATTAGGACACCCTAGTTCGTAGAGTTCATCCATGTTCATCCTAGCTCATCCATCCCCCACCTAGAAGTTGTATTTAAATATTAAAACAGAGTAAGATCGGAGCAGTAGCTCCTTTAGCCCTTGTTTTGCACGTTGGATAGATCCCCTTTTCCTTCAGAATCAGTACATTATCCGCTAGTTCTTCCACCACCGCCTGCTAGGTTTAGTAAGTTTTCCTCCTTTTCTAAACTGTCATAGATCCAAAATTATAGGAATAAATTGTGAAACTTGTTTGCCCCATACTTAGCTAAATTCCACAATCTCAGATCATTAGATAATTGACCCTCCCTTCACTTTTCGGGTGGCTTAATAAGGACTTTGTAACCCTCTTGCACCTGGCCGGTTTAACCATAAACTTGTAACCCACCAGCTCATCAATGAGCCTGAGAGTCGCCTTACCCATTAATCGAAGCGATTTATAATATTTTCCATGTTTCACCATAATGATTATTCCGATAACCATAATCGACTTGTTGCTGCTGAATATGTCATCACAATCTTTTAGGCGGCTTATCACTGTAATTTAACCCGCCATACCTTTTACTCCTTGATTGCAGCTTTTTAACTCGCCAATCATGACTAAGACCCCCACCTCCTATGAATGGTTCGCCTCCAATGTTACAGAGAGCACTCTCAATGATTTTGTGACCATGGGGGTTTTGCCCGCCAAAGAAGTCATCCACTGGCGGGTTCTTGGCCCCGAAGTTTCTCCTGAACCCCAGGAAGGTGAAGTTGTAGTTTTTACGGGCCACCTCCTTCGTGGCTTCTCACCACACGGGTCAAAAAAATTCCGGGACGTTCTGCATTTCTATAACCTTCATCCATGAATCTTAGCCCCAACCCTGTTTCCAATAAATGCAACTTCCAAGTGTTCTGCAAAGTGTACCTTGGTAAAGAACCCTCTGTCGATCTATTCAGATACTATTTTTATATCAGCCGCCATACTGAGATGTTAGATGGGCCCAGTCTTGAACTCAGAGGTGTTTCTATCCAAAGATGAAGAGACCTTACTTTTCCTTCAGCTGCATTACCCAGTCACCCCAAGGACTTGAACTTTACCTGGTTCTACTATAGACACCTCCCCACCTGGACAGAACCCCTTGCCGGGTTTCCGTCCCTACTGGCTCACCACCAATGGTCAGCTTCCAGGCTGTTTAACTACTGCAGAGCACGCTCCCTTTGCCTCCACCTTTCAAAGGTAAGGGCTTTAATCGCCAATGGCCTAACTGGAGTTGATCTAGTCCGCTGTTGGGTCGTATGGAGGATTCTACCACTGAGCCGGTGCCCCAGCTTAATGTGCCAGTATACCGGTGACATAAAGGATCCACAACATCTCAGCCCAACACATCTAACTGACAAGGAGATCAACAAAATTGCTAAGTCGCTGCTTGGGGAATCACTGGAAAACTGCAGCACAACGGGTCTGAACCCTTTTTGTACTCTTAACCCGGCTCCTCCTGTAAGTACTTTGAACGAACCTCATCCTGTTTTATCCATCTCTTTAATTTTCACATTATTTCAACTTTTTTCTCATATGTATATAGGCCGACTATCCCTTCCGGAAAAGGAAACTTCAACCCGCCGCCCCAGCCTGGAAGCCTAAAACCAAGGCTCGAGGTCCACGTTGTCGCAAGAAGCCATCTGCTGAAGAACTGCTCCATCTTGATGATGAGTCGGAGGTTGAACTTGATTCCCTTGGCTTTCTTTTCATGCAACTTATTGACGCTAATTCCTCGTAGGAAGAGCTAGAGACTAGCCATGCAGACGCAGCAGAGGTAACTATAATTTCCTCTGACTCAGAACCCTTGCCAAGAAAGAAAACTCGACGGGTCACCCGAAAAGTAAGGTTTTCTCACCCTCTTGCTCATTTGGATCCCAACTTTCTTTTGAAGAAACAACAACATGAATTGAGGCATAAGACCCGGAGTGATGGCACTGAAGATCTCATGTCTGGCTTACCAACACCCTAGCTCCTCGAAAGCGTCACAACGAGGTGCCACATAGCCCGACTATATCTCTTCCACAAGCCGGTCTCATACGTCAACCTCTTAATTCTTCTGACTCAAAATATCAGGGAACACCACCATCATCTGACGACTCTAGTGGAACTCAAATGCCTTCTCTCAAGATTGCCCATGGGTAAGTATTTTCATTTGTTCATAAACGATTTGTAGTGATATATTCATGAACTCTTGTATTCTTGTCACGGAGGCGTAGCAAAGGTGGGCAAGAAACAGAAGGTGGGCAAGCCTTCAAAAGACCCCGAATGTGCTGAGCCAGAGAGGCAGGTGCCAGAGACCTCTGAGGCTTCAATCAAAAATCCTAAAGACCTTGCCAATGACCCGCCACCACAAACTGATGCTGCCCCCTCTGAGCCAACGGATACTGAGATTAACCCAGCTGTCCATCAAGTCCCGCCAAGTCTTAAGCCGCCCACTCCTGCCAAGTCCACTGAGCCCTGCCACTTCTGACACTGATGGCATCACTATTACCGGGTCAGCCTTTAAGGCGCCCAAGGTCTCCAGAGTGCTATCCAAGCACTCAACTAAGGAAGGAATACTTTCATTGGACAAGGGCAAAATTGGATCTGGAAAATTATTCCTCTCATTCAATGCAGATGAACTATACGCGGGCTACTTAAACCGCCTCCACACAAGCCGAGATCTGGAAGCCAGGTTATTCCAATTGATGGAAGAAAAATATGATGTATGAACACGTCAATCCCCTCTTTAGCCTTTCATATACATATATCCAAAGTAGCCCCCAAGGGCCGGCTTATCTTGACAAGATGAGCTGGGTCTTCTAATCATTGATATAGATGAAACCTGTAGCCCCCAAGGGTCGGCTTATCTAAATAAGATGAGCCGGGTCTTATAATCGCTAATACAGATCAAACCTGTAGCCCCCAGCCGGCTTATCTGAATAAGATGAGCCGGGTTTCATAGATTCAAATGACCTACATTAGCCCCCAAGTGCCAAGTATATTGCTTGCAATGTGCTTGGGACTTAAATAACTATATGATAACAAAATTGCTCATTTAGTGGTAACCACTGCTTCAATTTCTTATTTCGTGATGCTTTAAACTTGAAAGAGTCGCAGCTGGGCGACTTAAAGAAGAATATCAAACTTCAACAAACAGAAACTTCCAAGGCTGAGTCAAAGTTGAAAACTTCACTGGAGGACATTGAAAAGATCAAGGCGGGTTTTAATGCTGAAAGAACTGCCCGGGAGACTGACGAGGTTGCACTGCTGAAAAGAGTCGAAGAGGCTGAAAAGCAACTTAAGCCGGTGACTGATGAGCTTGCCGGCTTAAAACAACATATATCACATATGATAGCCGCCAACTTTGGTAAGTTGAAACTCGCACCTCCTTATTTGATTTGTCATTTCGTGAATCCACCCGACGACTCATAATATACAATCTTGAACCCGCCCAATGATTCTTATGCAAACGTTTCAACAGGCCCCAGAAGCACCAATCTTGGTCAGAACATGCTGCTCAAATTCAAGGCAGTTTATTCATTGACCAAGCAGTTGTATGCTGGAACACTGCGCAACCTTGTCACTTTGTCAGGTGGCAAAAAACCTGCAACTCATATCAAGACTATGCCGGAACATCTCTCAACAGTGCTAGCTGAAATTGAGGAGTTTAAATTATCAGCCGCGCGAGCCAGAGCCATGTTTTCTCTCGGTCGAGCCAAGGCATGGCAATCAGAACTTGACTCGGAAGAAATAGCGACCGGATGCCCAGAATTCAAGGATGACCAGTCGATCTTTGAAGAGAAAGACTTCAACAATTGCGTCATAGAGATGCGTCCCGTGGCATGCAAACTTGTAGAAGAGCTGGATTTGAACAAATATACACCGGCTTACGATGACAACAACAATAATATTAAGCCGCCATCCCATGAGATTATGGATCTAACCCTGCAAAGACGTAAGCATATCTTCGCGCCCTGATCTTGACCCTTCCATTATTCTTAATGATGAAGCCACATTTGAGGCTTTAACCGGCATCGACTAGACATCGGCTGACCTCCAGATGGTCGACAAGGAAGAGCCAGCGCGGGATGACCCAGAATCTTCAAGGCGCCAGGATGGCAACAACCCTCCAGGACAAAACCCAGAGAATGCTGATATTGGCTCAACGGAGTAACTTAACTCTAAAAAACACTTGTTCACAATTTATTGGGCTCAGCTGAAGCCTTGTAATAGGTAGATGAAAGCAAGTATCTGCTCTGCCATGCCTTTGAGCATGTTATCTCAACTTTTGATCTAGCAGTTGAACCTTAATTGCATGCTTGATTTGATCATTTATATACATATGAGCCGTGCAATGATTCTGCTCTTCACCCGAGGTCTTGAATATTCTTTGAAGACCCATCCATATGTGCACAGGCGGCTTATATCCAAGAGCACATAATGGGTTAACAAACCCTGAAGACTCATAATCTCATATAGCAAAAGAAAACACACCAGTGGTTGTGTAGTCAAAAATCATACTGGCGACTTAAAGTCAAAAACCAGGGCGGGTGACAACCCAAAAACATGGCTGTTGAGCCAAGACATACTGGCGATTTAAAGTCAAAAAGCCAGGGCGTGTGACAACCGGAAATGCTCAAACATGACCAGCATAACCCGGAGCCGCATGACCTGAGGATTCATAATTTGCACAAAAGTAAAAAACTTGAGAGCATAAAAACATCTGAAAAATTAAAATAGACAATATGCTAATCTCAAATATTTTGTAAGCCGGCTTGTAAGGCACGGAAGAAAAAAGTTGGCTCACATGCCTCATGTTTGCTTTCAAGGCCGCATAGCCGTTTTATCCTGTAAGCCGGCCTCCATGACGTAAATCCGTTGTTTGAACCTTAACTAGTTCAGGGTCTTTAAAAAGATTGACGGTTAAGAGTACATCAGGGCATATAGCGGAGTAGTACAAAAGAAAGTTGGCTCACTGTAAGCCGGCTGTCACGTGACACAAGCCGCCGTTTTAACCTTAACAAGTTCAGGGTCTTAAAAAAGATTAACTATTAAGAGTTCGGCAGGTCACATAGTAGAGTAGAAAATTGCAAACAAGCAGGATTAACCCATAATGTGGTGTCTCATGCCGGTCAAGAGGGTATGAAAGCTAAACCCAGTGGGTTGGAAGCCCCCAAGTGACCTTATGATCAACTAATAAAGACTCAGCTACACATAAATGAAATGACAAAGGCCCTAAATTTTTCGGAGATGCTGGCTTTATTATATTTGATCACAAAAAAGTATATATATACATCAACAGAAGTATGTACAATGATAAGAGCCAGTGACTCAGGTGTAATAAGGTCAAAGGTGAGCTATATTCCACGGTCGATTGGTTTCCTTCTCAGACGTGCGAGATTCTTTGTTCTCTTGTATATCAATGAGGTAGTAAGACCCGTTATTGAGATTTTTGCTGATCACAAAGCGTCCTTCCGAAGGAGGCGAAAGCTTATGCATCCCCGTCTGATCTTGAATCAACCAGAGCAGTAAGTCACCCTCTTTGAAAGGTCCGGCTTCGAACTCTACGGCTATGATAGCAACATGGGTTGCTAATATATTGCTGAACGAGCCGCCACAAGGTCACACTCTTCATCCAAAGCATCAAGTGCATTCTGACATGCCATCTCATTATTATCTTCAATATATTCCGCCACTCTAGGCGAGTCATGACGGATATCACTAGGGAGAACCGCCTCGGCCCCATAAACCATGAAGAAAGGCGTATAGCATGTTGATCTATCGGGGGTGGTATTGATACTCCAAAGCACCGAAGGTATCTCCTCAATCCAACAACCCGGTGTTCGCTTCAAAGGAACCATAAGCTGGGGCTTGATACCTCTCAAAATTTCTTGGTTAGCTCGTTCTGCTTGACCATTAGACTATGGATGATCCATTGAAGAAACATCAAGACGAATATGCTCTCTTTTGAAAAACTACTTCATGGCACCCTTAGGGAGATTAGTACCATTATCAGTGATGATACTGTGAGGATAACCAAAGTGAAAGATCAATTTTTTCTGAAACTAGGCTGCTGTTGCTGCTTCACAATTGCTAACAGGCTTTGCTTCAATCCACTTGGTAAACTTGTCAACCGCCACCAAAAGGTGGGTATTCTTATGCTTAGACCTCTTGAATGGTCCCACTAAGGGAGTCCTGGATTAGGGGGTGTCCGGATAGCTGAACTATCACCTTTGGCCGGACTCCTGGACTATGAAGATACAAGATTGAAGACTTCGTCCCATGTCCGGATGGGACTTTCCTTGGCGTGGAAGGCAAGCTTGGCGATACGGATATGTAGATCTCCTACCATTGCAACCGACTCTATGTAACCATAACCCTCTTCGGTGCCTATATAAACCGGAGGGTTTTAGTCCGTAGGACAAACAACAATCATACCATAGGCTAGCTTCTAGGGTTTAGCCTCTCTGATCTCGTGGTAGATCTACTCTTGTACTACCCATATCATCAATATTAATCAAGCAGGAGTAGGGTTTTACCTCCATCGAGAGGGCCCGAACCTGGGTAAAAACATCGTTTCCCTTGTCTCCTGTTACCATCCACCTAGACGCACATTTCGGGACCCCCTACCCGAGATCCACCAGTTTTGACACCAACATTGGTGCTTTCATTGAGAGTTCCTCTGTGTCGTCATCTTTAGGCCCGATGGCTCCTCCGATCATCAACAACGATGCGGTCCAGGGTGAGACTTTTCTCCCCGGATAGATCTTCGTATTCGGCGACTTTGCACCGCGGGCCAATTCGCTTGGCCATCTGGAGCAGATTGAAAGCTACGCCCCTGGCCATCAGGTCAGATTTGGAAGTTTGAACTATACGGCTGACGTCCGCGGAGACTTGATCTTCGACGGGTTTGAGCCACAGCCGAGCGCGCCGCCCTGTCACGATGGGCATGATCTAGCTCTGCCACCGGACAGTGCCCTGGAGGCCGCATGAGTGTCCGCTCCGACCCTTAGCTCAGAGCTGACTGCGCCGACCGAGGACGAGTGGCTGGACACCACCTCGGCGGCTGCTATCTCTACGGCGATGGAGACGAATACTATCCCTGTCCTTTGCAAGGCTCGTAACTCCAAGGTACCGGACTCCTCTCCGGACTCCGGACCTTCCGCGCCCCTGCCAATCGAATCCAATTGGGCGCCGGCCATGGAGTTCACCACCGCGGACATCTTTCAGCACTCGCCCTTTGGCGACATCCTGAATTCAATGAAGTCTCTCTCTTTATCAGGAGAGCCCAGGCAGAATATGGTTAGGAAGGCTGGGATGCGGACGAGAAGAAATTCAAAGCCCACCCACCACCCACTTCGTAGCCACTGTCGATGATTTAACCGACATGCTCGACTTCGACTCCGAAGACATCGACGGTATGGACGACGATGCAGGAGACGACCAAGAAGTAGCGCCTACAGGGCACTGGAAGGCCACCTCTTCCTACGACATTTACATGGTGGACATCCCAAAAGATGGGAACGTCGATGGAACAACGGAGGATGACCCCTCCAAGAAACAGCCTAAGCGCCAGCGTCAACGGCGCCGCTCTAAATCCCGCCACAGCAAAAATGGTGATTCCGGCACGGGAGATATTAACACCCCGGAAAGTGCCGAAGCCAACCTCCTCTAGCAGGATTCAGCACAGGAGGACGGAAAAGCCAGCCCTCATGAGAGAGCGGCAGATAGAGAGGTAGTGACGACGAGGAGGAACCCCGGCCGCCTAGCAATAGAGGACAGGAGGGCTTCCCCCTACAAGTGCGGACGGTGAACATGATATACGCAACCCACATACCTAAAAGGGAGCGGAAGCATGCACTAAGGGACGTATATGCGATGGAGCTAGTTGCCCCAAAGTTCAACCCGTGGTCCTCTTGCCCGATCACTTTTGATCGAAGGGACCACCCCACTAGCATCCGCCATGGCGGATTCGCCGCATTGGTTCTAGACCCAATCATTGACGGATTTCACCTCACTCGAGTCCTGATGGACAGCGGTAGCAGCCTGAACCAGCTTTATCAGGATACAGTGCGCAAAAATGGGCATATACCCCTCAAGGATTAAACCCACAAAGACAACCTTTAATGGCGTCATACCAGGTGTAGAGGCCAATTGTACAGGCTCAGTTACACTTGAAGTGGTCTTCGGATCCTCGGATAACTTTCGAAGCGAGGAGTTAATCTTCGACATAGTCCCGTTCTGCAGCGGCTATCACGCACTGCTCGGACGAACCGCATTTGCAAAGTTCAATGCGGTGTTGCACTACGCATATCTCAAGCTCAAGATGCCAGGTCCTCGAGGAGTCATTATGGTCAATGGAAACACCGAACGCTCTCTCCGAACGGAGGAGCACACGGCGGCTCTCGCAGCGGAAGTACAAAGCAGCCTCTTAAGGCAATTCTCGAGTCTGGCTATTAAACATCCGGACACCGCCAAGCGCGCCCGGAGTAACCTACAACAGGACCGCCCGGCATGTTCCGAGCACGCATAGCAATGCGGCCCCAACCCCAGCCCTCGCAACATTGCGAAAAAAGTACTACACGTACATAATTACGCTCTGGAAATACCATGGGTATAGGGGGAGGGGCACGACCATGGCAGGCCCAGAATGCGGCTCAACCGCACTAGGGGCTCCCAATTGTGTAATTCTTTTTCTTACTTTCAGGACTCCTTTATCAAGAAGCCCTGCCCGGCAGTAGAATCGCCGAACACACGATCTAATAGCCAGGGAAGCAGAAAGCTACGTCGAATGTCCAGGTGGTCTCTATAACGAGCAGTATACTTGTTTTACATATCATCCCGCAGCTCGCTCCTGGAGGGGGACATGTCAAATAGTCCCGTCCCTTGCTTATCGCACTATTTGTATCGTTCTGCTTTTACCACAGCTTTTTTAATGAACAATGCACAACTTTTGCCTATTATTGCATTCCTCTTTCTTATCTATATATGTTCACTTATGACATATTGCATCCGTATGCTTTGGTACGCCAAATACACCAGGGGCTTAAGTACCCAAAAATATGGTGTGATAAGTCCGAACACTTTCACAAGTGCGGCACCCCGAACTTATAGCATTATATGCATCGGCTCCGAATCATGTCTTCGGTCAATAGTTGGGTTTGCCCGGCTCTCATGTTTTGGTACCTTATGTTCCGTTATATCGGCTAAGGTAGCGCTGGGAGAACCACTGCGATTGTGCCCCGGTTGAGCTGGGTTGAGCACCTCGGTGGAGAAAGCTAAAACTGACCGTCATGATAGGGCGAGAGCCGGTCGCTGTTCGAGAGGTTCTTCGAGTCCCTAAATACTTATGCCGCTTAGAGCGAGGAGCCGGCTTTGTCCGGCCCAGGCGTGGATAGCGCCCCGAAATCGGTCTTCCAAATACTAGGGGCTTCGCCGAAATTTAAAATTATAGAATTCTATGGCTAAGTGAGAGTGTTCAAGCATTATAGTCCGGTTGCCTTGTTCGTTGCGTTGAGCGCCTCCCTCGAAGGACCCAAGAATGGGAACAAGAGCGCTCAAGTTTATCCCGAACACCCCAGCACTCGCGGCATGGGGGCAGAAGCCGACGACTCGCCATCTCTCAAATTTAATAAACGGCCGCACATAAGGTAATATTTTAAATCTACAAGCATTGCTTAGCGCAGATGAACAAGTTTTCAAGCGCACAGGATAACAAATGCGAGTTTACTCAAAAATTACATCTTTGGAGCATTCACCCGCTATAAGGCGGGCACCCTTCAGGACGCCCACATAATACATCTCGGGCTTGTGATACTCCCTGCCCGGCGGTGGAGCGTCCGTAACAAGCTTCTCAGCGTCCATCTTGCCCCAGTGCACTTTAGCACGGGCAAGGGCCCTACGGGCACCTTCGATACAGGCGGAGTGCTTGACGACTTCAATCCATGGGCAGGCATCCACCAGCCTCCTCACCAGCCCGAAGTAGCTCCCAGGCATGGCCTCCTCAGGCCACAGCCGAACTATGAGGCCCTTCATGGCCTGTTCGCCACCTTATGGAGCTCGACCAGCTGCTTCAGCTGGTCGCTCAAGGGCACCGGGTGTCCGACCTCAGCATACTGAGACCAGAACACCTTCTCCGTCTAGCTCCCCTCCTCGGCCCGGTAGAATGCGGCAGCATCGGACACACTACAGGGCAGATCTACGAATGCTCCTGGAGAGCTCCTGATTCTGGTAAGTAACAAGTAATTCACTTTCACGTACTTGATTTGCATGAATAATGCCTTACCCGCCGCTATCTTCTTCATTGCCTCAATCTCCTGGAGGGCTTTCTGGGCTTCGGCCTTAGCGGCTTTGGCGCTCTCAAGAGCCGAGGCAAGCTCGGACTCTCGAGTCTTTGAGTCACGCTCCAAACTCTTGTGTTTTTCCACGAGAGCCTGAGGCTCTTGCCGCACCTCCGCCACCCGCGCCTCCTGCTTCTCTCGCTCGGTGCGCTCCGCGGCCGCATTTCTTTCGGCCTTGGACACCGCATCCTTTAGGGTCGCCACCATTTTCATGGCCCCTGCAATTCTCACATTATTCCTGCTATTTTTTGCAACCACATCATTTATATACTTCCATAAGGTATTACTTACCTTCCTTGTCCTCGAGCTGCTTTTTGGCAAGGACGAGCTCGTTCTCGGACCGCTCGAGGCTCTGCTTCAATGCATCGACCTCCGCAGTCAGTGCGGCAGAGGTCAGCAGCGCGGCCTGCATTCCCCATATTGACATACTTATGTTAGACTCCTGTGTACATCTTTTTAGATCCTCAGTTCGGCTTTTCTTTTCAAACACCAAACTGAGCATCAGGGGCTACTATCTATGCGGTAATATTTTTACATATCTTAAATACATACCTCAAAGCCTGTTAGAAGGCTGGCACATGCTTCGGTCAGCCCGCTCTTGGCGGAGTGAACTTTCTGGATCACCACACTCATAACAGTGCGGTGCCCCTCGTCGATGGAGGCGCTGTTAAGCGCCTCCAGCAAATTACCCAGTGCCTCCGGTTGGACGAAGGTCACCGGTGTCACAGTCTCGCCCTTCTTACGAAGGGGTCGCCTGCCGGACTCCGGAACCACTGAAGGTTCCGGTATGGAGTCCGGCCCAGGACCCGACTTAGAGCCCTTTGGGGTTTGATCCCCCTTATGCCCGGAGTCCGGGAGGTTGCCTTGCGGCGCCTCCGAGACCCCCTCCTCCTGGCTGGGCCCCTTTTAAGACCCCACCTCAGTGTCGTCCGCAGCGCAAGGAGAGGAGGTGGCCAGAAGTGAAGTACTATTCACGTCCGACGGAGCCAGGGAGCCACTCGTTGAAGTGTCGAGCCCGTCCTTGGGCGGGCTGCAGGGTTGTATTCGGTGTTAGGAGACTCTATACGGCAAACGAAACGCCATGAGTTATTCTGCTATCCGGATACTTACGATGTCGCCGGGGGCTTATCCCTTGGTGGCCACTCCTCTTCGCCGTCGTCGGCGTTGGTGGAGTAGTCCGGAGGAAGGGTCCTTCCCTTCTTGGAACCTCCGGCCTCCCCAGTTGGGGCAGCCTTCCTTTTCTTCTCTCCCCCCGCTGGGGGAGAGGCCTCTTTTTCCTCCTCCTCGTCTACACGGGAGGAGTCCGCCTCAGAGTCGTCGGACGATGAGTCCGATAACACCTGGCGCCTGGAACTCTTTCGAGTTCCTGTGGCCTTCTTCCTGGCCTTCTTCTCCGGCACCACGTGAGGTGCCGGAACCAGCAGCCCTATCAATCGGGCGTCCGCTGGGTCTTCTGGCAAGGGAGCCGGACAGTTAACCTGCCCAGACGTCTTCTGCCAGGCCTGTCAAAGGTAAGGGAGTTTAGATCCCGCATAGAGTCAAACTATGAAAAACAAGTGTCCTGTAAAGGGTTAAATATCTTACCTCGCTGGCTTGATGCTGCGAGCTGAATCCGCAATCTTTGTTAGTGGATGTGGGAGCCTCGGCACCCTTGAACAGCACCTTCCAGGCATCTTCGTACGTAGTGTCGAAGAGCCTGCTCAAGGTTTGGTGCTGTGCCGGATCAAACTCCCACAGGTTGAAGGCCCGTTGTTGGCACGGGAGGATCCGGCAAATGAGCATGACCTGGACTACGTTGACAAGCTTGAGCTTCTTGTTCACCAGGGTTTGGACGCAGGTTTGGAGTCCGGTCAGCTCTTCTGAATTACCCCATGTCAGGCCCGTCTCTTTCCAAGAGGTGAGCCGTGTAGGGAAGCCAGATCGGAATTCGGGGGCCGCCACCCATTTAGGGTCACGCGGCTCGATGATGTAGAACCACCCCGATTTTCACCCCTTTATGGTCTCCACGAAGGAGCCCTCGAGCCATAAAACATTGGGCATCCTTCCCACCATGGCACCTCCGCACTCCGTCTGGCGGCCGCCCACTACCTTAGGCTTGACATTGAAGGTCTTCAGCCATAAGTCGAAGTGGGGCCGGACGCAGAGGAAGGCCTCGCACACGACGATAAACGCCGAGATGTTGAGGATGAAATTCGGGGCCAGATCGTGGAAATCCAGGTCGTAATAGAACATGAGCCCCCGGACAAATGGGTGAAGTGGAAAACCTAGTCCGCGGAGGAAGTGGGTGAGAAACACCACCCTCTCATGGGGCCTGGGGGTGGGGATAAGCTGCCCCTTGTCGGGGAGCCGATGCGCGATGTCGCTGGACAAGTATCCGGCCTTCCGCAGGTTTTTGATGTGTCCCTCCGTGACGGAGGAGGCCATCCACCTTCCTCCCGCTCCGGACATGACTGGAGAAGGTTGAGGTGGGAAGTGCGGGCTTGGGTGTTGGAGCTCGAGTGCGCGTAGATGGATAAGCAAAGGAGGAAGAAGGCATAAATGGAAAGAGTGGATCCTTATCCCCTTATATGGGCGGACGAAGCTATGCGTCCCCACCAGCCTGGTAAAACTCGCTTATCTCCCAAGCACTGTAGTCAATGGCGCGGTTGGGTTACCCACGCCCGTATTGATGAGAATCCCAGAATAAGGGAACACGATCTCTGCCTTGACAAGACGTGCCAAGGAAACCGCCTCGCTAAACATGCTGAGGTGGGACAATAAAACGATTCGAATAAAGGCTTGGCCGCGGTGTGATGTCACGCGACGAAATACGTCAGCAGATTGAATTTGTGTGAATATTATTCTCTCTACGGTGGTATGTGGAACTTATTTTGCAGAGCCGGACACTATCCTTGTGTTCAAAATCTTCTATGAAGTATTCGGAGGAGGAACCCGCCTTGCAATGCCGAAGACAATATGCGCGCCGCACTCGTCGTCATTGAAGCCTGGTTCAGGCGCTACTGAGGGAGTCTTGGATTAGGGGGTGTCCGGATAGCCGAACTATCACCTTTGGCTGGACTCCTGGACTATGAAGATACAAGATTGAAGACTTCGTCCCCTGTCCGGATGGGACTTTCCTTGGCGTGGAAGGCAAGCTTGGCGATACGGATATGTAGATCTCCTACCATTGTAACCGACTCTGTGTAACCGTAACCCTCTTCGGTGCTTATATAAACCGAAGGGTTTTAGTCCGTAGGACGAACAACAATCATGCCATAGGCTAGCTTCTAGGGTTTAGCCTCTCTAATCTCATGGTAGATCTACTCTTGTACTACCCATATCATCAATATTAATCAAGCAAGAGTAGGGTTTTACCTCCATCGAGAGGGCCCGAACCTGGGTAAAAACATCGTGTCCCTTGTCTCCTGTTACCATCCGCCTAGACGCACAGTTCGGGACCCCCTACCCGAGATCTGCCGGTTTTGACACCGACACCCACCATATCAAGCCCCCAGGATGCAAACAACTAAGTTATTGGGATCATCCGCAATTCCTGAGCTAGCACATGAGCTTGCCTTGCAAACTTTTGACACCCATCACACTTGCTAACAATATCATCTGCATCCACATGAGCCGTCAACCAGTAAAACCCATGATGAAAAGCTTTAGCCACCAAAGATTTAGAGCTGGCATGATGACCACAATCACCTTCATGAATATCTCGTAAAATTTCATGGCCCTCCTCAAGAGAAACACAATGTTGGAACACGCCTGTCACACTGCGTCGGTGTAACTCGCCATGGAGAATAGTCATAAACTTAGGCCTCCCGGTGATCTGTCTTGCCAAAGTTTCATCCTCTGGTAACTCGCCCCGGGTAATATAAGCCAAGTAGGGGAGTGTCCAATTAGGAATAGCATGGAGAGCCGCCACCAGCTGCGCCTCCGGGTCAGGGACAGCAATACCCTCCTTGAGGGAGTCCTAGATTCGGGATTCCTTGGGTGTCCGACCTATTCAATATGGGTCGGACTGATGGGCCGTGAAGATAAATGGAAAACTGTCGCCCGTGTCCAGGTAGGACTCTTGTGTGCGTGGACAGTAAGATTGGTGTCTGGATATGCTATTTCCTTCCCTTGTAAACCAACTCTGTACAACCCTGGGCCCCTCCGGTGTATATATAAACCAGAGGGTTTAGTCCGTAGAGGCTATCAGAATAATCATAGGCTAGACAGCTAGGGTTTAGCCATTACGATCTCGAGGTAGATCAACTCTTGTAACTCCTATACTCATCGAATACAATCAAGTAGGACGTAGGTTTTTACCTCCTTTAAGAGGGCCCAGACCTGGGTAAACATTGTGTCCCATTGTCCCTTGTTACCATTGATCATTAGACGCACAACTTGCCCCCCCCCACCTGAGAGCTACCAGTTTTGACACCAACATTGGTGCTTTCATTGAGAGCTCTATTGTGTAGTCATGAAAAGTGATCTATGGCTCGCCTTGTCATCAACAACAACATCACCTAAGGGGCCTAACTTTAGGACATATTCTCTAGCTTGGTGATTTCACCGTGGGGCCCGTACGGCCATTAAGCCAACAATGCCCCACGATGTCCAAACACCACCTCCACATCGGTCTCAAGTACTTATGGATCCGGCAGACAGTTCATCCTTAAATGAGCTGCTAGATCGCGTTGCCGCCCTAGGGTTTTCAATGGACTATGGTCGGACCGGGCTTAAACCTGACCAGAGGGAAATCAATCTCCCACCAATCACCCACCTGGTAGCGGTCGTCGAGGAGCAAGCCGATAATTCTTCTTCCCCCATGTTAAAAACCAGATATGTTTGGGTCTTCAAACCCCTCGAGCCGCATACCCTTCCTTCGGAGGTGATTCCATGTCCCCCGGACTCAGGGTCGGGCATAGGGTCCGGGGAGCACTTAGATCTTCCCAGACCCGAACTCGTGACCTCGGAGATTTTGCCAGCTCTAGACAAAGATTTGGGTCGGGATCCAAATTTTAGCCAACCCACCCACCACAATCAATACTCTCCAAGTAATTCAGGCCCTCCGGACATATATGACTTGATGTATGTACTGTAGCAACCTCAGGAAACGGTCCATCACTTTTGGGCCAGGTTCCTACTTGTCAAAAACAAGATTAAAGATTGCTGCGACAACGATGCAGTCTCGGTTTTCACCGTAATTGTACTGACGAGGGAATCCGAAACGCCCTCGACCGTTGTCGCATACAGAGTTTCGTGTATCTATCGCATCTAGTGAGAAAGTATTGCGCGATGGAAAGCATATGGAAGGCCCAGAAAACCCAACTGGAACCAACTGCCTCCAAGCAATATGCGGCCCAGGCTAAATGGATACACCCTTATGAGGCATCCGACCATAAGCCCATCGGCAGAAAAAACAAACCCTTTAAGGGATACAGGTCCGTTCTTGAAGAACTCCTCGACAAACTCCGATACATGCGACTCCAAGCACAAACGCAACTCACAACCACCGTTCATGTTGGGTACTCCGGCAGGTAGGTAAGAGTGGGGAGGCCATCCTCACCACCGCCACTCTAGAGAAACACTCTCCAGAGGAGGACAATTTTAACGTTCTCACGGTCTTCGCGACCTTCTCTTAAAATAATCAGCGTAAAAGGGCAATCCGCGACCTTACCGAAGTCCACCAAGTAACCGCACTGAGCCCATGGAACGACACAGAAATAACCTTCACCGCCGATGACGAACCAAAGGCCCGATCAGTTCGAGCACTCGCCGCTCTAGTATTAAAACCCATTGTGGATGACTTTCGACTCACCAAAGTGCTCATGGACGGTGGCAATGGGCTTAACCTCATCTAGAAGACACGCTCGACAAAATGTAGATTGACAGAAAACGCATCAAGCAAAGTAGCACCACCTTTTGAGGCATCATCCCCAGTCGAGAAGCACGATGCTCTGGGAGAATTAAATTGGATGTAGTATTCGGCACGCCTGAAAATTACAGGTCCAAAGAGTTTCTCTTCGATGTGGTCCCCTTCAACAGCGGATATCACGCCATCCTCGGGCGGGACGCTTCCGAGCTATGCCCCATTACAGGTATATGAAGCTTAAAATGCCAAGGCCCAATGGAATAATCACAATTTCGAGTGACCTGGATAAAGCACTTCGTGCCGAAAACAAAACTACATCCTTGGCCCTCGAGGCACTATGTGAAGCCCTAGCAGCTGAAGAACTAACCACCCTACGATCCACGATGGACAAGGACGATGTGATTCTCGATAAGAGACCTAAATCCACCTCTTTCAAGCTAGCAGATGAAATAGTTAAATTTCAGGTGCACCCTACAGACCCCAGTAAAACATCGTCCATCAGAGCACAGCTGGATCCGGCAGTAGACGCCGCCTTACACACATTCCTACACGAAAATTGGGATATGTTCTCCTGGCACCCTTCGACATGCCCGGGATCCCACACATGCTGGCTGAACACAACCTCAACATAATTAAAGGGTTCAAAATTGTCAAGCAAATGTTGCGGCGATTTTCCGAACCCAAGCGACAAACTATGGGGGAAGAGCTAGCCAAACTGCTAGAGGCCGGGTTCATTAGGGAAATCAAATACCCGGATTGGCTAGCCAACTTGGTCATGGTGCGAAAGAAGGATAAATCATGGAACCTTTGTGTCAATTTCAAATACATCAATAAAGCTTGCCGTAACGATCCTTTCTCATTCCTTCGCATTGACCAGATCAACGATGCGACTGCAGGACACGACTCACTGTCTTTCCTCGACACTTACTCTAGATACCATCAGATTAAAATGAAGGAGTCTAACCAGGCCGCAAGGACGTTCATCACCCCGTATGGCCCTTTTTGTTTCAACACTATGCCTTTTGGGCTTAAAAACGCTGGTGCCACTTACCAACGGATGATTCAAACATGCTTGGAAAAACAAATCGGCAAGACAGTTTAAGCATATATGGACGACGTGGTCATCAAAACCAAAAACGTCAAATCACTAGTGGACGATCTTTGCCTCACCTTCGACAACCTCCGGACATATGATATACGACTCAATCAGGAAAAATGTGTCTTCGGTGTTCCAGCTGGAAAGCTACTGGGGTTGATTGTTTCCCATAGAGGAATTGAACCAAATCCAGCTAAGATCTGAGCCTTGTCACAATTGGCTATACCAACAGACCTAAAGCAGGTCCAAAAACTAGCAGGGTGATGGTGATACGTCTCCAATGTATCTATAATTTTTGATTGTCCCATGATATTATACTATCTGTTTTGGATGTTTAATGGGCATTAATATGCCATTTTACATTATTTTTGGGACTAACCTATTAACCGAGGGCCTAATGCCAGTTTTTGTTTTTTTGCCTATTTTAGAGTTTTATAGAAAAGGAATACCAAATGGAGTCCAAACGGAATGAAACCTTCGCGATGATCTTTCTTGGACCGAAAGCAAACCGGAAGAATTGGAGATGAAGTCAGAGACACAACGAGGAAGCCACAAGGCAAGAGGGTGCGCCCAGGGGGTAGGGTGCGCCCCCACCCTCATGGCTCCCCTGACCTAGTTCCTTCGCCTATATATACTCTTATACCCTAAAACATCAGGGGGAGCCACGAAATCACTTTTACACCGCCGCAACCTTCTGTACCCATGAGATCTCATATAGGGACCTTTTCCGACGTCTTGCCGGAGGGGGATTTGATCACAGAGGACTTCTACATCAACACCATCACCTCTCCGATGAAGCGTGAGTAGTTTACCACAGACCTTCGGGTCCATAGTTATTAGCTAGATGGATTCTTCTCTCTCTTTGATTCTCAATACCATGTTCTCCTCGATGTTCTTGGATATCTATTCGATGTAATATATTTTGCAGTGTGTTTGCCGAGATCCCATGATTTGTGGATTTATGATCAAGATTATCTATGAATATTATTTGGTCCTTCTCTGAATTATTATATGCATGATTTGAAACCTTTGCAAGTCTCTTCGAATTATCAGTTTAGTTTGGCCTACTAGATCTTTCTTGCAATGGGGGAAGTGCTTAGCTTTGGGTTCAATCTTGTGGTGTCCTTTCCCAGTAACAATAGGGGCAACAAGGCACGTATTGTATTGTTTCCATCGAGCATAACAAGATGGGGTTTTCATCATATTGCTTGAGTTAATTCCTGTACATCATGTCATCTTTCTTAATGCGTTACTCCATTCTTATGAACTTAATACTCTAGATGCATGCTGGATAGTGGTCAATGTGTGGAGTAATAGTAGTAGAAGCAGGCAGGAGTTGGTCTACTTGACACGGATGTGGTGCCTATATTCATGATCATTGCCTTAGATATCCTATCAATTGCTCGACAGTAATTCGTTCACCCACCATAATATTTGTTATCTTGAGAGAAGCCACTAGTGAAACCTATGGCCCCCGGGTCTCTTTTCCATATTATTGAATCTTGTTTACATCTTGCTAGTTTCCGATCTACTATTTTGCAATCTTTACTTCCCAATCTATAAACCAAAAATACCAAAAATATTTACTTTACCGTTTATCTATGTCAATCAGATCTCACCTTTGCAAGTGATCGTGAAGGGATTGACAACCCCTTTATCACATTGGGTGAAAGTTCTTGATTGTTTGTGCAGCTATTGGGTGACTTGTGTGTCGTCTCCTACTGGATTGATACCTTGGTTCTCAAAACTGAGGGAAATACTTACGCTACTTTGCTGCACCACCCTTTCCTCTTCAAGGGAAAACCAATGCAAGATCAAGAGGTAGCAAGAAGGATTTCTGGCGTCGTTGCCTGGGAGATCTATGTCAAGTCAAGCCATACCAAGTACCCATCATAAACTCTTCTCCCTTGCATTACATTTTCTCCATTCGCCTCTCGTTTTCCTCTCCCCCACTTCAAAAATGATTTTCAAAAACCTTTGCCTTTTCTTCGCTCCTCTTTCATTCGCCTCTTTTCGCTTGCTTCTTGTGTGCTCGTTTGTTAGTTTGGTTTGTTTCCATCATGTATGAAAGTGGGGAGGTTATCATTGAAATGGATAGTAGTAATGATGGGGGGAACTTTGATGCTTTTGATAATCCTCATGAAGAACCTACTATTTTTCATAATAAAAAGTTTCGCATTGGTAGTGGTAATATTATCGAAAAAGGGGTTATTCAAGATTTCTTTACTTGTACTGGCGCTTTACCCACTATGGGTGGGTCTATTCTCCATAAAACTGTAGTCTTGCGGACGCTATATCATTGCTCATAGTTGAACTTGAAAGACAAGTTATTCACATGCATCCTTGCATCCAAAGAATTTTTCTAGAGTTTTCCAATATCGAGCATTCTTCTGTTAAGCGAGCAACTACCATTTTTCTAGCACATGAGTTTAGATTTATAATAAAAGAAGCTAATCAAATTTTTGCACATTATAGGGTGGACGCCGGTCGTCCTCCCATGGAAGCAATTCTCTTTAACCAAGAAGACATAATGCATTTACGATCCTTAGATCATGTTGCTTATAATGAGAATCTTAGAAAGAGGGTTCCTACTGATGTTCTAGTTGATGGGATTTCTGAACTTAATGATAATTTTTCTATTCAGAACAACGGGTTGGGTTTTTTGAACAAAGGCTCATGACTTTTTGCAAAAAGAACTCTTATAATGATGAGTTGGTTGTACAATATGAAGGGCCAAAGGAGGAACCAATTCCCCTCGAGCTTGATCTTGGGGACTTTTGTCCCATTAAATTTAGCCCTTTTGATTACTTTTGATTTCCTCAAAGAAAACTTGCTGCTGAATGTAGGGAACAGATGATTTTTTGATATTTGCCCTATCATTATTGTGGCAATACCTAGATCTATTCGTGTTTTTATGCCTAGCTAGGGGCGTTAAACGATAGCGCTTGTTGGGAGGCAACCCAATTTTATTTTTGTTCTGTACTTTTTCCTCCTGTTTAGTAATAAATAATCCATCTAGCCTCTCTATAGATGTGGTTTTATGTTTTAATGAGTGTTTGTGCCAAGTAGAACCTTTGGGAAGACTTGGGTGAAAGTTAATGCGATCTTGCTGTAAAAAACATAACCTTTGCACTCACGAGATTAGCTGTCATTTTTTTACAGAAGAGTGCTTTTAAATTGATTCTTTTTGAAGAGGATTAATAGAAAAATTCTTAACGTTCACCAATTTATTTCAGAATTTTTGGAGTTACAAAAGTATTCGAGAGTTACAAATTACTACAGACTGTTATGTTTTTGACAGATTCTGTTTTTCGCGTGTTGTTTGCTTATTTTGATGAATCTAAGAGTAGTATCGGGGGGTATAAACCATAGAGAAGTTGGAATATAGTAGATTTTGTACCAATATAAATAAAGAATGAGTTCGTAACAGTACCTTAAAGTGGTGATTTATTTTCTTATACTAACAGAGCTCATGAGATTTTCTGTTGAAGTTTGGTGTTGTGAAGTTTTCAAGTTTTGGGTAAGGATTTGATGGACTTCGGAATAAGGAGTGGCAAGAGCCGAAGCTTGGGGATTCCCAAGAAAACCCAAGTTTAAATTTAAGGACAACCAAAAGGCTAAGCTTGGGGATGCCCTGGAAGGCATCCCCTCTTTCATCTTCATCTATCGGTAACTTTACTTGAGGCTATATTTTTATTCACCACATGATATGTGTTTTGCTTGGAGTGTCTTGTATGATTTGAGTCTTTGAATTTTATTTTACCACAATCATCCTTGCTGTACACACCTTTCGGGAGAGACACGCATGAATCATGATTTATTAGAATACTCTATGTGCTTCACTTATATCTTTTGAGCTAGACAATATTGCCCTAGTGCTTCACTTATATCTTTTTAGAGCACGACGGTGGTTTTATTTTATAGAAATTATTGAACTCTTATGCTTCAATTATATTATTTTGAGAGTCGTTTAGAACAGCATGGTAATTTTCTTTGGTTATAAATTAGTCCTAATATGATGGGCATCCAAGATGGATATAATAAAACTTTCATATAAAGTGCATTGAATACTAGGAGAAGTTTGATTCTTTTTGATTGTTTTGAGATATGAAGATGGTGATATTAGAGTCATGATAGTAGAGTAGTTGTGAATTTGAGAGATACTTGTGTTAAAGTTTGTGATTCCTGTAGCATGGACGTATGGTGAACCGTTATGTGATGAAGTTGGAGCATGATTTATTTATTGATTGTCTTCATTATGAGTGGCGGTCGGGGACGAGCGATGGTCTTTTACTACCAATCTATCCCCCTAGGAGCATGCGCATGGTACTTCGTTTTGATAACTAATAGATTTTTGCATTAAGTATGTGATTTCTTTGTGACTAATTTTGGGTCCATGGATTATACGCACTCTCACCCTTCCACCATTGCTAGCCTCTCTTGTGTCGCACAATTCTCACTGATACCTTACACCCACCATATACCTTCCTCAAAACAGCCACCATATCTACCTATTATGGCAGTTTCATAGCCATTCCGAGATATATTGCCATGCAACTTTCCACCTTTACGTTTAGTATGACATGCTCCATCATTGTCATATTGCTTTGCATGATCATGTAGTTGACATCATATTTGTGGCAAAGCCACCATCATAAATTTTCATACATGTCACTCATGACTCATTGCGCCCCCCGGTACTCCGCCGGATGCATTCACATAGAGTCGTATTTTGTTCTAAGTATTGAGTTGTAATTCTTGAGTTGTAAGTAAAAGTGTGATGATCTTCATTATTAGAGCATTATCCCATGTGAGGAAAGGATGATGGAGACTATGATTCCCCCACAAGTCGGGATGAGACTCCGGACGAAAAATTAAAAAAGGCCATAAAAAAAGAGAGAAGGCCCAAATAAAAAAAATGAGAGAAAAAGAGAGAAGGTACAATTTTACTATCCTTTTTCCACACTTGTGCTTCAAAGTAGCACCATGATCTTCATGATAGAGAGTCTCATATGTTGTCACTTTCATATACTAGTGTTAATCTTTCATTATAGAACTTGGCTTGTATATTCCAATGATGGGCTTCCTCAAAGTGCCCTAGGTCTTCGTGAGCAAGCAAGTTGGATGCACACCCACTCAGTTTCTTTTTGAGATTTCATACACTTATAGCTCTAGTGCATCTGTTGCATGGTGATCCCTACTCACTCACATTGATATCTATTGATGGGCATCTCCATAGCCCGTTGATATGCCTAGTTGATATGAGGCTATCTTCCGCTTTTTATCTTCTCCACAACCACCATTCTATTCCACCTATAGTGCTATGTCCATGGCTCACACTCATGTATTGCGTGAAGATTGAAAAAGTTTGAGAACATCCAAAGTATGAAACAATTGCTTGGCTTGTCATAGGGGTTGTGCATGATTTAAATATTTTGTGTGATGAAGATAGAGCATAGCCAGACTATATGATTTTGTAGGGATAGCTTTCTTTGGCCATGTTATTTTGAGAAGACATGATTGCTTTGTTAGTATGCTTGAAGTATTATTATTTTTACATCAATATTAAACTTTTGTCTTGAATCTTCCGGATCTGAACATTCATGCCAAAATAAAGAAAATTACATGGATGAATAAGTTACATAGCATTCCACATCAAAAATTCTGCTTTTATCATTTACCTACTCGAGGACGAGTAGGAATTAAGCTTTGGGATGCTTGATACATCTCCAACGTATCTATAATTTGTGATTGTTCCATGCTATTATATTATCTGTTTTGGATGTTTAATGGGCATTAATATGCTATTTTATCTTATTTTTGGGACTAAACTATTAACCGAGGGCCCAGTGCTAGTTTCTCTCTTTTTGGCCTATTTTAGAGTTTTGCAAAAAAGGAATACCAAATGGAGTCCAAACAGAATGAAACCTTCGTGATGATCTTTCTTGGACCGAAAGAAAACCAGAAAACTTGGAGATGAAGTCGGAGACGCAACGAGGAAGCCACGAGGCAGGAGGGCGCGCCCAGGGGGGTAGGGCGTGCCCCCACCCTTGTGGGCCCCTTGTGGCTCCCCTGACCTAGTTCCTTCACCTATATATACCCTTATACCCTAAAAACACCAGGGGAGCCACGAAACCACTTTTCCACCGCCGCAACCTTCTGTACCCATGAGATCCCATCTAGGGACATTTTCAGGCGTCCTGCCGGAGGAGGATTAAATCACAAAGGGCTTCTACATCAACACCAACACCTCTTCCATTAACTGTGAGTAGTTTACCATAGACCTTTGGGTCCATAGTTATTAGCTAGATGGCTTCTTCTCACTCTTTGATTCTCAATACCATGTTCTCCTCGATGTAATATTCGTTTGCGTTGTGTTTGCCGAGATCCAATGAATTGTGGATTTATGATCAAGATTATCTATGAATATTATTTGGTTCTTCTCTGAATTATTATATGCATGATTTGATATCTTTGCAAGTCTCTTAGAATTATCGGTTTAGTTTGGCCTACTGGATTGATCGTTCTTGCAATGGAAGAAGTGCTTAGCTTTGGGTTCAATCTTGCGGCGTCCCTTCCCAGTGATAGTAGGGGCAGAAAGGCACGTATTATATTGTTGCCATCGAGGATAACAAGATGGGGTTTTCATCATATTGCTTGAGTTAATTCCTCTACATCATGCCGTGTTTCTTAATGCGTTACTCTGTTCTTATGAACTTAATACTCTAGATGCATGCTGGATAGCGGTCGTTGTGTGGAGTAATAGTAGTAGATGCAGGCAGGAGTCGGTCTAGTTGACATGGACATGATGCCTATGTTCATGATCATTGCCTTAGATATCGTCATAACTATGCGCTTTTCTATCAATTTCTCGGCAGTAGTTGGTTCACCCACCATAATATTTGCTATCTTGAGAGAAGCCACTAGTGAAACCTATGCCCCCCAGGTCTCTTTTCCATATTACTGAATCCCGTATACATCTTGCTAGTTTCTGATAAACTATTTTGCAATCTTTACTTTCCAATCTATAAACTAGAAATACCAAAAATATTTACTTTGCTGTTTATCTAGCTCTATCAGATCTCACTTTTGCAAGTGACCGTGAAAGGATTGGCAAACCCTTTATTGCGTTGGGTGCAAGTTCTTGATTGTTTGTGCAGGTATTCGGTGACTTGTGTGTTGTCTCCTACTGGATTGATACCTTGGTTCTCAAAACTGAGGGAAATACTTACGCTACTTTGCTGCATCACCCTGTCCTCTTCAAGGGAAAACCAACGCAAGCTAAAGAGGTAGCACGTGGCGGCTTTGAGCCTCTTTATGTCCAGATTAGGAGAGAAAGCATTGCCACTTTACAAGCTACTTAGACGCACTGATAGCTTTGAATGGACAGACGCTTCCATTGCCGGATTGGAAGAAATAAAAACCTTACTAGCAGGCAACCCAATCCTAGGTGCCCCAGGTATTGGCGAGCCTATGTTGCTTTATATCTCCGCAACTCACCAGGTAGTAAGTGCTATACTCATCATTGAGAGAGGGGAAGAGGGACATAAATTCCCATCCAAAAGCCAGTCTATTATGTATCATAGGTCCTCACACCATGCAAATCCTGATATCCTCACTACCAAAAGATAGCTTACCCGGTCTTTACGGTATCTCGAAAACTTCGACACTATTTTTAAGAGTGTTCGATCACGGTGGCATCTGAAGTATTACTTAGAGACATTATCAACAACAGGGATGCCGCCGGCCACATAGCTAAATGGGCTATTGAACTCTTACGGTTCGAAATAACATACAAGCCACGCCGAGCTATTAAATCTCAGGTGCTGGCCGACATCATCTCCGAATGGACGGAAGCCGAGCTCCCTAAAGAGTACAGTTCATACTCCAACTGGATTATGTACTTTGATCGCTCAAAAATGCTAACCAGACTGGGGGCTGGCATCATCTTGACATCCCCCATGGGGGACACAGTCCGCTATGTGTTTCAAATCATGTATACGGACTCCAATAATGCAGCCAAATACGAGGCGCTTCTACATGGTCTCCGCATGGCTGTCTCCATGGGTATACAACGCCTAGACGTGCACGGCGATTCAAACCTCGCAATAAGGTCAATGGAGAGTTCGATGAAAAAGATTTTAAAATGGTGGCATATCGATACGCCGTATTAAAAATATCGGCTCAGTTCGAGGGACTTGAATTCCATCATGTCGCTCGAGACACTAACCAGGCAGCCGACATCCTCACTCACATTGGCGCCAAGCACGACCCCGTCCCGCCTAATACCTTTGTGGAAAGGCTCATTAAGCCATCTGTGGTGTGGCGGGGCGAGAGTGGAGACGCCAGTACGGACCTGGTCATACCCCCAGCAGCCAAACATAATACAGATACCATCGGGGGTTCAGATGCTGAAATAACTCATTCTGCTCATCAGATCATGGCCCTTATCGATCGATGGACTGAACCTTTCCTAGACTACCTTAATAGGTAGGAGCTTCCTGATGATCAAAATGAGTCCCGTCACATAGTTCAGCGTTTTGAAGCCTACAAAGTTCACGAGGGTGAACTGTACAAGAAGAGCACTACCGGAGTTCTCCAAAGGTGCATCTCTGAAGAGGAGGGATGGCAGCTCTTGGTGGAAATACATGGTGGTCTGGGCGGCCATCATGCCACAGCTTGGGCCCTCCTAAGAAAATCTTTCTGGACAGGTTTCTTCTGGCCAACGGCCCAAGCAGACGCACAAGCCCTTCTCGAACGTTGTGTGGGCTATTAGCTTTTTTCCAACCAAACTCATATGCCTCCCACTGCCTTAAGAAAAATCCCCATCACTTGGCCCTTCGCGGTCTAGGGGCTTGATATGGTCGGACCCCTTAAAGGGGCAAGACATAAAAATAAATATTTACTGGTGATGGTAGATAAATTCACTAAATGGATAGAGGACAAACTAGTAAAAACAGCTAAAGCAGGGTCAGTGATTGACTTTATATCTGGTGTGGTACGCCGCTACTGGAGGAGCACGGCGGTGGTTTTATTTTATAGAAATTATTGAACTCTTATGCTTCAATTATATTATTTTGAGAGTCGTTTAGAACAGCATGGTAATTTTCTTTGGTTATAAATTAGTCCTAATATGATGGGCATCCAAGATGGATATAATAAAACTTTCATATAAAGTGCATTGAATACTATGAGAAGTTTGATTCTTTTTTATTGTTTTGAGATATGAAGATGGTGATATTAGAGTCATGATAGTAGAGTAGTTGTGAATTTGAGAGATACTTGTGTTAAAGTTTGTGATTCCTGTAGCATGGACGTATGGTGAACCGTTATGTGATGAAGTTGGAGCATGATTTATTTATTGATTGTCTTCCTTATGAGTGGCGGTCGGGGACGAGCGATGGTCTTTTCCTACCAATCTATCCCCCTAGGAGCATGTGCACGGTACTTCGTTTTGATAAGTAATAGATTTTTGCATTAAGTATCTGAGTTCTTTGTGACTAATTTTGGGTCCATGGATTATACGCACTCTCACCCTTCCACCATTGCTAGCCTCTCTTGTGTCGCACAATTTTCGCTGATACCTTACACCCACCATATACCTTCCTCAAAACAGCCACCATATCTACCTATTATGGCAGTTTCATAGCCATTCCGAGATATATTGCCATGCAACTTTCTACCTTTACGTTTAGTATGACACGCTCCATCATTGTCATATTGCTTTGCATGATCATGTAGTTGACATCATATTTGTGGCAAAGCCACCGTCATAATTTTTCATACATGTCACTCTTGACTCATTGCACATCCCGGTACTCCGCCGGATGCATTCACATAGAGTCGTATTTTGTTCTAAGTATTGAGTTGTAATTCTTGAGTTGTAAGTAAAAGTGTGATGATCTTCATTATTAGAGAATTATCCCATGTGAGGAAAGGATGATGGAGACTATGATTCCCCCACAAGTCGGGATGAGACACCGGACGAAAAATTAAAAAAAGGCCATAAAAAAAGAGAGAAGGCCCAAATAAAAAATGAGAGAAAAAGAGAGAAGGTACAATTTTACTATCCTTTTTCCACACTTGTGCTTCGAAGTAGCACCATGATCTTCATGATAGAGAGTCTCCTAATTGTCACTTTCATATACTAGTGTTAATCTTTCATTATAGAACTTGGCTTGTATATTCCAATGATGGGCTTCCTCAAAGTGCCCTAGGTCTTCGTGAGCAAGCAAGTTGGATGCACACCCACTCAGTTTCTTTTTGAGATTTCATACACTTATAGCTCTAGTGCATCTGTTGCATGGTGATCCCTACTCACTCACATTGATATCTATTGATGGGCATCTCCATAGCCCGTTGATATGCCTAGTTGATATGAGGCTATCTTCCGCTTTTTATCTTCTCCACAACCACCATTCTATTCCACCAATAGTGCTATGTCCATGGCTCACGCTCATGTATTGCGTGAAGATTGAAAAAGTTTGAGAAAATCAAAAGTATGAAACAATTGCTTGGCTTGTCATAGGGGTTGTTCATGATTTAAATATTTTGTGTGATGAAGATAGAGCATAGCCAGACTATATGAGGGATAGCTTTCTTTGGCCATGTTATTTTGAGAAGACATGATTGCTTTGTTAGTATGCTTGAAGTAT
The DNA here is from genome assembly GCF_002162155.2 of Triticum dicoccoides. Classification (NCBI taxonomy): domain Eukaryota; kingdom Viridiplantae; phylum Streptophyta; class Magnoliopsida; order Poales; family Poaceae; genus Triticum; species Triticum dicoccoides. Next base: position 319,834,189 of record NC_041383.1, on the reverse strand, counting down.
TATTATTTTTACATCAATATTAAACTTTTGTCTTGAATCTTCCGGATCTGAACATTCATGCCACAATAAAGAAAATTACATGGATGAATATGTTTCCAGCATTCCACATCAAAAATTCTGCTTTTATCATTTACCTACTCGAGGACAAGCAGGAATTAAGCTTGGGGATGCTTGATACATCTCCAACATATCTATAATTTGTGATTGTTCCATGCTATTCTATTATCTATTTTGGATGTTTAATGGGCATTAATATGCTATTTTATCTTATTTTTGGGACTAAACTATTAACCGAGGGCCCAATGTCAGTTTCTCTTTTTTTGGCCTATTTTAGAGTTTTGCAAAAAAGGAATACCAAATGGAGTCCAAACAGAATGAAACCTTCGTGATGATCTTTCTTGGACCGAAAGTAAACCAGAAAACTTGGAGATGAAGTCGGAGACGCAACAAGGAAGCCACGAGGCAGGAGGGCGCGCCCCCACCCTTGTGGGCCCCTTGTGGCTCCCCTGACCTAGTTCCTTCACCTATATATACCCTTATACCCTAAAAACACCAGGGAGCCACGAAACCACTTTTCCACCACCGCAACCTTCTGTACCCATGAGATCCCATCTAGGGACATTTTCAGGCGTCCTGCCGGAGGAGGATTCGATCACAGAGGGCTTCTACATCAACACCAACACCTCTTCGATGAACCGTGAAGTAGTTTACCATAGACCTTTGGGTCCATAGTTATTAGCTAGATGGCTTCTTCTCTCTCTTTGATTCTCAATACCATGTTCTCCTCGATGTTCTTGGAGATCTATTCGGTGTAATATTCTTTTGCGTTGTGTTTGCCGAGATCCAATGAATTGTGGATTTATGATCAATATTATCTATGAATATTATTTGGTTCTTCTTTGAATTATTATATGCATGATTTGATATCTTTGCAAGTCTCTTCGAATTATCGGTTTAGTTTGGCCTACTACATTGATCTTTCTTGCAATGGGAGAAGTGCTTAGCTTTGGGTTCGATCTTGTGGTGTCCCTTCCCAGTGATAGTAGGGGCAGAAAGGCACGTATTATATTGTTGCCATCGAGGATAACAAGATGGGGTTTTCATCATATTGCTTGAGTTAATTCCTCTACATCATGCCATGTTTCTTAATGCGTTACTCTGTTCTTATGAACTTAATACTCTAGATGCATGCTGGATAGCGGTCGTTGTGTGGAGTAATAGTAGTAGATGCAGGCAGGAGTCGGTCTACTTGACATGGACGTGATGCCTATGTTCATGATCATTGCCTTAGATATCGTCATAACTATGCGCTTTTCTATCAATTTCTCGGAAGTAGTTTGTTCACCCACCATAATATTTGCTATCTTGGGAGAAGCCACTAGTGAAACCTATGCCCCCCGGGTCTCTTTTCCATATTACTGAATCCCGTATACATCTTGCTAGTTTCTGATATACTATTTTGCAATCTTTACTTTCCAATCTATAAACCAGAAATACCAAAAATATTTACTTTGCTGTTTATCTAGCTCTATCAGATCTCACTTTTGCAAGTGACCGTGAAGGGATTGACAACCCCTTCATTGCGTTGGGTGCAAGTTCTTGATTGTTTGTGCAGGTATTCGGTGACTTGTGCATTGTCTCCTACTGGATTGATACCTTGGTTCTCAAAACTGAGGGAAATACTTACACTACTTTGCTGCATCACCCTGTCCTCTTCAAGGGAAAACCAACGCAAGCTCAAGAGGTAGCACGTGGCGGCTTTGAGGCTCTTTATGTCCAGATTAGGAGAGAAAGCATTGCCAGTTTACAAGCTACTTAGACGCACTGATAGCTTTGAATGGACAGACGATGCCATAGCCGGATTGGAAGAAATAAAAACCTTACTAGCAGGCAACCCAATCCTAGGTGCCCCAGGTATTGGCGAGTCTATGTTGCTTTATATCTCTGTAACTCACCAGGTAGTAAGTGCTATACTCATCTCTGAGCGAGGGGAAGAGGGACATAAATTCCCATCCAAAAGCCAGTCTATTATGTATCATAGGTCCTCACACCATGCAAATCCCGATATCCTCACTACCAAAAGATAGCTTACACAGTCTTTACGGTATCTCGAAAACTTCGACACTATTTCTAAGAGTGTTCGATCACGGTGGCATCTGAAGTATTACTTAGAGACATTATCAACAACAGGGACGCTGCCGGCCACATAGCTAAATGGGCTATTGAACTCTTACAGTTCGAAATAACATACAAGCCACACCGAGCTATTAAATCTCAGGTGCTGGCCGACATCATCTCCGAATGGACGGAAGCCGAGTTCCCTAAAGAGTACAGTTCATACTCCAACTGGATTATGTACTTTGATGGCTCATAAATGCTAACCAGACTGGGGGCTGGCATCATCTTGACATCCCCCATGGGGGACACAGTCCGCTATGTGTTTCAAATCATGTATACGAACTCCAATAATGCAGCCAAATACGAGGCGCTTCTACACGGTATCCGCATGGCTGTCTCCATGGGTATACAATGCCTAGACGTGCACGGTGATTCAAACCTCGCAATAAGGTCAATGGAGAGTTCGATGCAAAAGATTTTAAAATGGCGGCATATCGAAACACCGTATTAAAAATATTGGCTCGGTTCGAGGGACTTGAATTCCATCATGTCGCTCGAGACACTAACTAGGCAGCCGACATCCTCACTCACATTGGCGCCAAGCACGACCCCATCCCGCCTAATACCTTTGTGGAAAGGCTCATTAAGCCATCTGTGGTGTGGCAGGGCGAGAGTGGAGACGCCAGTACGGACCTGGTCACACCCCCAGTAGCCAAACACAATACAGATACGATCGGGGGTTCAGATGCTAAAATAACTCATTCTGCTCATGAGATCATGGCCGTTATTGATCCATGGACTGAACCTTTCCTAGCCTACCTTAATAGGTAGGAGCTTCCTGATGATCAAAATGAGGCCTATCACATAGTTCAGCGTTTTGAAGCCTACAAAGTTCACGAGGGTGAACTGTACAAGAAGAGCACTACCGGAGTTCTCCAAAGGTGCATCTCTGAAGAGGAGGGATGGCAGCTCTTGGTGGAAATACATGCTGGTCTGGGCGGCCATCATGCCACAGCTTGGGCCCTCCTAAGCAAATCTTTCTGGACAGGTTTCTTCTGGCCAACGACCCAAGCAGACGCACAAGCCCTTGTCCAACGTTGTGTGGGCTGTTAGCTTTTTGCCAACCAAACTCATATGCCTCCCACTGCCTTAAGAAAAATCCCCATCACTTGGCCCTTTGCGGTCTAGGGGCTTGATATGGTCGGACCCCTTAAAGGGGCAAGACACAAAAAGAAATATTTACTGGTGATGGTAGATAAATTCACTAAATGGATGGAGGCCAAACTAGTAAAAACAGCTAAAGGAGGGTCAGTGATTGACTTTATATCTGGTGTGGTACGCCGCTACTGGAGGAGCCTATCACCTTCGTAATCCATCGGATAATCGCCTTGAGCCGAATCCATCGAACGATGTTCGGCTTCAAAGATTCTACGGATAGTTCGGTCGCACTCTCTTTATTTTTTAGTTTGACTAGGTTTCTCCTTCTCCTCTCCTTCTTGTTTTTTCCTTTTTATATCCCAGGGTATGTTCGGATCTACCGAACTATTAGGGGTACACATCTTTAAATGTATACACCCCACTATAACTGGGGGCTTCTTTAATGAAGCTTATTATTAAAAGCTTGTGGCTTACATTGTCTATGTTGTTTGTTTTATACATCTTTTGCCATTATATACGCCTCTATGACTTATGTTTTTGCCAAACTAGGTTGCCTCGCTCCTGTGCTTATACCCTACGTTCCCGATTGTTCGGCTATGGTATAAAGGGAGTACCTCTGCGATTGCTACAACCGGGTAATCTGGATCTATACCTCAGACGGGTGAAGCCAAAATCTAGCATTCTTAAGGGAATAATTGGTTGGCAAGCAATGACAGACTATTTACCTTTATGTAATTCTTCTAAAACAAATACGGGATATGCTGCCCGTAATTCGGATTCAAGCCTAGGCATGCATAATTCGGCATGCCGACCCAAGTAAAGGAACCCCTAACGGAACTTTTTTTCCTGGAAGACGTTTCTTACGTTAAATAGTAATATAACAATCCTGCCCGAACAAATTTTGTCTGTTTGAGCAATATGACCGGATTGCCTGGTTTCCAGACATACTAAATGTTTATTACATTCCAACATGGTATCCAGAAACACTCCAATTTCTTGGTTCAGAGGTTGAAGCCGAAGGCCTGTGATGACAAATTTTGACAAGTTTGGCTAGAGAGAAAGTTTGATGACAAAGTACATTGGTACATTGAATCGAACGCTTACTCTTTCTCTATGCCATCTACAAGACTGTCTAACCTACAGTCTTCTTGCGAATATTTCGCACCTATCATCACTTGGTCATATACCAAGTTCATGGGAATCTCTTTTCCGTCCGGTCCTTGAGGTCCAACTCGGGCCATATGATTCGAATCGAGTCCGATGTAGCATGTTTTCACCATCGCCCATGCCTGTCGTGCACTTCCCCAGCATGCTGACGCCTTCCATAGCTTGAAATAGCGCCGGCCACCTTTGAACAGGTTCACCAACCCCTCCATACTTTTTGGAGGGGCATTGGATGGCCATAAGGCTTTGATCATACTCTTCATGGCTTTCCGGGCCCGCTCGTGCACTCTAGACAGTTCTTTTAGAACGTCGCCTTGGAATCGGGACACTTCTTCTTCGGGACGCTCGTTAGACCTGCAAGAACAACATTATAAGATTTCGTATTATAAGATTATATGAGTTCCCTTGATAGTTCAAAGGACATGCCGAATATGCCGCCTTTCAACTTTTTGTCTCTTCTTGTGCGGTGAATAATTGAGCCTTTAAGCTCTTTATTTCTTCGGCTTGATTATCCCTTTCCGCCTCGAGTTTATTCTTCTGGTCAATGGTCACCGTGACTTTCTTCATTTCCTCTAACTCGAAGGTGGCAGCATGTATCTTTGTCTGGCTTGCTTCAAGCTCCTGGGACATCACATTGTTCTTCTCTTTGAGAACCTGCTGTGATCCTTGAAACGGTTGGTCTAAAAACCGCTTAAAGTCTTTGGGGATACTGGTATATATCTATTAAATTCACATAAATTGTTACCTGCATATCTTTTAAAAGCATGAGCAACTCCAGTAATTTCATCTCGGGCGGCCCGGATGTATGCATCCACGGTGCTGAGGGCGGTAAATTCCTACTCAGTAAAAGCTGGGGCACGTAGGATCTCTTTCAGTAGTCGATGATTCATCGCACTCTCCACTTCAGCATTTGTGACAGATACGTCATTCGAATCCTCATGAGGTGGATGAGTCGGCGCCCCATCCGAATTGGCTCTCATCCTGTTCGATGAACCCGACTCCGGTTTGGCTGATGCTCGGCTAGCCGGGATTTTGGACACGTTCACCGTGTGCTCCTCCTGGAATAAGATGGGGGGAGAAATATGAAAATTCGGTCATATGCTTAGATGCATATCGAAGGTTATGCCTCTTTGATGATGGAGGGGGTTCGACGGTGCTCCCAGTTTCCTTTTGTTTTGAAGGCCCACCCAGTGAAGATGATGCCTTCATTGGGGACGCCCTTGATTGGGTACAGCTCGCTGAGCGCCAATCCTATAAAGCATGGTTCAGTGTAATGGGTGATATGCGAGCAGGGGCTCCTCTTGTTGAGGATGATTTCTGAGCACTTACCTTAACGAAAGAGAGAAGGTCGGGGTAGTCGACTGTAATAGCTACTTCCGAGCCGTCAAGGCTCGCGTGATAAAAGACTCCATCATCAAACTCTATAAATATGTCCGGATCCTCGCAGAAGTTGGGGTCTTCATCCCGAGCATGATCCTCTGGTTGAGGGGAGGGACAGTGAACATTTTCGGCTACCTTCCTCCATGTTTGCTTTAAAAGACAATCATAATAGTTAGCACCCCTTGATAATGAGGTAGAACAATGCTGATAATCAACAGACTTACCCATTCAATGGGATTGTAAATGGAAAAACCTTCCCGATAATTTAAGCGGAGCAATTCTTCTTCCTCCCCCTTATAAAGATCTGCCAGAATGGCGGCCAGAGCGGCTGGGGTATTTGGGCCCTCGTGATTATAGCGAGATGAGCCGGCATCCCCATTGTAACACCATAAATGGGTCACTCTGGACTGAAGGGGCTGGATGCATCACTTTATCGGGATAGCCATGACTTCGATTATCGAGAGTCCGGAGTGGGCAACTAATCTGACCTTACTAACTAACCTCATTACTTCCGCACTATCTTCTTGCTTGGGGCTCCGGGGTCGCCAATTAAGTAGCTTCTTTGGAGGAGCACTGGAGAATTCGGGAATCCCACACCGAACTGGGTCCGGAAGGGGAACATCTTCAATATAAAACCATTCCGAAGGCCATTCTTCGGACCCCTTCTTGGGAGTTCCGACGAGGTAGCCTGATCCATCTATGCGCCAAACTTCGGCGCCGCCCACTTCAAATATAGAACCATCTTGTTGGCGGGGGACAAGGCAGAAGAACTTTCTCCACAGTTCAAAATGAGCCTCGCAACCTAAAAACAGCTCACATAGAGCGACAAAACCCGAAATATGCAGGATTGAACCTAGCATGAGGTTGTGCAGTTGGGTCCCATAGAATTCCAATAGACCCTTGAGAAAGGGATGGATCGGGAATCCTAAGCCTCTCGGAAGAAACGAGACAAGGCACACCCTCTCCACCGTGCCGGGGTTGGGGAAATTTTCTCCTAGCGCGGCATTGCCAATCGAGGCCAAACCCGCCTGCACGGAGACTAGATCTGCGGAGGGAGGTATCCCTGCGTCTGAAGTCAACTCAGCTGGAGATGGCACACTGAACAGCTTCGCTAATTTCCCTCTTGAGGGCCATGGGGGCGCGAGGAAGAGCTAGGGGCGCTCATCATGCTTTGGAGTTTTTCGTGGTTTTGCTCCGATGCTCTTCGCGCGATATGGGATGGCATTTGGGGATCTAACATCTTTATATATATGTCGCCCATGCGAGGCAGGGGGCTTATTGGTAAAAAATAATGGACCATTCACATTCACCTTACGCGTGGAAATCAAGGCGACGATAGGAAGGGATCATAAAGGCAGAACATGGAGGCCAAAGAAGGACTACCGTCGATCCGAGTAAGTTAAAGAACCCGCCTTGCAAAGCGGAAGACATAAGCCGGATACTACATCTTCATTGAAGGCAAGTTCTGGGGTACTGAGGGAGTCTTGGATTCGGGGGTCCTCAGGTGTCCGACCTATTCAATATGGGCCAGGCTTATGGGCCGTGAAGATAAAGTGGAAAACTGTCCCCCATGTCCGGGTAGGACTCTTGTGTGCGTTGACAGTAAGATTGGTGTTCGGATATACTATTTCCTTCCCCTATAAACCGACTATGTACAACCCTAGGACCCTCCGGTGTATATATAAACTGGAGGGTTTAGTCCGTAGAGGCTATCAGAATAATCATAGGATAGACAGCTATGGTTTAGCCATTACGATCTCGAGGTAGATCAACTCTTGTAACTCCTATACTCATCGAATACAATCAAGCAGGACGTAGGGTTTTGAAAGTGCAACTAATCCCCGGGTGGTTTTGGTAATTCATAACAACATATAGCTCATTGAACTAATATTATTTCAAGATCAATGTTTCAGAAAGTTTAATGGTTGGTATGGCATGGACTAGAGATGTGGACCCCTCAAAATGCTAAGGACACATATTGGCAATAGCTCAAGACCCTACATTTTCATTTTAGTGATCCAAGATCACATTGAGTCCATAGGAAAAGACAATACTATTAAAAGGGGATGAGGTGTTGCTTAATGGCTTGCTTGCTCAAAATGCTTAGTGATATGCTACAAACCCCTCAACCACTTTCTCATTTCCACATATGTCCTAAACCTAAAGTCAAACTCGGCCCCGCATATTTGATCTATCCGGCGCCACCGAGTTCACTTGACATAGCCATACCTACAAACCCTAACCAGTTTGGTCTTACCGATAGGGATCTTAGTCTCACCGACAAGGGATTGCAAACCCTCTGTTTCCCTTCATAATTTTTCAGTCTAACCGAGATGAGCGATCGGTCCCACCGAGTTCGCAGTGCAACTCTGTGTTTCCTTTTCACATGTATCGGTCTAATTGAGATGAGAAATCGGTCCCACTGAGTTTGCCTAACCAAGTCTCTATTTGCTTATTACTGAAATCGGTCTCACCAGTTCATGTGATCGGTCTCACTGTCAGTATCAAAACCGGCAAATCTCGGGTAGGGGGTCTCGAACTGTGCGTCTAAAGATCGAAGGTAACAAGGAGGCAAGGGACACGATGTTTTACCCAGGTCCATGCCCTCTTAATGGAGGTAATACCCTACTTCCTGCTTGATTGACTTTGATGAGTATAGGGGTTACAAGAGTTGATCTACCTCGAGATCGTGACGGCTAAACCCTAGATGTCTAGCCTGTATGATTGTGATTGTCCCTAAAGACTAAACCCTCTTGTTTATATAGGCACCGAAGGGGACCAGGGGTGTACAAAGTCGGTTTATAGAGGAAGGAAACTACACATCCGGACGTCAAACTTTCCGTCCACACAAAGGAGAGTCCCATCCGGACACGGGAGAAGGCTTTCGGTTATGTATCTTCACGGCCTATCAGTCCGGCCAATATCACAGAGGCCACCTCTCCGAGGACCCCATAATCCAGGACTCCCTCAGTAGCCCCCGAACTTGACTTCAATGATGATGTTGTATCCGGCTTCATGTCTTCGGCTTTGCAAGGTAAGTTCCCCCTTGTGCTTCATATAATTCGGCTTTTGCATTAAATATTGTACTCAGCTTCTACACTGTCGTTGCCTCGGCTACCATGTGTCAGACGAATGCGAAGTGTCCAGGCATTTTTACAAATAACCCCTTGACCATGTAGGTAAGGCGCTTATAAAAGAGAGATCGAATCTCAGATTCCATTCCTCAACAGATGGAAATCCTTAGGTCTTTCCACAAGAAACCAATCCAAAGATGTCCGATGCTCCTTGCTCTTCCTCGCGTCCCCAAGGCCCTCAAGAAGGCGTCTGGGAGAGACTCTCGCTGTCCCACGCTCAATTGGCCAAGCTGCAGGTGCAGGGATATCTCCCTCCATCGGATCTAGTCCCCGTTCGGGCGGGATTAACCACCTACAATGGCGAAGCCCTGGTGGAGAAATTCCCCAATCCCAATCAAGGGGAGCGGGTGTGCTTCGTTTCCTTTATGCCGAGGTGCGTGGTGAAGGAAATATGCCCTAGAGGCAATAATAAGGTTATTATTTATTTCCTTATTTCATGATAAATGTTTAATATTCATGCTAGAATTGTATTAACTGGAAACTTAGTACATGTGTGAATACATAGACAAACAAAGTGACTAGTATGCCTCTACTTGACTAGCTCATTGAATCAAAGATGGTTAAGTTTCCTAGCCATAGACATGAGTTGTCATTTGATCCAGATGACTCTAAGTCTCAATCTGGATACATATTAAAAGTGGGAGCAATTAGCTAGAGTAGCTCAGTGCAGAGAATTGTAGACAGAATATTTGCAAAATACATACAGCTCTGAATGTGATAGACCATTTGACTAAACTTCTCTCACGAGCAAAACATGATCATACCTTAGTACTCTTTGGGTGTTAATCACATAGCGATGTGAACTAGATTATTGACTCTAGAAACCCTTTGGGTGTAGATCACATGGCGATGTGAACTATGGATAGTAATCACATACAGATGTGAATATTGGTGTTAAATCACATGGCGATGTGAACTAGATTATTGACTCTAGTGCAAGTGGGAGACTGAAGGAAATATGCCCTAGAGGCAATAATAAAGTTATTCTTTATTTCCTTATTTCATGATAAATGTTTATTATTAATGATAGAATTGTATTAACCGGAAACTTAGTACATGTGTGAATACATAGACAAACAAAGTGTCACTAGTATGCCTCTACTTGACTAGCTCGTTGAATCAAAGATGGTTAAGTTTCCTAGCCATAGAAATGAGTTGTCATTTGATTAACGGGATCACATCATTAGAGAATGGTGTGATTGACTTGACCCATTCCGTTAGCTTAGCACTTGATCGTTTAGTATGTTGATATGTTGCTATTGCTTTCTTCATGACTTATACATGTTCCTATGATTATGAGATTATGCAACTCCCATTTACCGTAGGAACACTTAGTGTGCTACCAAACGTCACAATGCAACTGGGTGATTATAAAGGTGCTCTATAGGTGTCTCCGAAGGTATTTGTTGAGTTGCCGTATTTCGAGATTTGGATTTGTCACTCCGATTATCGGAGAGGTATCTCTGTGCCCTCTCGGCAATGCACATCACTATAAGCCTTGCAACCATTATGACTAATGAGTTAGTTGCAGGATGATGCATTACGGAACGAGTATAGAGACTTGCCGGTAACGAGATTGAGCAAGGTATTGAGATACCAACGATCAAATCTCGGGCAAGTAACATACCGATGGCAAAGGGAACAACGTATGTTGTTATGCAGTTTGACCAATAAAGATCTTCATACAGTATGTGGGAGCCAATATGAGCATCCAGGTTCCGCTATTTGTTATTGACCGGAGACGTGTCTCGGTCATGTCTACATAGTTCTTGAACCCGTAGGGTCCGCACGCTTAACGTTTGGTGACGATTTATATTATGAGTTATGTGTTTTGATGTACCGAAGGTAGTTCGGAGTCCCGGATGAGATTGGGGACATGACGAGGAGTCTCGAAATGGTCGAGACGTAAAGATCGATATATTGGATGACTATATTCGGACATCAGAAAGGTTCCGAGTGATTCGGATATTTTTCGGAGTACCGGAGAGTTATGGGAATTCGTATTGGGCCTTAATGGGCCATACGGGAAAGGAGAGAAAGGCCTAAAAAGGTGGCCGCACCCCTCCCCATGGACTGGTCCGAATTGGACTAGGGAGGGGGAGCGCCGCCTTCCTTCCTTCTCCTTCTCCCTTCCCTTTTTCCTATTTCATGTGGGAGGTGGAATCCTACTAGGACTAGGGAGTCCTAGTAGGACTCCACACTTTGGCGCGCCCTATGAGGGCCGGCCTCCTCCTCCCTCCATCCTTTATATACGTGGCTAGGGGGCACCCCATACACACACACAAGTTGATTGTTGATCTTTTTCTTTTGTTTTTCCGAGGTTTTTGCGTGAGTTTTCTTTTTTCGTGGCTATGTGGTCTGGAAACTGAAGAAGATGACCTCTTCTTTGCTTCGAGGGTGACTTGTCATTACCTAATCTTTCCCTAGACCCTGTCATTTCCACCCTAGCCCAAATCCCAATATTCTTTTTATTGGGAATATCCCTTTTCTATTAAAGGAATAACTCCAATTGCCCTAGGTTGTGAAGCAACCTATATTTCCATCACTCCCAAAATTCCCAGATAATTCTCATAAATTGTTTGGGTCATATCTTGATCAAATATGGCAAAACTTTTCATTGCCATGTTCAAAAAGAATTCCCCAATATTCCTTTTCCTATTCTGCCTTGAATGGCACTTTGTGAAGGAAGTGTCATTTATATTTCTCCTATTGACACCCAACCTTTTTGGTCATGTTTATATGTCCAAATATTTGCCCCATGCACAAGTTCAAATTTATTTTCCTAGCCAATCTTCCTCAGTGAATTTTCAAAGTTTCTGTCTAATAAAAGGTTTTGTGAAGGAAGTGCTAGCTAGGAGTACCCAAATGAGTTAAACTTTTGCACACTCCTTAATGTGCCCATATTAACCCCTTCCACCCATTTGCAGCCCCATCCAATAACCTATGTGAGCACAGGAGCAAATCTTTGTTTCTGGCAAAATTTTCAGGTTGTGAAGCAAGTATATTTTATATTGCTTAAAAAATCCTGATAAATTACCAGATCATTCTTATACCCATAAAACATCTCTCCGCCCATTTTGGCATCATTTAATTGACCCATTTGACCGCCGTAATTATTTCAAGTTTCTGGTCAGCAGAGATGTTTGTGAAGCAAGTACCATTTTGGCTTTGCCAAATGGCATGATACTTGGTGAGCATCTTCATTTGACCAAATGACTAATCCTTGCCCAATCTTAGCTCAAGAGGACACTCCATGTGAGTGCATCTTGCTAATCTTCATTTCTGGACCATTTTGGTAGTTGCAAAGCAACTATAAGTTAACTTGGTCCATTTACCCTAAAAACCTCCAGGACTATAGTCCTTCCTATCGTAAACATCCCAGACATCTTGTTTGGCCTCAAGCAGATCCCAGTTGACCTCATTGAGCTGATGAAGTTTACTGCAGTAAACTTCAGACCTCCTTAACCTTTCAACCAGGGCAGTTTTCATCGATCTACCACCTCAGTTACCTCTTAACCAGGAGAGACTTACCCCTAGACAACAATTGACAACCCATTTCTACCACTACATGCCGTTGCGCATGGTGACCACGACAATGGCGTGTCTGTGCACGCGCTCTGTGTGCAGTGCACGCGTCCAGTGGCTGTTTGTGCTGGACCCCCTCCTCCTCTCGGCGTCTTCGAGCTGGTGAGCATGTCCATTGTCCTCCTCTCGTCGTCACCGATCACCTGGACCCCTCTCCCCCTCTATCCCCTTGCTCACCGGCGCAAGCCGCCGCGCGTCCATGAGCACACAGTGCCGACCGAGCTTTAATGGCGCTCGGCCTCTTCTCCTGCCCTCCCTTGGCCTCCTCTGCCTCGTGAGCTCTTCCCTTGTGCCCTCGCTGTCGTTTCCCCCCGAGCCCATGCGTGCGGGCACGCGTCCGTGGCACCGGCCATGCGTCGCCGGTGGTGCCAGCTCGGCCTCTCTCGCCCGCGGCTATTTAAGCATCCCCGAGTCTCTCCGAGCTAAACCCGAGCCTGACCACTCTCCCAGCAACCTCCCCGTCCACTCGTTCGAGCTCCAGGAGCTTTCCTGCCCTCCCATAGCCGCCATGGCCGCCGCCCCCTTCGGCCTAAATTTGGCCGAAGTCGAGCCCCCCTCCACCTATAGCCACCACCACTGGCCTCCCCACCTCCCGTAGAGCCTCCCCAACCCATTAGCTCGTCGCCGGAGCCTCTGTTGCCGTCGTCCCTAACCGTACCCGCCGCCGTCTGTAGCTCCTGCCGCCGCACGGTGCCGCGGCCACGCCCCTCCCCGGCGCTCCCTCTGCCCTGGGATGGAGGCGGCGCGCCACCCCGAGGCCACCGGTTTCCTCCGTTTGGCTGGATATGGCCTGTGGCGCCGGAGCCCATCACCAGCGACGCGCGCTCCTCGCCTCTGCCTGTTCTGGTCGGGAGAAGGAGAAAGGAAGAAGAGAAGGGAGGAGAGAGAGGGAGTGGATAACGTGGGGCCCACCCGTCAGTCTCTCACCCGTTGACCAGCCCCGGACCCGCCACTGCCACGTCATTTAAGTGGAAGCTATTCCCCAAAATGCGCTTTCCAGTTTTCTGTTTTGGCCCAGTCTGTAAAATAAACTTTTACAGATAGGTCCCTAGCAGAAAAACTCTCATATCTTTTATCCATAACTCCGTTTGAGGTGAATCCAACGCCCACTTCTTCATTTCATTGAGCTTGTTCTGCTGGACACACTTTCACTATGGTTTGACACTATGAAAATGACCTTTATGCCCTTGCCCTTATTCAGCCCCCTCCGAGAGAGAACGAGTTCCGGTGATTCTTTCCGCGGGTTCACCGCACTTCTCCCCGGTGCCTTCTTCATCCCCAGGCAAGCCACAGTACCCACTTGCATGATAGTCATGCAGTAGCCATGGTTTTCAACTTGAATATTTAATAATTTTTTGTTTGTTGAAAAGATGGTTATCGTTGTTCTGGAAATGTTCTGATTTCCTTACTCACTTTGTGCTATGTTGTTTTGTACTCTGTGATCATGTTATACCTGCTAGTATTACCTGTCATATGTTTATGCTTGCTAGTAGTACATGTTGATGATGGTGATGGTCATGCCAGTCAGTATGCCATGTTCAGTGGATATGAGTTATTGTTGATATGGTGGAAAGTTATGTGATACTCTCATGATGATGTTGATATCATGTTTGGCATCATGTTATTTTATCATGGCTCACCATATTTGCATTCAAGTTTAACCTGATTAAATTGAACTTGAACACCTGTTGGCTGAGTCATGGTGCCGCTGAATCGAGGCTGACCAGTGCAACCACGCTTACCGGTATGAGACGGTCCTAACTGGGTCTATTGTTGTGCCTCTTGCATTGCCTCCAACGAGGGAAGGTTATGGGCGCGTGCTACCCTGATCAGGTATGTGGAGCATTACCTTGTGTGCCCGTTGTTGAGTTAATTTTTTGGATCTGTGTCCCCGTGTGGGACGGGCCACGACGGCGGTCGTTGTGCCTGGAGGTAGGCACGGGGCCACCCATGACTTAGCTCAGTGACGAGTGAGTCGGAGTGGCCGGGAGAGTGTCATGACAATAGATCGGTTTTTTCGAAACGCCGTTGGTCCACACGAATGGGAGTGCGAGGCCATGGTTTCCGTAGTGTGGGTACAGTGTACTAACCTCTGCAGAGTGTATATTAAATCTATCGATAGCCGCGCCCACGTATAAGGGCCTAGGTCGAGAGAAGGTCACACCATGAGTCAACAGTAATAATAATAATGTGCTTAATAACAGTGAGATAAGTTGGCCAAGTGTTGGATGGGTTGTGATCGCCGTAAGGATCACGGGCCATGTAGTGGTCGGGTTGTGATCGCCGTAAGGATCATGGGCCATGTATTGGTCAGGTTGTGATCGCCGTAAGGATCACGGTTTGAGTGTTGGTCGGGTGGTGATCGCCGTAAGGATCACAATGGTATCGAGGATACCGAGTTGTTGTATATTCGTGATGTGGTACGAGAGTCGTGGGTAAAGATCAAGCTCCTTGTGTTCATTTACTGATCGCTACGGTATTGTTTTTGCCAAGCTTGATTTGATCCTGAGATGATCGTGTGATGTCCGAGGTTGGTAAGTGATGCATGTGTTGGTTACGAGGTAACCGAGAAGAATAAGTGGTGCATATGGTGTCATCATGTTGCATGCTAGTATTTTCGGATTAATATGTTCATGTTGAGATAGTTGTATCATGTTTATGTTGGTCAGGCCATGTTATTCTGGTGA
This sequence comes from Triticum dicoccoides, assembly GCF_002162155.2. NCBI lineage: Eukaryota > Viridiplantae > Streptophyta > Magnoliopsida > Poales > Poaceae > Triticum > Triticum dicoccoides. Next base: position 319,818,963 of record NC_041383.1, on the reverse strand, counting down.
TATCATGATAATTTTTGTTTAACCTGTAATTGCCATGCTGTTGTCTGCCTTGAATGCTTCTGGTTTATTGTGAGCTTGCAAGCACATTCAATGTACTGACCTGGCGTGTCATGCCAGCTTGCAGGTCATGCCGGATTTGATTTCTTGCTTGTTGTGGTTTCCGTTCGTGCGAGCTAGGATCAGCGTTCCAGCCAGAGTCCCTGCAGAGTGGAATTTCACCACCGTCGGCGTTGTTCTGCTACTAGAGTTATTCCGCTGCTTCGAGTTGTTCTGTTGCTTGCATAGAGCAACTGAGGATGGCGTAGTGTCGCCGTACCGATGTTAATCATTGTAATATCGGAGACCTTGTATTCATATTCGTGTAATAATAGAAAGCTGGTTTGTTCTATGCTAAGTAGTGTCGTATTCTAGAAGACTTCTCCTCGATCTCTGGGCTGGAATATGGGGCGTTCCGGTTTTCTCTGAGCCGGGGTGCCACAGGCTTGGTATTAGAGCAGGTCTGGCTGTAGGATGCCCTAGACCGCGCGAATGTTAGAAAGCGGTAGTATAGACCCCAGTTGGTTTGTTGCACTTGATTGCTGCATTTGTTTGTTGCATAGCATGCATATAGATTATTATTTAGTCGCTAACGGTTTATTTGGTGAGTGTAGCTGGCATCAGTTCGATCCACTACAGCTCAACCTTTGCATTTCTCCAGTCCCTTTTTCTTTCGGTGTTTGGTGTCATTTCTGTCCCAGCAGAGTGATGCCAAGTGATCCCAACACTGTTTGCAACAATGGTGCTCAGGTATCGCACCGATGTATTTCCTTCTGTCCCGCCTATCGTTTCGGTGATGGACATGTTTCTATCCCGGATCGTTCTTTTATTTTGTCATGTTGGCAACCCTTAATGACCTTAGTTATCAAGAAAGGGCACTGTCAGCAGCCTCATTTTTTCCCTGCTATCCTATTTCTTGGACCAGTACAGATCTTTTTCCGACCGCTTGATAATAAAGTGGTTGCGACCTTCGTGTCCCACTACATGATTACCGAGTACTTCCTCGCCTCCGAGCTAGTTCAGGTTGCTACCTGGCTAAGCTAGCACTTGGTGTAGCATTGTTTACACCAATTTTTCCACACATTTATTCGTCCTCGTGCACATCGTCACAGCATATTAGAACGCAATACCGGAGTTTCCGCGAGATTTGTGTGCTTAGGTGTGCATGCATATTATTGTGTGAGTAGCAGTAATATGTGATGATTGCTTGATTTATTATATTAGTAGTATGCTTGTGTGCTTTTGTTTTAGTCGTTTCTGTTGTTCTTTTCTTTGGGCCTTTGGTGTTACAAAGTTTTCCCCTATTAAAGTTGCTCGTCAGCCGACACTGCACCCGAAGAGTCGGCAAGAAATGCATATATTTGGAAACTCAGCTAAACAGAATAGAATTATCAGCACACAACAGTAAATTGAGAATATCTTGTCTGGATGCAAAAGGAATCCTGGATGGACCGTCAGTATCAAGTTTGCATTAGTGTGCACTCATCACAACAAAATGATTGAATCAGCAAGAAGATAAATTGTGTGCAAGGTTGACAGAATATTATCAAAGGTATTGCTCAGATACAAGTTAATTTTTTTGTTGAGGATGATTTTGGAACTCGATGTACCTGGAAGCAAGCAAAAATATGGCATATACTCAGAAAGGAGAATAGTCCTGCAAACCCCCGTTTCATGCAAGAAATCAACATCAAAAATATTCAGATGGTTATATATGTGGAAATTGGTCCGCATATCACAATAAGAAGTTTCTGGTGTAAGCAACCCACCTTTCCCTTGCAAGATACCAGAGAAGCTTCCAAGGCAAGATTCATCTATCTTCCTCAGTATGATATGTGGATGATTTCTCGTGCAAGGTACCCTGCCTTCTTCAGTTAGCAACCGCAAAAGCTTCCAGCATAAGGTAATGAGTCTTTCCCTAGCAAAGACTTTAAGGGGGTAAGCTTCTGAAGCATGATATCCAGTCTTCTTCAGCAAGCTGTCTGATGAAAGTTTCGAGCACAAGCCAGCAAATATTCCTCAGTAAGACATTGGTACAAGGTAGTTTGCTGTGAATTGACATCATATGTCAGGACCCCGACTCAATGCCACATCGATCTAGCATGTAACACCTCATATCACTTTGCGGCCTCACGCACGGTATTCCCACGGGTGTCGCCTTACTTTTGCCCGGGACCGTTTGCGCCTTTTGGCACACGTATATGACAGTGTCGCTAGCATCCATATGATAAGGAGCCCGGGCTGACATGGCTAGTCGTAAACCCAAAGTGGCATAGACTTACAGGGACAGGCATCCATGACCCAGCATCGAACGTGTCGGTCATCAGCGAGTGAATCCAGGCTGTAGCACTGGGCTAGCAGGACTCCGGTGAACCGGGCTGTAGCGGGCTAACAGGACTCCGGTATTCATCGTGTGACATTTCCCCGAAGGGACAGACACAGGAACGAAGAAGGACACATGCCGGCCAGCCTAAGTGTTCCGGAGCAGTAGCAAGCTACCATGGCTCGGTGGAAACACTAGGAGACATTTCCCGGTAAGAGAGGCTACTAAAGATAAACAACTAGATAGTCAGATCCCACACATACCAAGCATTTCAATAACATACGCACAATATGCTCGATATGTGCAATAGAACATGGTATCACAAAATGACTCCACGACTCAAGTAGTTTATTCATTAGGCTCCGAGGAGCGAGATATTACAAACAGGGGTCTCATGACCCAACAATCAGAGCATACAAATCAAAGCACAAGCGGAAGCTATCATGTCTGAGTACAGACAACTATAAATGAAAAAGGCTGAGAAGCCTCACTATCTACCAGATCCTGCCGAGGGCACAAGATCGTAGCTGAGGTAACAAGCTAAACGTCGAAGTCCAAGCGGAACTAATAGTGAGACTGAAGTCTCTCTGCAAAAACATAAAATAGGCAAACGTGAGTACAAATGTACCCAGCAAGACTTACATCAGAACTAACTACATATGCATCATTATCAACAAAGGGGATGGTGGGGTTTAACTGCAGCAAGCCAGCTTTGACTCGGTGGCTATCCTAAACTACGACTGCAATGTAACTCTTTTGAGGTGGCGCACACGAGTCCACATATTCACCATACCAATACACCACTATGGAACCGCTCCCGTCTCCCTACGAGAACGCCATCCATAGCACTCACGCTTATCTTGCGTATTTTAGAGTATCCACTTTCACTTGTCTATGAACTGATATAAGCAACCCAGAAGTCCTTTTCTGCGGACACGGCTATTCGAATAGATCATATTAACCCTGCAGGGGTGTACTTCTTCACACACGCTCTCACCACTTACCGCCGTTTACACGACATGTACTCGGCAACCTTCAAGCGGAAGCCCAACGTGGGTGTCGGCCACGACCTACCTAATCACCTAAGTCTCTAGTCCAGGTTTATCGCCTATTCGGGTTCCATCCATGAGGAGATCCGGCCGGAGTTTCGCTCACAGCCCCAAACGATGTGAACAGGGTTCCCGAGACACCAAACGGGCGCCCGGTACACCGTGCCACGTGCCTACCGCATCACAACCCACCCCTACGGTCAGCGCTGCGCACGACCTCCAGCATACTACAAACACCAGAAACTACTTGCAACTCCTGGACAGAGGACAAGGATGATCAAGAAGCCGAGAGGGTCCATTGGTTTCGGGCCCAATGCGTGGTAGTAGCTGAATCATGGATCACAAACACAGAACTCAGTTCCTGAGGACGGCTGCAATGAGACAACCCACCATGTACTCCTACATGGCCTCTCACCGCTACCTTTACCAAATCGTGTTCACACACTTAGCTCACACACGGTAGGACATGTTCACACACCTCTGATTCATCCCTGATGAATCAGACCTGACTCAACTCTAAGCAGTAGCAGGCATGACAAACAAGCAGGAATGAGTAGGCACAACAGGGCTCAAACAACTCCTACTCATGCTAGTGGGTTTCATCTATTTACTGTGGAATGACAGGTCATGCAAAGGATAAAGGGGTTCAGCTACCGCAGCAAGTAACAGTTGAATCGTTGTTGTCCTAATGCAGTAAAAGAGAGCAGGAGCGAGAGAGTAGGATTGTATCGGAATGAACAAGGGGGTTTTGCTTGCCTGGCACTTCTGAAGATAACACTGAGTCTTCATCAGTGTCAATGATCACGTCATCGGTATCACGTCTATCGAGAGGGGACAAATACTGGCAACACAAAAAGGAACACAATCAATGCAATGCACAATATTATGCATGATCATGACATGGCAAAATGAATGTGTTTTGAGCTAATGCAACTAGCAACAGATTAAATGAAGTTGGTTTGAATACAAGATTCAAATTCAAACTCCATATGTGAATATTCAAATGTCATTCACTTCATTTGTCCTAAACAGTAGTGATAAGTTGTTCTAACATGCATAAAAATGGTACAGATGGATTCCTTGAATTTTTCTGATAATTTTTCATATATAATTTATTTAATTTGGAGTTACGGTTGAATTTCTATCAATTTTAGAAGTTTATACAATTTTCTGGAATTCATAAATTATTTCCTAATTTATTTTAATTCCAGAAAGGAATTATTGCGTCAGCATGACCTTATCCTGACGTCATCAGGTCAACGGGGCAGATTCAGGTCAAACCTGACCAGTGGGGTCCACTGGTCAGTGACCCAGTCAACTAACCAGGTTAGTTAGCCCTAACTAACTTAGTTAGCCGGGCGGGGCCCGCATGTCAGTGGCCTATCTAATTAGCTAGGTTAATTAGCGCTAACTAATCTAACACTAATCTAGCAGGCGCCTGGGCCCACACGTCAGGGGGTCAAACCCCGGGTCAAACCCGCCGGAGTTGACCCGCGGCTTGTCGCCGGCGACGCCAGCAACGGCGGAGGGCATCGGAAACGCTCCTTCGGCGACCAAATCGGCGACTGAGGGGCTCTACGCGTAGCTGGGAGTCGCCCGCATCCATCTGTGCAAACGGCGGGGGCTGAGGTGGCCCGAGCTCACCGGAACGGGGCCCGCGGCGGCGACCGGAGCACGGCGAGGTCGGGGTTGGCGCTAGGGGGCACGGCAGGTCGCACGGGTGGGCGCGCTCGGCTCCTGGAAGGGTGCTGAGCACGTTGCCGTGCTCGGGGGTTAGCTACGGTGGCTCTAGCCCCGTCTGCGTCATCGCCGGCGGCGAGGAACGGTCGGCTCCGACAGCCGGGGTGGTTAGAAGGCGCGGACGGGCACGGGGAGAGAGGGGAAATGGACAGGGGCTCACGGGGAGTTCTAAGAGAAGGTCGGCGTGCTCGGGGAGGCGGTGGAGACGGCGAATCAACGGCGGCGGTGGTCGGAGCCCGAGGTGGAAGACAACGGCGATGGCGATGTTCCGGGCCCTCCCGGCTTGCGTGGCTCATCGAAGATGAAGAAGACAACGTGGCGGAGCTTCTGGGTGCGTCGGAATTGCGTGTGGTGGCCGGTGGCCATGGGTACGGCGACGATGACGGCGAGCTCCGCTCGGTGGTGTGCGCGGGAGGGAAACAGAGGAGGGAACGGGGTCCAGGGGAAGAGAGGGGAGGTGCAGGGGGCGAGGGGGAGTGCGTGGCTCCCTCGGGTGCCTCCAGCGGCGAGCAGGTAAGCAGGAGGTGGCCGAGGCAGCGTCGGCGCGCGCCACGCCTCGCCTCTGTTCGTCCTCCTGGCAGAGGAGGAAGAGGACAAGGGGGGAGGTGGGCTGGGCCGGCTGGGCCGGCCAGATGGAGCTGGGCCAGGCTCTGGTGGGCTGCACGGTAAGGCCAAGTAACTTCCTTCTCTCTCTCTCTTTTTCTAATTATCTCAGTTTTCTATTATTCTGTAAATTTAGGGCTTTATTAAAAATACTCAGACACTTTCAAAAATCATGAAACTAATCATGGCTACTGTTTAGAATATATCCAACAGTAAACATTTTAGTTTATGATTATTTGAGCATTTGAAATATTTAATAGCATTTAAATGCCCAAATGAAAATACTATATGATTTAATTCAGTGACCAAATATGTCCTGCAAAAATATAAACCATTTTTGGTAGATGCTTCCACCTCAACCCAGAAATGTTGAACATTTTTAGAGGACATTTTGAGTTCAATGAAAAGGTTTTATTTTGACCCTAGTTGAATTCATTTGGTGCTAGGGCTTAGTCAATCCCCATCTCAGGTTTAAATGAAATTTAAACATGATGTAACACTCTAATGCATGCACTAGGCATTGTCAGAACTAGGGATGTGACAACTCACCCCCACTAAACAAGAATCTCGTCTCGAGATTCAAGCGTAGGGTAGGGTGAAGGGGAAACGCAAACTAGCACAATCTTCATGATCCAGGTTGCACTTCATAGGAACGTTGATTCGATCACCATAATTGTCTTGAAGTCTTGCTCTGAGAAATCCTGTCAACATGACATGGAGGGAAGAAGACTCTAGAAGGGTCGATCTCCTCGAAGATCGAACAACTCACGGAATGAGACATAGGACCAACTCTCGGTTGAGACACGAGATACACATCAATAGGGGTGGAAAGAAACGGATGACGAGGGTTCACTAGGTAGACAATAATTTCACGCTTAAGAAGGTGGTAATCGATTGTCCACGTAGCGAGGAGTTGAGTTGCCATGATACCACGACGAAACATCCTGGAGGAGGGTGACTCGTAGATTATTACCCTAAGTGGCAAAAAGAATTACCTTTGATTCAGAGATCATTGAAACTCTTTATACCAGCTTAAGGCAAATCATAATCGATCATTTAGAGGGGTTCGGTAGAATGGCATACTCGGACTTGGATGATGTGGATTACCTTGTTGAAGACAACGTAATGGATGAATTTGCTTATCACCGGAGATAGAAGAGACCCATGGTAGAATGGCACATTGGCGGTGCAAGCTAGGAACAAAATGCAAATGCTGGGAATGATTCTGGTAACTGGGGAAGAACCCAACAACAGAGAGTGAATTCACTGTTGAATAGATCATAGCATTGCCGAGGGAACTGAGAGCAAACCCAGCTAGTGCCGATGATAACACGTAGCGCTTGTGCGTGCTCTCCAGAACTTGAGCATTTCCATATTCATCAAGGTTTTACCAACATCCGTGTCAAGGATCCTGGCAACACAACATACCACCATGATGAACAACGATGGACGAGGCAGATGCATAGGAAGATAACATCAACTCAGATTTCACCCTAGCGAGGCCAAGGAAACAAAATCTGGATGATCGACCGAGAGACATTTAGCACTCCGCTTCTAATGTTCTCCTTGACGTGCTAGTGTAACCCATTCATAGATATGGTTTGATAACTAGAACATCAGGTAAAGGTCGGACTTCGGGAGCAATAGAATCTATAAGGACAACTAGGGAGTAAATCCTACGAAATCCCTATGGGGAGGTGGCCAACTTCATCAATCAAGATATTATAATAACAGGTCTTCCGGCTGGGTGTGTTGGCCACGACATCCACTTTATCGGTTATCGCGCGACCAATATTATAATTCTTGGGAAATATTCCAACCATCATATCTGCCTGAGATTCAGATCTGGTTGGTATCAGGATATTCCAGACTCATCGAGTCTAGGAAGAAAACGGAAGTTTGCAACACAAATCGACGAGATGACGTTGCGGGATTCTCGGGAGATGAACTACGATAGCAAGCTCCAAAACATGAGCTGGTTCTGCTACAAACATGTGAACACGTTGCCCCAGACAAGCATGCCCACATGGTAGTCTTACAATAAAACACTACCGAGTTCTGGTTGGGAACCATCAGCGAGGATATCGGAGTTCTTTCATAAGTCCGGATTAGCTCTTATGAAGATACTCCTTCTCCTTGAACAAATCAGTCAGTGGCTTGGTGTGCTAGGATATACATATGGAATGAAGATGATCAGTCTAACAGACCATAGAATTCTTCGCACGTGCATGACCGACTTGGGATGATTCCAAAGGAGCAAAAACAAACTTTCTCGAATTCACGACGGCAGCTTACATCAAAATGCACGTGAATCAAAGGAAGTCACTCCTTTCATCAAACAAGTACTTCATGAGCTAGCATGAAGAAAATGCTTTCAAAAGTTTCCAACACTAACTTAATGTTCAACAATATCATGGAGGAGATAAGGATGTTGTCAATGGACTCAACAACAACTCATCAGAATTTCCATATCACTGGACTTCCACCATCGTGTGAACACGGTGATAGCATTGGTCAGACCCAAAAGATATAATGGTGTATGCTCGAGGGATCAACCACGAGGAAGACAACATTACGAGCATCATTGGTTCTGACTTGATTTGACGATAGCCCACAATCAAATCAAAGGATTGATAAGACGATAGGTCTAGCAACTGATCACAGGGACCAATCGATGAAGATATCATCTTTCTTCAACACACACTACACAAGAATATCCCTTTGGAACGAACTAAATCAGGCAAGCTTTTATCTTCCAACCCTCCAAGTTGTCGTTTAGCTTAACCAACTAGCTCAGGGATATCTAACACCGACTCTTGGAGAGAAAGGTGGTTCACAAGAAACCAACTTGATCACGAGCTCAACATAGCGGTCAGGTGACAACCTGGTAATACTTCTGAGAAGATATTCAGAAAATCACGAACCACCGATATGTTACTAAGCTCGAGAACAATCTTGCTTTTCAGGGCAAGACGATATGATCAAATAAGCAAGGATTGGCACTATCCTAACTCACTGATCGGAGAGTGCACCAAAAATAAGGACTAGGTAGCACAATCAACCTTAGGGTGACGATTCAATAATCGACACGCTAAGAATGAGGTTATCGTCCATTTAACTACCAAGCAATGGAGTTGCTAGCAGTATTGATTTCACACGCCATGATTCATTTGTCGGTATTCCGGTTGCATCAACACGAAGACCGAGGGATGACTAATGATGGCAAGAAGTATCACTGTACCAAGAGTTCATAGGATGGTGTGCAATTCCTATAACAATCCCGATATAAAGATGGTAATACTCCAAGGTAGAACAGAACAAAAGCTGGATTAGCAATTTGATCTGCGGAGCACAACTTCTTTGACCCAATCCTGGATATGGAAGAGGTACTAGAGTTTGTTTCTCCTAGTCATTCTGCGATAGAATGGCTTGACGGACCACAAGAGTAATAGGCATCGATAAACGAACGCACGCATACTCTTGACTATCAATTGATAGACGAGGGTCAGAATGCAACTAAAGAGAGACAACTCAAAGGAACATATAATTTTCTGAGTTGTGGGTGCATAGATTAGTATGTCGAACCAAGTTCAACATATTTCTTCCGGATAACCCATGCAGAAAGGTAGAACTAGCAGAGTCACGATTTATGAATGGAGAACTCCTCAAGAGTAATCCTGTTGTGATATTTCAGTTCAACGAGGAACTTCTGCCATAAGTAGTTCATAGTATTTGGAAGAAGGAAATACCAAGAACTTCGAGGACTATCGCAAAGTTACTAATATCCTAAAGGAACTAGCAAACACTATCGACATGAAGTAAGTAGGGTGAATCTCGGGTTCAGAACCCAGGAGTAGAATACCTACTACTAAGTAGCATCACGGGATGCTTTCGAGAATAAAAGCCAGGATCATCACACTGGGATCACAAAACATTGCTAGATTACTAGGTGACTCCCTAAACACCTAGGGCCATGATAGTAACTCCAACATAATGTCAAGGTAATAGAATACCTCAACTCAACAATTAGTGTGATTGAGCTGGCATAAAGGAGCATCGAAACCAGAGGAAAAGGATTTTGCAAATGCATCAGACTATTTAGAAACCTGGAATGACTCGGACAGCATAACGGCTGTAAATGCTCAGAAGAGATTTGAGACATTCGCAAAAATGGTGGCATAACCACTCAGAAGCACAATATCAAGCTTCGAGATCAACAATTAACATACGGAAGATAGTAGGAACTGAACTGGGGCTTGAATCAACAATCTTATAAGTCTACGGATTAGTAACACGTGATCCTGATAGAAAGAAGAGATAGCCTAGTGCTTAAACCCCGTAGAAGAGAAGATGATGACTCAGATCAGAAGGCCATGAGGTATAAGGAGTAAAAAGAGCCTTACGTTCCATCCCACAATCAATTCCCTTACATATAACTAAAGCATTTCTAGACTCAACTTCGACCAGTTTGGCTTGGTAATCCTACAGGCAGTCAAGCTCTGATACCAACGCTGTCAGGACCCCGACTCAATGCCACATCGATCTAGCATGTAACACCTCATATCACTTTGCGGCCTCACGCACGGTATTCCCACGGGTGTCGCCTTACTTTTGCCCGGGACCGTTTGCGCCTTTTGGCACACGTATATGACAGTGTCCCTAGCATCCATATGATAAGGAGCCCGGGCTGACATGGCTAGTCGTAAACCCAAAGTGGCACAGACTTACAGGGACAGACATCCATGACCCAGCATCGAACGTGTCGGTCATCAGCGAGTGAATCCAGGCTGTAGCACTGGGCTAGCAGGACTCCGGTGAACCGGGCTGTAGCGGGCTAACAGGACTCCGGTATTCATCGCGTGACATTTCCCCGAAGGGACAGACACAGGAACGAAGAAGGACACATGCCGGCCAGCCTAAGTGTTCCGGAGCAGTAGCAAGCTACCATGGCTCGGTGGAAACACTAGGAGACATTTCCCGGTAAGAGAGGCTACTAAAGATAAACAACTAGATAGTCAGATCCCACACATACCAAGCATTTCAATAACATACGCACAATATGCTCGATATGTGCAATACAACATGGTATCACAAAATGACTCTACGACTCAAGTAGTTTATTCATTGGGCTCCGAGGAGCGAGATATTACAAACAGGGGTCTCATGACCCAACAATCAGAGCATACAAATCAAAGCACAAGCGGAAGCTATCATGTCTGAGTACAGACAACTATAAATGAAAAAGGCTGAGAAGCCTGACTATCTACCAGATCCTGCTGAGGGCACAAGATCGTAGCTGAGGTAACAAGCTAAACGTCAAAGTCCAAGCGGAACTAATAGTGAGACTGAAGTCTCTCTGCAAAAACATAAAATAGGCAAACGTGAGTACAAATGTACCCAGCAAGACTTACATCAGAACTAACTACATATGCATCATTATCAACAAAGGGGATGGTGGGGTTTAACTGCAGCAAGCCAGCTTTGACTCGGTGGCTATCCTAAACTACGACTGCAATGTAACTCTTTTGAGGTGGCGCACACGAGTCCACATATTCACCATACCAATACACCACTATGGAACCGCTCCCGTCTCCCTACGGGAACGCCATCCATAGCACTCACGCTTATCTTGCGTATTTTAGAGTATCCACTTTCACTTGTCTATGAACTGATATAAGCAACCCAGAAGTCCTTTTCCGCGGACACGGCTATTCGAATAGATCATATTAACCCTGCAGGGGTGTACTTCTTCACACACGCTCTCACCACTTACCGCCGTTTACACGACATGTACTCGGCAACCTTCAAGCGGAAGCCCAACGTGGGTGTCGGCCACGACCTACCTAATCACCTAAGTCTCTAGTCCAGGTTTATCGCCTATTCGGGTTCCATCCATGAGGAGATCCGGCCGGAGTTTCGCTCACAGCCCCAAACGATGTGAACAGGGTTCCCGAGACACCAAACGGGCGCCCGGTACACCGTGCCACGTGCCTACCGCATCACAACCCACCCCTACGGTCAGCGCTGCGCACGGCCTCCAGCATACTACAAACACCAGAAACTACTTGCAACTCCTGGACAGAGGACAATGGTGATCAAGAAGCCGAGAGGGTCCATTGGTTTCGGGCCCAATGCGTGGTAGTAGCTGAATCATGGATCACAAACACAGAACTCAGTTCCTGAGGACGGCTGCAATGAGACAACCCACCATGTACTCCTACATGGCCTCTCACCGCTACCTTTACCAAATCGTGTTCACACACTTAGCTCACACACGGTAGGACATGTTCACACACCTCTGATTCATCCCTGATGAATCAGACCTGACTCAACTCTAAGCAGTAGCAGGCATGAAAAACAAGCAGGAATGAGTAGGCACAACAGGGCTCAAACAACTCCTACTCATGCTAGTGGGTTTCATCTATTTACTGTGGAATGACAGGTCATGCAAAGGATAAAGGGGTTCAGCTACCGCAGCAAGTAACAGTTGAATCGTTGTTGTCCTAATGCAGTAAAAGAGAGCAGGAGCGAGAGAGTAGGATTGTATCGGAATGAACAAGGGGGTTTTGCTTGCCTGGCACTTCTGAAGATAACATTGAGTCTTCATCAGTGTCAATGATCACGTCATCGGTATCACGTCTATCGAGAGGGGACAAATACCGGCAACACAAAAAGGAACACAATCAATGCAATGCACAATATGATGCATGATCATGACATGGCAAAATGAATGTGTTTTGAGCTAATGCAACTAGCAACATATTAAATGAAGTTGGTTTGAATACAAGATTCAAATTCAAACTCCATATGTGAATATTCAAATTTCATTCACTTCATTTGTCCTAAACAGTAGTGATAAGTTGTTCTAACATGCATGAAAATGGTACAGATGGATTCCTTGAATTTTTCTGATAATTTTTCATATATAATTTATTTAATTTGGAGTTACGGTTGAATTTCTATGAATTTTAGAAGTTTATACAATTTTCTGGAATTCATAAATTATTTCCTAATTTATTTTAATTCCAGAAAGGAATTATTGCGTCAGCATGACCTTATCCTGACGTCATCAGGTCAACGGGGCAGATTCAGGTCAAACCTGACCAGTGGGGTCCACTGGTCAGTGACCCAGTCAACTAACCAGGTTAGTTAGCCCTAACTAACTTAGTTAGCCGGGCGGGGCCCGCATGTCAGTGGCCTATCTAATTAGCTAGGTTAATTAGCGCTAACTAATCTAACACTAATCTAGCAGGCGCCTGGGCCCACACGTCAGGGGGTCAAACCCCGGGTCAAACCCGCCGGAGTTGACCCGCGGCTTGTCGCCGGCGACGCCAGCAACGGCGGAGGGCGTCGGAAACGCTCCTTCGGCGACCAAATCGGCGACTGAGGGGCTCTACGCGTAGCTGGGAGTCGCCCGCATCCATCTGTGCAAACGGCAGGGGCTGAGGTGGCCCGAGCTCACCGGAACGGGGCCCGCGGCGGCGACCGGAGCACGGCGAGGTCGGGGTTGGCTCTAGGGGGCACGGCAGGTCGCACGGGTGGGCGCGCTCGGCTCCTGGAAGGGTGCTGAGCATGTTGCCGTGCTCGGGGGTTAGCTACGGTGGCTCTAGCCCCGTCTGCGTCATCGCCGGCGGCGAGGAACGGTCGGCTCCGACAGCCGGGGTGGTTAGAAGGCGCGGACGGGCACGGGGAGAGAGGGGAAATGGACAGGGGCTCACGGGGAGTTCGAAGAGAAGGTCGGCGTGCTCGGGGAGGCGGTGGAGACGGCGAATCAACGGCGGCGGTGGTCGGAGCCCGAGGTGGAAGACAACGGCGATGGCGATGTTCCGGGCCCTCCCGGCTTGCGTGGCTCATCGAAGATGAAGAAGACAACGTGGCGGAGCTTCTGGGTGCGTCGGAATTGCATGTGGTGGCCGGTGGCCATGGGTACGGCGACGATGACGGCGAGCTCCGCTCGGTGGTGTGCGCGGGAGGGAAACAGAGGAGGGAACGGGGTCCAGGGGAAGAGAGGGGAGGTGCAGGGGGCGAGGGGGAGTGCGTGGCTCCCTCGGGTGCCTCCAGCGGCGAGCAGGTAAGCAGGAGGTGGCCGAGGCAGCGTCGGCGCGCGCCACGCCTCGCCTCTGTTCGTCCTCCTGGCAGAGTAGGAAGAGGACAAGGGGGGAGGTGGGCTGGGCCGGCTGGGCCGGCCAGATGGAGCTGGGCCAGGCTCTGGTGGGCTGCACGGTAAGGCCAGGTAACTTCCTTCTCTCTCTCTCTTTTTCTAATTATCTCAGCTTTCTATTATTCTGTAAATTTAGGGCTTTATTAAAAATACTCAGACACTTTCAAAAATCATGAAACTAATCATGGCTACTGTTTAGAATATATCCAACAGTAAACATTTTAGTTTATGATTATTTGAGCATTTGAAATATTTAATAGCATTTAAATGCCCAAATGAAAATACTATATGATTTAATTCAGTGACCAAATATGTCCTGCAAAAATATAAACCATTTTTGGTAGATGCTTCCACCTCAACCCAGAAATGTTGAACATTTTTAGAGGACATTTTGAGTTCAATGAAAAGGTTTTATTTTGACCCTAGTTGAATTCATTTGGTGCTAGGGCTTAGTCAATCCCCATCTCAGGTTTAAATGAAATTTAAACATGATGTAACACTCTAATGCATGCACTAGGCATTGTCAGAACTAGGGATGTGACATCATATGGTAGTGAATCCCAAGAATCAGATCCGCAACATTTTGGTCAGAATCAAGAATTAGTCAGAATGCACGTTTGTCTAGGAATCAGGTCCTCATATATATGTAATGAGCATACCATAAAGATCTTACAAGTCACTCGGATGAGGATCTGATAACCACGTGAGGATGATTAAGAGAAGAAAGCCAGTATACACCGCAACATGGCAAAGGATTATGAGGATTGACGACCTTAGTGAGATCAGTACAAGTACCCGTGAACCTGGAAAATGATCCTGATGAGCCCTTGTCCCTTTTTCGCCAATGACGGCACCACGCCTGTGATCTGAGCTGTTTCTAGCTATCCGGGGTGGATGCCGATTTTTTTCTCTGTTCAACGACTGTCACAAGTCTGAGCTGCTTTTCGGCCGTCTCGTACAACTGTTAAGTTTCTTTTTGTGATAGTAGCCCTATAGCTGCTTTTTGGCTATTTTAGGGAGCTGCCACCTTCTTCTTATCGACCCGGTCTCATGCTCTGAGCTGCTTTTGGGCCATCTTGAGCCGTGGTTGAGTTATTTCAGTAATGTCCCAGATCTGAGTTGTAAAGACCGTTCTGGTGGCTAGTGATTTATTTGCCGATTTCTTGCAAGGGTTTCGGATGATCATTTCCCAACAATCAGAACTTGAGAGGTGTTGAACCTACCATTTAATGGGTTACCTTATTAGTAAAATGAAGAATAACAGTATGCAAGCTTGAGTCCTCACTTATATGAATCATCTTGGATAGCCTGTCGTGAACAAAAATTTTCCGTCAGAACCACCGTCAGTTAAGTCTGCAGATATTATCATACAGGCCAAACCCTTTATGCTGGTCGCGACAGGAGACAATCAAATATTTGGTACGAATCCGATACTCACGACAGTGGAACCAGTTAAGATGATTCAGAAACTTGTACGATGAGTCAGAATCTGTCAGGAAACGGTTATGTTTTAACTCACTGTTTGGAACCCAAAGGACCTGCATTTAGTGGTGAAACCCAATGCAATGAGCCAGGGCTTGAGTTTTCATCAGAAAAATCTGATCATCATTACATCAAAAGTTTGTCAGTGCCGGGTGGCACACCCAGCGGAAATCACTTTTGGATTTGTGAGACGGACATATATTTCAGTCGTGATAATCAAATCACACTCAGCTAGTCAGCAGATCTAAAAATAAATTGGAGCCTATATAAGAATGAGCAAGCCAGGTAAGATCTGTCAGAATATGGATACAATAAAGCAAACCATCCCAGGGCCTGTAAGATAAAGATTTAATGGGAACAACAATAAAGGAAAAAGGATACCCGAGTTGGAAACGGTTTCCTTAAGTCAGAATATTCATACTTGTTCCCTGAGCAACCAAATCTCGAGGACGAGATTTCTTTAAGGGGGTAAGGTTTGTTAGAGCCTGATTTTTGGCCCTTTCTTTTTCTTTTGTTTTTCTGAGGTTTTTGCCTGAGTTTTCTTTTTGCGTGGCTATGTGGTCTGGAAACTGAAGAAGATGGCCTCTTCTTTGCTTCCATAGTGGCTTGTCATTCCCAAATCTTTCCCTAGACCCTGTCATTTCCATCCTAGCCCAAATCCCAATATTCTTTTTATTGGGAATATCCCTTTTCTATTAAAGGAATAACTCCAATTGCCCTAGGTTGTGAAGCAACCTATATTTCCATCACTCCCAAAATTCCCAAATAATTCTCATAAATTTTTTGGGTCATATATTGATCAAATATGGCAAAACTTTTCATTGCCATGATCAAAAAGAATTCCCAAATGTTCCTTTTCCTATTCTGCCCTTAACGACAATTCGTGAAGGAAGTGTCATTTATATTTCTCCTATTGACACTCAACCTTTTTGGGAATGTTTATATGTCCAAATAATTGCCCCATGCACAAGTTCAAATTTATTTGCCTATCCAATCTTCCTCAGTGAATTTTCAAAGTTTCTGTCTGACAGAAGGCTTTGTGAAGGAAGTGCTAGCTAGGTGTACCCAAATGAGTTGAACTTTTTCACACTCCTTAATGTGCTCATATTTATCCCTTCCACCCATTTTCATCCCCATCCAATCATCTATGTGAGCACAGGAGCAAATCTTTGTTTCTAGCAAAATTTTCAGGTTGTGAAGCAAGTATATTTTATGTTGCTTCCAAAATCCTGATAAATTACCAGATCATTCTTATACCCATAAAACATCTCTCCACCCATTTTGGCATCATTTCATTGACCTATTTGACCACCATAATTATTTCAAGTTTCTGGTCAGCAGAGATGTTTGTGAAGCAAGTACCATTTTGGCTTTGCCAAATGGCATGATACTTGGTGAGCATCTTAATTTGACCAAATGACTAATCCTTGCCCAATCTTAGCTCAAGAGGACACTCCATGTGAGTGCATCTTGCTAATCTTCATTTCTGGACCAGTTTGGCAGTTGCAAAGCAACTATTAGTTAACTTGGTCCATTTACCCTAAAAACCTTCAGGACTGTAGTCCTTCCTATCTTAAACATCCCAGACATCTTGTTTGGCCTCAAGCAGATCCCAGTTGACCTCATTGAGCTGATGAAGTTTACTGCAGTAAACTTCAGACCTCCTTTACCTTTTAACCAGGGCAGTTTTCATCGATCTACCACCTCAGTTACCTCTTAAACAGGAGAGACTTACCCCTAGACAACAATTGACAACCCATTTCTACCACTACATGCCGTTGCACATGGTGACCACGACAATGGCGTGTCTGTGCACGCGCTCTGTGTGCAGTGCACGCGTCCAGTGGCTGTTTGTGCTGGACCCCCTCCTCATCTCGGCGTCTTCGAGCTCGTGAGCATGTCCATTGTCCTCCTCTCGTCGTCACCGATCACCTGGACCCCTCTCCCCCTCCGGCCGCTTGCTCACCGACTCAAGACGCCGCGTGTCCATGAGCACACAGTGCCGACCGAGCTTTAATGGCGCTCGGCCTCTTCTCCTGCCCTCCCTTGGCCTCCTCTACATCGTGAGCTCTTCCCCTGTGCCATCGCTGTCGTTTGCCCTCGAGCCCATGCGTGCGGGCACACGTCCGTGGCGCCGGCGGTGCCAGCTCGGCCTCTCTCGCCCGCAGCTATTTAAGCATCCCTGAGCCTCTCCGAGCTCACCCCGAGCCTCACCACTCTCCTAGCAACCTCCCCGTCCACTCGTTCGAGCTCCAGGAGCTTTCCTGCCCTCCCATAGCCGCCATGGCCACTGCCCCCTCCGGCCTAAATTCGTCCGAAGCCGAGCCACCCTCCACCTATAGACACCACCACTGGCCTCCCCACCTCCCGTAGGGCCTCCCCAACCCATTCGATCGTCGCCGGAGCCTCTGTTGCCGCCGTCCCTAACCGTAGCCGCCGCCGTCTATAGCTCCTGCCGCCGCACGGTGACGCAGCCACGCCCCTCCCCGGCGCTCCCTCTGCCCTGGGATGGAGGCGTCGCGCCACCCCGAGGCCACCGGTGTCCTCCGTTTGGCCGGAGATGGCCTGTGGGGCCAGAGCCCGTCGCCGGCGACACGCGCTCCTCGCCTCTGCCTGTTCTGGTTGGGAGAACGAGAAAGGTAGATGAGAAGGGAGGAGAGAGAGGGAGTGGATAAGGTGGGGCCCACCCGTCAGTCTCTCACCCGTTGACCAGCCCCAGACCCACCACTGCCACATCATTTATGTGGAAGCGTATTCCCCATAATGCGCTTTCTAGTTTTCTGTTTTGGCCCAGTCTATAAAATAAACTTTTACAGATAGGTCCCTGGCAGAAAAACCCTTATATCTTTTTATCCGTAACTCCGTCTGAGGTGAATCCAACGCCCACTTCTTCGTTTCATCGAGCCCATTCTGTTGGTCACACTTTCACTATGGTTTGGCATTGTGAAAATGACCTTTATGCCCTTGCCCTTATCAGCCCCCTTTGAGAGAGAACGAGTTCCGGCGATTCTTTTCGTGGCTTCACCGCACTTCTCCCCGGTGCCTTCTTCATCCCCAGGCAAGCCACAATACCCACTTGCATGATAGTCATGCAGTAGCCATGGTTTTCAACTTGAATATTTAATAATTGTTTGTTTGTTGAAAAGATGGTTATCATTGTTCCGAAAATGTTCTGATTTGCTTACTCACTTTTGAGCTATGTTGTTTTGTACTCTGTGATCATGTTATACCTGCTAGTATTACCTGTCATATGTTTATGCTTGCTAGTAGTACATGTTGATGATGGTGATGGTCATGCCAGTCAGTATGCCATGTTCAGTGGATATGAGTTATTGTTGATATGGTGGAAATTTATGTGATACTCTCATGATGATGTTGATATCATGTTCATGCGTTATTGTTGGCATCATGTTATTTTATCATGGCTAAGCATATTTGCATTCAAGTTTAACCTGATTAAATTGAACTTGAACACCTGTTGGTTGAGTCATGGTGCCGCTGAATCGATGCTGACCAGTGCAACCATGCTTACCAGTATGGGACGGTCCTAACTGGGTCTATTATTGTGCCTCTCGCGGTGCCTCCAACGAGGGAAGGTTATGGGCGCATGCTACCCTGATCAGGTAGGCGGAGCATAACCTTGTGTGCCCGTTGTTGAGTTAATTTTTTGGATCCGTGTCCCCGTGTGGGACGGGCCACGACGGTGGTCGTTGTGCCTGGAGGTAGGCATGGGGCCACCCATGACTCAGCTTAGTGAGGAGTGAGTCGGAGTGGCCGGGAGAGTGTCATGACAATAGATCAATTTTGTTGGAACGCCGTTGGTCCACACGAATGTGAGTGTGAGGCCATGGGTTCCGTAGTGTGGGTATAGTGTACTAACCTTTGCACAGTGTATATTAAATCTATCGATAGCCGCGCCCACGGATAAGGGCCTAGGTCGAGAGAAGGTCACACCATGAGTCAACAGTAATAATAATAATGTGCTTTATAACAGTGAGATAAGTTGGCCAAGTTTTGGTCGGGTTGTGATCGCCGTAAGGATCACGGGCCATGTAGTGGTTGGGTTGTGATCGCCGTAAGGATCACGGGCCATGTATTGGTCGGGTTGTGATCGCCGTAAGGATCACGGTTTGAGTGTTGGCCGGGTGGTGATCGCCGTAAGGATCACAATGGTATCGAGGATACCGAGTTGTTGTACATTCATGATGTGGTACGAGAGTCGTGGGTAAAGATCAAGCTCCTTCTGTTCATTTACTGATCACTATGGTATTGTTTATGCCAAGCTTGATTTGATCCTGAGATGATCGTGTGATGTCCGAGGTTGGTAAGTGATGCATGTGTTGGTTACGAGGTAACCGAGCAGAATAAGTGGTGCATATGGTGTCATCATGTTGCATGCTAGTATTGTCGGATTAATATGTTCATGTTGAGATAGTTGTATCATGTTTATGTTGGTCAGGCCATGTTATTCTGGTGATATGATGATAATTCCTGTTTAACCTGTAATTGCCATGCTATTGTCTGCCTTGAATGCTTCTGGTTTATTGTGAGCTTGCAAGTACATTCAACGTACTGACCTGGCGTGTCATGCCAGCTTGCAGGTCATGCCGGATTTGATTTCTTGCTTGTCGTGGTTTGCATTCGTGCAAGCTAGGATCAGCATTCCAGCTAGAGTCCCCGCGGAGTGGAGTTTCACCACCATCGCCGTTGTTCCGTTGCTAGAGTTATTCCGTTGCTTCGAGTTGTTCTGCTGCTTGCATAGAGCACCTGAGGATGGCGTAGTGTTGCCGTACCGATGTTAATCATTGTAATATCGGAGACCTTGTATTCATATTCGTGTAATAATAGAAAGTTGGTTTGTTCTATGCTAAGCAGTGTCGTATTCCAGAAGACTTCTCCTCGATCTCTAGGCTGGAATACGGGGCTTTCCATTTTTCTCTGAGCCGGGGTGCCACAGATCGGTCGGATCGTGAAGAGGTATGACTACATCAACCGCGTTGTTCTAACGCTTCCGCTTTTGGTCTACGAGGGTACGTGGACTCACTCTCCCCGCTCGTTGCTATGCATCACCATGATCTTGCATGTGCGTAGGAATTTTTTTGAAATTACTATGTTCCCCAATAGTGGCATCCGAGCCAGGTTTATGCGTAGATGTTATATGCATGAGTAGAACACAAGTGAGTTGTGGGCGATACAAGTCATACTGCTTACCAGCATGTCATACTTTGGTTCGACCGTATTGTTGGATGAAGGGGCCCGGACCGACATTACGCATACGCTTACGCGAGACTGGTTCTACCGATGTGCTTTGCACAAAGGTGGTTGGCGGGTGTTAGTTTCTCCAACTTTAGTTGAATCGAGTGTGGCTACGCCAGGTCCTTGTGAAGGTTAAAACAACACTAACTTGATGAAATATCGTTGTGGTTTTGATGCGTAGGTAAGAACGGTTCTTGCTCGGCCCGTAGCAGCCACGTAAAACTTGCAGCAACAAAGTAGAGGATGTCTAACTTGTTTTTGCAGGGCATGTTGTGATGTGATATGGTCAAGACGTGATGAGATATAAGTTGTTGTATGAGATGATCATGTTTTGTTGAAGTTATGGCAACTGGCAGGAGCCTTATGGTTGTCTCTTTATTGCATAAGATGCAAGTGCCAAATAATTGCTTTACTTTATCGCTATGCGATAGCAATAGTTGCAAGAGCAATAGTTGGCGAGACGACCATGTGACGACACATTGATATAGATCAAGATGATGGAGATCATAGTGTCGTTCCGGTGACGATACAAATCATGACGGTACTTTGGAGATGGAGATCAAAGGCGCAAGATGATCATGGCCATATCATGTCACATATTTTGATTGCATATGATGTTTATCTTTTATACATCTTACTTTGCTTAGTTCAACGGTAGCTTTATAAGATGATCCCTTACTAAAATTTCAAGGTATAAGTGTTCTCCCTGAGTATGCACCGTTGCGACAGTTCTTCATGCTGAGACACCACGTGATGAACGGGTGTGATAAGCTCTACGTTCAAATACAACGGGTGTAAGACAGTTTTGCACACGCAGAATACTCAGGTTAAACTTGACGAGCCTAGCATATGCAGATATGGCCTCGGAAAACTGGAGACCGAAAGGTCGAGCGTGAATCATATAGTAGATATGGTCAACATAGTGATGTTCACCATTGAAAACTACTCCATCTCACGTGATGATCGTACATGGTTTAGTTGATTTGGATCACATGATCACTTAGATGATTAGAGGGATGTCTATCTAAGTGGGTGTTCTTAAGTAATATGATTAATTGAACTTTAATTTATCATGAACTTAGTCCTGATAGTATTTTGCAAATAGTGTTGTAGATCAATAGCTCGCGTTATTGATTCCCTATGTTTTATATGTGTTCCTAGAGAAAACTAAGTTGAAAGATGATAGTAGCAATGATGCGGACTGGGTCCGTGATCTGAAGTTTATCCTCATTACTGCACAGAAGAATTATGTCCTTGATGCACTGCTAGGTGACAGACCTATTGCAGGAGCAGATGCAGACGTTATGAACGTTTGGCTAGCTAAATATGATGACTACTTCATAGTTTAGTGCACCATGCTTCACGGCTTAGAATCGGGACTTCAAAGACGTTTTTGAATGTCATGGACCATATGAGATGTTCCATGAGTTGAAGTTAATATTTCAAACAAATACCCGAGTTGAGAGATATGAAGTCTCCAACAAGTTCTATAGCTAAAAGATGGAGGAGAATAGCTCAAAGCAGTGAGCATGTGCTCAGATTGTCTGGGTACTACAATCGCTTGAATCAAGTGGGAGTTAATCTTCCAGATAAGACACTGATTGATAGAGTTCTCTAGTCACCATCACCAAGGTAGTAGAACTTCGTGATGAACCATAGTATGCAAGGGATGACGAAAACGATTCCCGAGCTCTTCGTGATGCTGAAATCGATGAAGGTAGAAATCAAGAAAGAACATCAAGTGTTGATAATTGACAAGATCACTAGTTTCAAGAAAAGGTAAAGAAAGGGAACTTCAAGTAGAATGGCAAGCAAGTTTTCACTTCCGTGAAGAAGCCCAAAGCTAGACCAAAGCCTGAAACGCAGTGCTTCTACTTCAAAGGAAATGGTCACTAGAAGCGGATATGCCCTGAATATTTGGTGGATAAGAAGGATGGTAAAGTGAACAAGAGTATATTTGATATAAAAGTTATTGATGTGTACCTTACTAGTGTTTATTGTAGCCCCTTGGTATTTGATACTTGTTCAGTTGCTAAGATTAGTAACTCGAAACAGGAGTTACAGAATAAACAGAGACTAGTTGAGAGGGAAGTGACGATGTGTGTTGGAAGTGATTCCAAGATTGATATGATCATCATCGCACACTGCCTATACTTTCAAGATTAGTGTTGAACCTAAATAAATGTTATTTGGTGTTTGCTTTGAGCATAAATATGATTAGATCATGCTTATTGTGATACGATTATTCATCTAAGATAGAGAATAAATTGTTATTCTGGTTATATGAATAAAACCTTCAATGGTCATACACCCAATGTTGATGGTTTATTGAATCTCGACCGTAGTGATACACATATTCATAATATTGATGCCAACAGATGCACAGTTGATAATGATAGTCCAACATATATGTGGCACTACCGTTTAGGTCATATAGGTGTAAAGCGCATGAAAAAAACTCCATGAAGATGGACTTTTGGAATCACTTGATTATGAATGAGTTGATGCTTGTGAACCGTGCCTTATGAGCAAGATGACTAAAACTCCGTTCTTCGAAACAATGGAACGAGCTACTGACTTATTGGAAATAATTCATACCGATGTATGCGATCCAATGAGTGTTGATGCTTGTGGTGAGTATCGTTATTTTCTGACCTTCACAGATGATTTGAGCAGATATTGGTATATCTACTTAACGAAACACAAGTCTGAAACATTTGGAAAGTTCAAAGAATTTCAGAGTGGAGAATCATCGTAACAAGAAAATAAAAGTTTCTACGATCTGGTCGTGGAGGAGAATATTTGAGTTACGAGTTTGGCCTTCATATAAAACAATGTGGAATAGTTTCACAGCTCACGCCACCTGGAACACCACAACATTATGGTGTGTCCGAATGTCGTAACCGCACTTTATTGGATATGGTGCGATCTATGATGTATCCTACCGATTTACCACTATCGTTTTCAGGTTATGCATTATAGACAACTGTATTCACTTTAAATATGGCACCATCAAAATCCGTTGAGACGACACCTTATGAACTGTGGTTTGGCAAGAAACCAAAGTTGTCGTTTCCTAAAGTTTGGGACTGAAGTGCGTCTTCATAGAATACCCAAAGGAAACTGTTGGGTACACCTTCTATCACAGATCTGAGGGCAAGATATTCTTTGCTAAGATGGATCCTTTCTAGAGAAGAAGTTTCTCTCGAAAGAAGTGAGTGGGAGGAAAGTAGAGCTTGATAAGGTAATTGTACCTTCTCCCGAATTGGAAAGTAGTTAATCACAGCAATCAGTTCTAGTGATTCCTACACCAATTAGTGAGGAAACTAATGATGATGATCATGAAACTTCAGATTAAGTTACTACAGAACCTCGTAGGTCTTCCAAAGTATAGTTCGCACCAGAGTGGTACGGTAATCCTCTTCTGGAAGTCATGTTACTAGACCATGATGAACCTACGAACTATGAGGAAGCGATGATGAGCCCAGATTCCATGAAATAGCTTGAGGCCATGAAATCTTAGATGGGATCCATGTATGAGAACAAAGTGTGGAATTTGGTGGAGTTACCCGATGATCGGCAAGCCATATTGTATAAATGGATCTTCAAGAGGACGACTGACACTGATAGTAGTGTTACTATCTACAAAGCTCGATGTCGGTGTCAAAACCGGCGGATCTCCGGTAGGGGGTCCCGAACTGTGCATCTAGGCAGATGGTAACAGGAGACAAGGGACACGATGTTTTTACCCAGGTTTGGGCCCTCTCGATGGAGGTAAAAACCTACTCTTGCTTGATTAATATTGATGATATGGGTAGTACAAGAGTAGATCTACCACGAGATTAGAGAGGCTAAACCCTAGAAGCTAGCCTATGGTATGATTGTTGTTCGTCCTACGGACTAAAACCCTCCGGTTTAGATAGGCACCGAAGAGGGTTAGGGTTACATAGAGTCGGTTACAATGGTAGGAGATCTACATATCCGTATCGCCAAGCTTGCCTTCCATGCCAAGGAAAGTCCCATACGGACACGGGACGGAGTCTTCAATCTTGTATCTTCATAGTCCAGGAGTCCGGCCAACGGTGATAGTTCGGCTATCCGGACACCCCCTAATCCAGGACTCCCTCAGTAGCCCCCGAACCAGGCTTCAATGGCGATGAGTCCGACGCGTAGATTGTCTACGACATTGCAAGGCGGGTTCTTCTCCAAATCCTGTGTACCTGTTTGAATAACATCCGGCTTCTTGTAAATATTGTGCTCCTCGGCTTTCACGCCCAATAATGGCCATCTTCCACGTGTCGAACGAATGTGAAAAGCCAGGGTATTTTTACATTATACCCCCCTAGCCGTGCAAATGAGCTGCCTATAAAAGAGACGGGGATCTAGATCCAAAGCACACCATCCTCCCTTCGTGAGAACTCATCAGAGCGCATATGACAGAAATCCATTCCATCATGGCAGTCGATGCGGCTCCTCCTCTCGCCCTTCCAGCCCCCAGCCTGGAGATTGGGAGAGATGCTCCGTCCCGCACAGCAAGTTAGTGATGCTCCAAACCAAGGGATTTCTTCCCCCAGCCTTCATGGTTTCGGTTCGAGCCGGACTTACCACCTATGTGGGCGGAAAGCAAGCGGAGAGCGTCCCCAGCCCCTCCAAAGGAGATCGGGTGTGCCTTGTCTCTTATTTGATAAGAGGGCTCGGATTTCCAATTCATCCGTTTCTCCGGGGGCTCCTGGAGTTCTACGGCCTCCAGTTGCACAACCTTACGCCTGCCTCTATTTTGCATATTGCGGGCTTCGTGGCCCTTTGCGAGCTATTTTTGGGCATCGAGGCTCATTTTGCACTATGGAAGAAGTTGTTCTGCCTTGTGCCCCGTTCTCAAGAGGGGTCAATATATCAAGTGGGAGGAGCCGAACTATGGCGCATCGTTGGGACCGGATATCTATCCGGAACCCCGAAGAAGGCGTCCGAAGACTGGCCTTCGGAGTGGTTTTATATAGAAGATGTCCCCCTGCTAGACCCCGTTCGGATCGGCCTTCCTGAGTTCAATAACGCTCCTTTGAAGAAACACCTAAGTTGGCGTCCACGGAGCCCTTAGAAGGAAAATGACAGGGACGTCCTTTACCTGATGAGCCGAATAAGGTTGTTGGCTGATTCCGGACTGACCATGACCGGGGTCATGGACACATGCATTATGCAGGGGGGGGGTGCAGCCGCTCCAGTATAGAGGCCACCCCATGTGGGATTTCAACGGGGAGGATGATGCCACCCACTGCGGCCGTAAGGGGCCGGGATTGGTGGCCGATCTGGTGAAGATCTTGTCCGCGTTGTACAAGGGAGAAGAGGAGGAATTTCTCCGCGTCAATCCACATAACGGATTTTCTTATGCACAATCCTCCGAGCTGGGTAAGCAGACATTTCTTTTTGCCTATCCGATCCATATTCCCATAGTCAAGTATCTCATTTTGTGATTTTGGCACAGGAACTACGCCGGGCCGTAAAGGACATAAACAGCCCACCTCCATAACCCGAGGATCCGGAACAGTTCCTCGATCCGACCTCCCATGAGGATCCAGACATATCAATGGAGCTGATTGACGGGGTATTTCACCAACTGAGCATCGATAATTCCTTGGTCACCATTACGGCTGATTACCCCGGAATACTTCTAGCCTCACAGGTAATTGAGACCAAAGTCCCAATGCTTTGAAAATGACCCATCCGTGCTTATTTTTGATCACCGTATAC
Source organism: Triticum dicoccoides (assembly GCF_002162155.2). Taxonomy (NCBI): domain Eukaryota; kingdom Viridiplantae; phylum Streptophyta; class Magnoliopsida; order Poales; family Poaceae; genus Triticum; species Triticum dicoccoides. The sequence continues at coordinate 319,792,568 of NC_041383.1, read as the reverse complement.
CGATGGCGTTTCACAGGGGGCGCCCTTGAGGCGGAAGGCCGATCCCGCGGCGGCTAGCCAACACGGGGCAGCACGGCCCAGCAGGCTAAAAAGAAGTGCAGTCCGGATCGAAAATCCGGCACAACGGTATGGCGTGCCACCTTACTCCCAGGCTTTATTCCTGGGAGACATACTAACGCTCGTGCTTTTTCAGGAAGAAGAGCGCTCGCCGGACTGTATCCAGAGAGGTTGCCAATCAATCCTCCGCTCGCAAGGCTCCAAAGCCAGGTCCAGAAGCGGAGACGAACACGAGGCGTGCGTCGGATGCTCCTCCGACATAGGATGCCGACAGGTTATCTGCCACCAATTCCGAGGTGGAGAGTGCCATGAATCACAGGCGTCGCCGGACAGTCCTTCGCGACGCATGTTTCTCCCCAGAGGCATTGGATGCCTTTAATTCGGGAGATGCGCACCTCCGTGCTGCTCAAAATGGTCTAGCCAGAGCCACGGAGCAGTATGTAAAAGACATATGGGTGAGAAAATTTGACAGTTATATGTGCCAGTAGCCCCCGAGACTTGAAATAGTTAGAATAACTGATTTAAGGATCATCTATTGTGCAGGATCTTATAGAAAAGAATACCCAACTGTCCCAGGAGCTGGAGGAGTGCAAGGCCCAACTTGAGGCCGCACTAGCCGCAGCGGGGAAAGCCAAAGAGACCCCCTCTGGTAATATATGCTTCAAAAGATAAGTAATTTGTGAAGTGCGGCGTGTGTAGAAGTCGGACAATAATATTGCAGATGGCGCCGGGATAGATCCGGACAAGCAACATCTCATGCCCGGTTAAAGGCCGGCGAGAATGTGCTTACAAGGGTGAGGCAAGAGAAAAATAATCTCCAAGATGCCAACACCCGGCTGGGTGAGGAACTAAAGGATGTTCGTTCCCAGCTGTCTGACTCCGTTAAGGAGAATCAGCGACTTCGACGCAGCATCTTTAGTAAGTGCTTGAACGAACCTTTGAAAAAAAGAGTTCGGCGAGGAAGTCGACTAACAGAGTTATATCTGGAGGTATGCCCACAGGCCGTCCTGCAGAGGAAATTCCCAGTTCTACGGGTGACCTTCTTCCCGAGCTCTTACAACTGCACGAACGAGTTCGGCAGGTGATGAAAGGCATCGCCCAGGCCTTGTGGCCATCTCTCTCCCCGCCCGAAGGCCTTGGAGATCTTGCAGAGAGGCTTCAGGGAGCGCGGCAAAGCTTCCGATTATGGAAGAAATCGGCCTGCCGTCAGGGTGCCAGGGAAGCCTGGGCCATGGTGAAGACGCGATACACGAAGGCTGACCCAAACCACATGGCCGAGGTCGGACCTGCGGGGCCCGATGGGAAGGAGATCCCTATGAGCTTAGTGTACGGCCAAGTAGAGTTGGCCCAAAGTATTCCCAACAGGACTGTAAACTCGACAGCCTATTAGATGGCATTGAACAGGAATACAATCAGTCGGATTGACTATGTAATTAAAGATGACATGTAAAATGCCTTCTACCCGGAGTGTAGATCATTTGTCATAGCGCACCTTTTCGCTTCAACCTCGGGACCCAAAAGTCCGGAGTGTGTCCAAATACCCTCACGGTTATGTAAGAACTGGGGCATGCGTGGAGACCAGGCGTAGGGGTCGTTAGTGCTTTATTAGACAAGTGCCCAACTAGTTATGTTATATTACATGGTTAGTAAGAAACATCTTCTAGGGAGAATAGTTCCGTTAGGGGTTCCTTTCCCTGGGAGGCATGCCCTAAAGTGCATGTACGAACTGCGAAAAGAGCAGAAAAACATCTGGGGGTAGATAAATAAATAGGTAAAAAATCATTTTTTAGTTCACCGACCGGATATTCTCTTAAGAATGCTAGCCTTCAGCTTCACCCAGTCTGAGGTACACATCCAGCTGACCCGACAGTAACAATCGCAGAGGTGCTCCCTTTACCGCCTAGCCGAACAATCGGGAACGTAGGGGTAAGCACAGGAGCCAGACAACCCAGCATGGCCAAAACTTAAGTCATATCGATGTATATAATGGTGAATAAAAGGTACATGCGGAAGTGTGACACATGTGTTGGGCATGAAGCCCGTATAAATAAACTTCTGTTAAAGAAGCCCCCAGGTATAATGAGCGCGGATAGCACGTCAAGTGTTTGCGAACGATGCACGAACAAGCTTTCAAAGGCTGCAATAGAAAAGGAGGGAGAAGGAGAGAAACAGAAGACAACTAATATGTAAAATGTAGACGGAGGAAGGAGACGAACTCAGAATCCGGCGCTAGGCGTAGAATCTTTGGAGACGAGCTGCGTTCCATGGGTTCGGCTCGAGTCGGTTATCCGATGCATCTCACAGACGGTACGCACCACCGGTCAGGACTTGGTCGATGATAAAGGGACCTTCCCATTTGGGCTTGAGTTTGTCCTTTTTCTTGTCCGGCAGGCGTAGAACTAACTCGCCAACGTTGTAAGTTTTGGCCCGTACTTCTCTGCTTTGATATCTTCGAGCTTGTTGTTGATAAAATGCGGAACGGGCTTTTTCCACGTCCCGCTCCTCCTCCAATGCGTCCAAACTATCCTGCCGATCGAGATCGGCTTCTCTTTCTTCGTACATGTGCACGCGAGGTGAGTCATGAATTATGTCACAGGGCAGAACTACCTCTGCGTCGTATACCATAAAGAATGGTGTAAATCCAGTGGTGCGATTTGGAGTGGTCCGCAGCCCCCAGAGTACGGAGTCGAGCTCCTCTACCCTGTGCATGTTAGATTCCATGAGGGACCGCACTAATCTGGGTTTGATGCCGCTCATGATTAGACCATTTGCTTGCTCGACTTGACCGTTAGTTTGAGGGTGATAGACTGAAGCATAGTCGAGCTTGATGCCCATGTTTTTGCACCAAAGTTTGACCTCGTCGGCCGTAAAGTTCGTGCCATTATCAGTGATGATGCTATGGGGGACGCCGTAATGGTGTACGACCCCTGATATAAAGTCTATCACCGGTCCGGATTCGGCCGTCTTAACAGGTTTGGCCTCTATCCATTTGGTGAATTTATCCACCATGACCAGTAGGTATTTTTGCTTGTGGGTTCCTCCTTTAAGGGGTCCAACCATGTCAAGCCCCCAGAATGCAAAGGGCCAGGTGATGGGTATAGTTTTGAGGGCGGTGGGTGGCATGTGGCTTTGATTAGCAAAGAGCTGGCAACCGACGCATCATTGGACTAAGTCCTGAGCATCTGCCCGGGCCGTCGGCCAATAAAATCCTGTATGGAAGGCCTTGCCTACAAGGGCCCGGGCTGCGGCGTGGTGCCCGCCGAGTCCGGCATGAATTTCAGCCAGAAGGTTCCGCCCTTCCTCTTTGGAGATACACCTTTGGAGGACTCCAGTTGTGCTTTTCTTGTAAAGCGCTCCCTCATGGACCTTATAGGCTTTAGATCGCCACACTATGCAGCGGGTAACTCCGCCACATTTGAGAAGCTTGTTGGTGTCAAAACCGGTGGATCTCGGGTAGGGGGTCCCGAACTGTGCGTCTAGGCGGATGGTAACAGGAGACAAGGGACATGATGTTTTTACCCAGGCTCGGGCCTTCTCGATGGAGGTAAAACCCTACTCATGCTTGATTAATATTGATGATATGGGTTGTACAAGAGTAGATCTACCACGAGATCAGAGAGGCTAAACCCTAGAAGCTAGCCTATGGTCTGATTGTTGTTCGTCCTACGGACTAAAACCCTCTGGTTTATATAGGCACCGAAGAGGGTTAGGGTTACACAGAGTCGGTTACAATGGTAGGAGATCTACATATCCGTATCGCCAAGCTTGCCTTCCACGCCAAGGAAAGTCCCATACGGACACGGGACGAAGTCTTCAATCTTGTATCTTCATACTCCAGGAGTCCGGCCAAAGGTGATAGTTCGGCTATCCGGACACCCCCTAATCCAGGATTCCCTCAGTAGCCCCTGAACCAGGCTTCAATGACAACGAGTCTGGCGCGCATATTGTCTTCGGCATTGCAAGGCGGGTTCCTCCTCCGAATACTTCATAGAAGATTTTGAACACAAGGATAGTGTCCGTCTCTGCAAAATAAGTTCCGCATACCACCGTAGAGAGAATAATATTCACACAAATTCAATCTGCTGACGTATTCCGTGGCGTGACATCAGACCGTGGCCAAGCCTTTATTCGAATCGTTTTATTGTCCCACCTCAGCGTGTTTAGCGAGGCGGTTTCCTTGGCACGTCTTGTCAAGGCAGAGATTGTGTTCCCTTATTCCGGGATTCTCATCAATACGAGCGTGGGTAACCCAACCGCGCCATTGATTACAACGCTTGGGAGATAAGCGAGTTTTACCAGGCTGGTGGGGACACATAGCTTCGTCCGCCCATATAAGGGGATAGGGATCCACTCTTTCCATTTACGCCTTCTTCCTCCTTTGCTTATCCATCTCCGCGCACTCAAGCTCCAACGCCCAAGCCCGCACTTCCCACCTCAACCTTCTCCAGTCATGTCCGGAGCGGGAGGCAGGTGGATGGCCTCCTCCGTCACGGAGGGACACATCAAAAAGTTGCGGAAGGCCGGATACTTGTCCAACGACATCGCGCATCGGCTCCCCGACAAGGGGCAGATTATCCCCACCCCCAGGCCCCATGAGAGGGTGGTGTTTCTCACCCACTTCCTCCGCGGACTAGGTTTTCCACTTCACCCATTTGTCCCAGGGCTCATGTTCTATTACAGCCTGGATTTCCATGATCTGGCCCCGAATTTCATCCTCAACATCTCGGCGTTTATCATCGTGTGCGAGGCCTTCCTCTGCATCCGGCCCCACTTCGCCTTATGGCTGAAGACCTTCACTGTCAAGCCAAAGGTAGTGGGCGGCCACCAGGCGGAGTGCGGAGGTGCCATGGTTGGAAGGATGCCCAACGTTTTATGGCTCGAGGGCTCATTCGTGGAGACCATAAAGGGGTGGCAATCGGGGTGGTTCTACATCACCGAGCCGCGTGACCCTAAATGGGTGGCGGCCCCCGAATTCCGATATGGCTTCCCTACACAGCTCACCTCTTGGAAAGAGATGGGCCTGACATGGGGTAATTCGGAAGAGCTGACCGGACTCCAAGCCTCCGTCCAAACCCTGGTGAACAAGAAGCTCAAGCTTGTCAACATAGTCCAGGTCATGCTCATCCGCCGGATCCTCCCGTGCCAACAACGGGCCTTCAACCTGTGGGAGTTTGATCCGGCACAGGACCAAACCTTTAGCAGGCTCTTCGACACTATGTACGAAGATGCCTGGAAGGTGCTGTTCATGGGTGCCGAGGCTCCCGCACCCGCTACCGAAGATCGCAGATTTTGCTCACAGCGTCAAGCCAGTGAGGTAAGCTATTTTACCCTTTACATGACACTTGTTTTTCATAGTTTGACTCTATGCGAGATCTAAACTCCCTTACCTTTGACAGGCCTGGCAGAAGACGTCCGGGCAGGTTGACTGTCCGACTCCCTTGCCAGAAGATCCAACGGACGCCCGATTGACGGGGCTCCTATTTCCGGCACCTCACGTGGTGCCGGAGAAGAAGGCCAGGAAGAAGGCCACAGGAACTCGAAAAAGTTCCTGGCGCCAGGTGTTATCGGACTCATCGTCCGACGACTCTGAGGCGGCCTCCTCCCGCGAAGACGAGGAGGAGGAAAAAGAGGCCTCTCCCCCAGCGGGGGGAGAGAAGAAAAGGAAGGCCGCCCCAACTGGGGAGGCCGGAGGGTCCAAGAAGGGAAGGACCCTTCCTCCGGACTACTCCACCAACGCCGACGATGACGAAGTGGAGTGGCCACCGAGGGATAAGCCCCCGGCAACATCGTAAGTATCCGGATACCAGAATAACTCATGGCGTTTCGTTTGTCGTATAGAGTCTCCTAGCACCAAATACAACCCTGCAGCCCGCCCAAGGACGGGCTCGACACTTCAACGAGCGGCTCCCTGGCTCCGTCGGACGTGAATAGTACTTCACTTCCTGCCGCCTCCTCTCCTCGCACTGCGGACGACACCGAGGTGGGGTCTCAAAAGGGGCCCAGCCAGGAGGAGGGGGTCCCGGAGGCGCCGCAAGGCAACCTCCCGGACTCCGGGCATAAGGGGGATCAAACCCCAAAGGGCTCTAAGTCGGGTCCTAGGCCGGACTCCTTACCGGAACCTTCAGTGGTTCCGGAGTCCGGCAAACGACCCCTTCGTAACAAGGCCGAGACTGTGACACCGGTGACCTCCGTTCAATCGGAGGCACCGGATAATTTGCTGGAGGTGCTTAACAACGCCTCCATCGACGAGGGGCACCGCATTGTTATGAGTGTGGTGATCCAGAAAGTTCAGTCCGCCAAGAGCAGGCTGACCGAAGCCTGTGCCAGCCTTCTAACAGGCTTTGAGGTATGTATTTAAGATATGTAAAAATATTACCGCATAGACAGTAGCCCCTGATGCTCAGATTGGTGTTTGGAAAGAAAAGCCGAACTGAGGATCTAAAAAGATGTACGCAGGAGTCTAACATAAGTATGTCAATATAGGGAATGCAGGCTGTGCTGCTGACCTGTGCCGCACTGACTGCGGAGGTCGATGCATTGAAACAGAGCCTCGAGCGGTCCGAGAAGAAGCTCGGCCTTGCCAAAAAGCAGCTCGAGGACAAGGAAGGTAAGTAATACCTTATGGAAGTATATAAAAGATTTGGTTGCAAAAAATAGCAGGAATAACGTGAGAATTGCAGGGGCCACGAACGAGGTGGCGACCCTGAAGGATGCGGTGTCCAAGGCCGAAAGCAATGCGGCCGCGGAGCGCACCGAGCGAGAGAAGCAAGAGGCACGGGTGGCGGAGGTGCGGCAAGAGCTCCAGGCTCTCGTGGAAAAACACGAGAGTTTGGAGCGTGACTCAAAGACTCGAGAGTCCGATCTTGCCTCGGCTCTTGAGAGCGCCAAAGCCGCTAAGGCCAAAGCCCAGAAAGGCCTCCAGGAGATTGAGGCAATGAAGAAGATAGCGGAGGGTAAGGCATTCTTCATGCAAAGCAAGTACGTGAAAGTGAATTACTTGTTACTTACCCGAATCAGGAGTTCCCAGGAGCATTTGCAGATCTGCCCCGCAGTGTGTTCGATGCTGCCGCATTCTACCGGGCCGAGGAGGGGAGCTCGACGGAGAAGGTGTTCTGGTCTCAGTATGCTGAGGCCGGACACCCGGTGCCCTTGAGCGACCAGCTGAAGTAGCTGGTCGAGCTCCATAAGGTGGCCGAACAGGCCATGAAGGGCTTCATAGTTCGGCTGTGGCCTGAGGAGGCCATGCCTGGGAGCTACTTCGGGCTGGTGAGGAGGCTGGTGGACGCCTGCCCATGGATTGAAGTCGTCAAGCACTCCACCTGTATCGAAGGTGCCCGTAGGGCCCTTGCCCGTGCTAAAGTGCACTGGGGCAAGATGGATGCTGAGAAGCTTGTTACGGACGCTCCACCACCGGGCAGGGAGTATCGCAAGCCCGAGATGTATTATGCGGGCGTCCTGAAGGGTGCCCGCCTTATAGCGGGTGAATGCTCCAAAGATGTAATTTTTGAGTAAACTCGCATTTGTTATCCTGTGCGCTTGAAAACTTGTTCATCTGCGCTAAGCAACGCTTGTAGATTTAAAATATTACCTTCTGTGCGGCCGTTTATTAAATTTGAGAGATGGCGAGTCGTCGGCTTCTGCCCCCATGCCGCGAGTGCTGGGGTGTTCGGGATAAACTTGAGCGCTCTTGTTCCCATTCTTGGGTCCTTCGAGGGAGGTGGTCAACGCAACGAACAAGGCAACCGGACTATAATGCTTGAACGCTCTCACTTAGCCATAGAATTCTATAATTTTAAATTTTGGCGAAGCCCCTAGTATTCGGAAGACCGATTTCGGGGCGCTATCCACGCCTGGGCCGGACAAAGCCGGCTCCTCGCTCTAAGTGGCATAAGTATTTAGGGACTCGAAGAACCTCTCGAACAGCGACCGGCTCTAGCCCTGTCATGACGGTCAGTTTTAGCTTTCTCCACCGAGGTGCTCAACCCAGCTCAACCGGGGCACAATCACAGTGGTTCTCCCAGCGCTACCTTAGCCGATATAACGGAACGTAAGGTACCAAAACATGAGAGCTGGGCAAACCCAACTATTGACCCAAGACATGATTCAGAGCCGATGCATATAATGCTATAAGTTCGGGGTGCCGCACTTGTGGAAGTGTTCAGACTTATCACACCATATTTTGGGGTAATTAAGCCCCTGGTGTATTTGGCCGTACCAAAGCGTACGGATGCAATATGTCATAAGTGAACATATATAGATAAGAAAGAGGAATGCAATAATAGGCAAAAGATGTGCATTGTTCATTAAAAAAGCTGCGGCAAAAGCAGAACGATATAAATAGTGCGATAAGCAAGGGACAGGACTATTTGACATGTCCCCCTCCAGGAGCGAGCTGCAGGATGATATGTAAAACAAGTATACTGCTCGTTATAGAGACCACCTGGACATTAGACGTAGCTTTCTGCTTTCCCTGGCTGTTGCATCGTGTGTTCGGCGATTCTACTGCCGGGCAGGGCTTCTTGATAAAGGAGTCCTGAAAGTAAGAAAAAGAATTACACAATCGGCAGCCCCTTGTGCGGTTGAGCCGCATTCTGGGCCTGCCATGGTCGTGCCCCTCCCCCTATACCCATGGTATTTCCAAAGCGTAATTATGTACGCATAGTACTGGTTTTGCAATGTCGCGAGGGCTGGGGTTGGGGCCGCATTGCTACACGTGCTCGAAACATGCCGGGCGGTCCTGTTGTAGGTTACTGCGGGCGCGCTTGGCGGTGTCCGGACGTTTAATAGCTGGACACGAGATTTTCCTTAAGAGGCTGCTTTGTACTTCTGCCGCGAGAGCCGCCGTGTGCTCCTCCGTTCGGAGAGAGCGTTCGGTGTTTCTATTGACCGTAATGACTCCTCGAGGGCCTGACATCTTGAGCTTGAGATATGCATAGTGCGGCACCGCATTGAACTTTGCAAATGCGGTTCGTCCGAGCAGTGCGTGATAGCCGCTGCGGAATGAAACTATGTCGAAGATTAACTCCTCGCTTCAGAAGTTATCCGGGGATCCGAAGACCACTTCAAGTGTAACTGAGCCTGTACAATTGGCCTCTACACCTGGTATGACGCCTTTAAAGGTTGTCTTTGTGGGTTTAATCCTTGAGGGGTCTATGCCCATTTTGCACACTGTATCCTGATAAAGCAGGTTCAGGCTATTGCCGTCGTCCATCAGGACTCGAGTGAGGTGAAATCCGTCAACGATTGGGTCTAGAACCAATGCGGCAAATCCGCCGTGGCGGATGCTAGTGGGGTGGTCCCTTCGATCAAAAGTGATCGGGCAAGAGGACACATGTTGAACTTTGGGGCGACTAGCTCCATCGCATATACGTCCCTTAGTGCACGCTTCCGCTCCCTTTTGGGTATGTGGGTTGCGTATATCATGTTCACCGTCCGCACTTGTAGGGAGAAGCCCTTTTGTCCTCTATTGTTCGGCGGCCGGGGTTCCTCCTTGTCGTCTCTATGCATCCCCTTGTCATTGTTTTCGGCATGTAAATTTCATGCCTGCTTGAACACCCAACAATCCCTGTTGGTGTGGTTGGCTGTTTTTTCGGGGGTGCCGTGTATCTGGCACGAGCGATCGAGTATTCGGTCCAAATTAGACGAGCCCGGAGTATTTCTTTTGAATGGCTTTTTCCGCTGACCGGGTTTAGAGCCTCTGAATCCGGCATTGACTGCCGTATCCTCAGCATTATCGCCATTAATGCGGTGCTTGTGCTTGTTGCGACGCGACCTGCCATTGCTGTCCTTGGTATCCGAATTACCAGGGCTCTTGGTCATGTTGTTACTACGAGCTAGCCAACTGTCTTCTCCCGCGCAAAAGCGGGTCATGAGTGTTGTGAGGGCTGCCATGGATTTCGGCTTTTCTTGTCCTAGGTGTCGGGCGAGCCACTCGTCGCGGATGTTATGTTTGAAGGCTGCAAGGGCCTCCGCATGCAGACAGTCGACGATTTGATTTTTCTTCGTTAGGAACCGTGTCCAGAATTGTCTAGCCGATTCCTCTAGCTGCTCAATTATGTGTCTTAGGTCATCGGCGTCTAGTGGTCGCACATAGGTGCCCTGGAAATTGTCGAGGAATGCGGCTTCCAGGTCTTCCCAACAACCAATTGACTCCGCTGGCAAGCTGTTAAGCCAATGCCGAGCTGGTCCTTTAAGCTTGAGTGGGAGGTATTTGATGGCATGTAGATCATCACCGCGGGCCATGTGGATATGAAGGAGATAGTCCTCGATCCAGACCGCAGGATCTGTTGTGCCATCGTATGATTCAATGTTTACGGGTTTGAAAGCCTCAGGGATCTAATGATCCATCACTTCGTCCGTGAAGCATAGTGGGTGTGCGGCGCCTCTGTATTGGGCTATATCACGACGTAGCTCGAATGGGCTTTGTCTGCTGTGTTCGGCCCGGCCGGATTTGATGTATCTGGCATGACGGTCGTCATCACGTGTAGTGAGGCGCCCACGCGATCCGTAGATCGATCTTGTCTGCCTTGCCTTGTCCTCCAATATATCTCACAGGTCTGGCGCACTTCCCCGTGCCTTGATATATTTTGAGCGGCGCCGGGGTGCGGCTTGAGTGGAGGGCTGGGAGGCCTCTCTGTCGCGGCCACGAGGTGGCCGGTCGGCCGCATCCTGCGCTGTTGATGTAGGTTTGAGTGCTTCCTCCTCTAATCGGGGTAGCAGCCTGCGTTTGGGTAGCTCTTGGAGGGCGTTCGAGTTCATACTCTTCGGCTGCAAGGACTTCAGTCCATCTGTCCGCTAGCAAATCTTGATCGGCTCTAAGTTGTTGCTATTTTTTCTTGAGGCTGCTTGCCGTGGCCATAAGCCTGCGTTTGAAATGCTCCTGTTCGACGGGATCCTCAGGCACGACAAATTCGTCGTCGTCGGGGCTTGCCTCGTCTTCGGAGGGAGGCATGTAATTATCGTCCTCTACCTCTCTGTCTACCGCTCTCTCATGAGGGCTGGCTTTTCCGTCCTTCTGTGCTGAATCCTACTGGAGGGGGTTGTCTTCGGCACTTTCCGTGGTGTTATTATCTCCCGTGCCGGAATCACCATTTTTGCTGTGGCGGGATTTAGAGCGGCGCCGCTGACGCCGGCGCTTAGGCTGTTTCTTGGAGGGGTCATCCTCCGTTGTTCCATTGCCGTTCCCATCTTTTGGAATGTCCACCATGTAAATGTTGTAGGAAGAGGTGGCCTTCCAGTGCCGTGTAGGCTCTGGTTCTTGGTCGTCTCCTGCATCGTCGTCCATACCGTCGATGTCTTCGGAGTCGAAGTCGAGCATGTCGGTTAAATCATCGACAGTGTCTATGAAGTGGGTGGTGGGTGGGCTTTGAATTTCTTCGTTGTCCGCATCCCAGCCTTCCTGACCAAAGTCCGGCCAGGGCTCTCCTGATAAAGAGAGAGACTTCATTGAATTCAGGATGTCGCCAAAGGGCGAGTGCTGAATGATGTCCGCGGCGGTGAACTCCATGGCCGGCGCCCAATCGGATTCGAGTGGCAGGGGTGAGGAAGGTCCAGAGTCCGGAGAGGAGTCCGGTACCTTGGAGTTACGAGCCTTGCAAAGGACAGGGATAGTATTCGGCTCCATCGCCATAGAGATAGCAGCCCCTGAGGCGGTGTCCAGCCACCCGTCCTCGGTCGGCGTAGTCGGCTCTGAGCTAAGGGTCGGAGCGGACACTCATGCGGCCTCCACGGCATTGTTCGGCGGTAGAGCTAGATCGTGCCCATCGTGACAGTGCGGCACGCTCGGCCGTGGCTCGAACCCGTCGAAGATCAAGTCTCCGCGGATGTCGGCTGTATAGTTCAAACTTCCAAATCTGACCTGATGGCCAGGGGCGTAGCTTTCAATCTGCTCCAGATGGCCAAGTGGATTGGCCTGCAGTGCAAAGCCGCCGAATACGAAGATCTGTCCGGGGAGAAAAGTCTCACCCTGAACCGCATCATTGTTGATGATCGGAGGAGCCATCGGGCCTAAAGATGATGACACAGAGGAACTCTCAATGAAAGCACCAATGTCGGTGTCAAAACCGGCGGATCTCGGGTAGGGGGTCCCGAACTGTGCGTCTAGGCGGATGGTAACAGGAGACAAGGGACACGATGTTTTTACCCAGGTTCGGGCCCTCTCGATGGAGGTAAAAGCCTACTCCTTCTTGATTAATATTGATGATATGGGTAGTACAAAAGTAGATCTACCACGAGATCAGAGAGTCTAAACCCTAGAAGCTAGCCTATGGTCTGATTGTTGGTCGTCCTACGGACTAAAACCCTCCAGTTTATATAGGCACCAAAGAGGGTTAGGGTTACACAAAGTCGGTTACAATGATAGGAGATCTACATATCCGTATCGCCAAGCTTGCCTTTCACGCCAAGGAAAGTCCCACCTGGACACGGGACGAAGTCTTCAATCTTGTATCTTCATAGTCCAGGAGTTCGGCCAACAATGATCGTTCGGCTATCCGGACACCCCCTAATCTAGGACTCCCTCAGTAGTAGCCTGGTTCGGGGGCTACTGAGGGAGTCCTGGATTAGGGGGTCTCTGGATAGCCGAACTATCACCATTGGCCTACTGAGGGAGTCCTGGATTAGGGGGTGTCCGGATAGCCGAAATATCACCGTTGGCCGGACTCCTGGACTATGAAGATACAAGATTGAAGACTTCGTCCCGTGTCCGTATGGTACTTTCCTTGGCGTGGAAGGCAAGCTTGGCGATACGGATATGTAGATCTCCTACCATTGTAACCGACTCTGTGTAACCCTAACCCTCTTCGGTGCCTATATAAACCGGAGAGGGTTAGGGTTACACAGAGTCCGTTACAATGGTAGGAGATCTACATATCCGTATCGCCAAGCTTGCCTTCCACACCAAGGAAAGTCCCATCCAGACACGGGACGAAGTCTTCAATCTTGTATCTTCATAGTCCAGGTGTCCGGCCAATGGTGATAGTTCGGCTATCCAGACACCCCCTAATCCAGGACTCCCTCACTCGAGTTTTCGCAAAAAGTTTTTTGACAAGTTCAAGGTGTTGAATATGATGAGATTTTCTCACTCATATCGGTGCTTAAGTCTGTCCGAATCATGTTAGCAATTGCCACATTTTGTGAAATCTGGAAAATGGATGTCAAAACTGTATTCCTTAGTGGATTTATTAAAGAAGAGTTGTATATGATACAACTAGAAGGTTTTATCAATCCTAAAGGTGCTAACAAAGTGTACAAGGTCCAGTGATCCATCTATGGACTGGTGCAAGCATCCCGGAGTTGGAATATATGCTTTGATGAGTTGATCAAAGCATATAGTTTTATACAGACTTGCGGTGAAGCCTGTATTTACAAGAAAGTGAGTGGGAGCACTACAACATTTCTGATAAAGTATATGTGAATGGCATATTGTTGATCAGAAATAATGTAGAATCTTCTGGAAAGCATAAAGGAGTATTTGAAAGGAGTTTTTCAAAGAAAGACATTGATGAAGCTACTTACACATTGAGCATCAAGATCTATAGAGATAGATCATGACGCTTGATAAGATTTTTCAATGAGTACATACCTTGGTAAGATTTTGAAGTAATTCAAATGGAACAGTCAAAGAAGGAGTTCTTGCCTATGTTGCAAGGTGTGAAGTTGAGTAAGACTCAAAACCCGACTATGGCCGAAAATAGAAAGAGAATGAAAAGTCATTCCCTATGCCTCAATCATAGGTTCTATAAAGTATGCTATGCTGTGTACCAGGCCTATTGTATACCTTGCTCTGAGTTTTGCAAGGGAGTACAATTTTCATCTAAGAGTAGATCACTACACAATGGTTAAGAATATCCTTAGTGAGGACTAAGGAAATATTTCTCGATTATGGAGGTTATAAAAGAGCCCGTCGTAAAGAGTTACATCGGTGCAAGCTTTTACACCGATCCAGATGACTCTAAGTCTCAATCTGGATACATATTGAAAGTGGGAGCAATTAGCTAGAGTAGCCCCGTGAAGAGCATTGTAGACATAGAATATTTGCAAAATACATACGGCTCTGAATGTGACAGACCAGTTGACTGAACTTCTCTCACGAGCAAAATATGATCATACCTTAGTACTCTTTGTGTGTTAATCACATAGCAATGTGAACTAGATTATTGACTCTAGTAAACCCTCTGGGTGTTGATCACATGACGATGTGAAGTATGGATAGTAATCACATACAGATGTGAATATTGGTGTTAAATCACATGGCGATGTGAACTAGATTATTGACTCTAGTGGAAGTGGGATACTGAAGGAAATATGCCCTAGAGGCAATAATAAAGTTATTCTTTATTTCCTTATTTCATGATAAATGTTTATTATTAATGATAGAATTGTATTTACCAGAAACTTAGTACATGTGTGAATACATAGACAAACAAAGTGTCACTAGTATGCCTCTACTTGACTAGCTCGTTGAATCAAAGATGGTTAAGTTTCCTAGCCATAGACATGAGTTGTCATTTGATTAACGGGATCACATCATTAGAGAATGGTGTGATTGACTTGACCCATTCCGTTAGCTTAGCACTTGATCGTTTAGTATGTTGATATGTTGCTATTGCTTTCTTCATGACTTATACATGTTCCTATGACTATGAGATTATGCAACTCCCATTTACTGTAGGAAAACTTTGTGTGCTACCAAACGTCACAATATAACTAGGTGATTATAAAGGTTCTCTATAGGTGTCTCCGAAGGTACTTGTTGAGTTGGCGTATTTCGAGATTAGGATTTGTCACTCCGATTGTCGGAGAGGTATCTCTGTGCCCTCTCGGTAATGCACATCACTATAAGCCTTGCAAGCGTTGTGACTAATGAGTTAGTTGCGGGATGATGCATTACAAAACGAGTAAAGAGACTTGTCGGTAACGAGATTGAGCTAGGTATTGAGATACCAACAATCGAATATCGGGCAAGTAACATACCGATGACAAAGGGAACAACATATGTTGTTATGCGGTTTGACCAATAAAGATCTTCATAGAGTATGTGGGAGCCAATATGAGCATCCAGGCTCCGCTATTTGTTATTGACCGGAGACGTGTCTCGGTCATGTCTACATAGTTGTCGAACCCGTAGGGTCCGCACACTTAACGTTCGGTGACGATTTATATTATGAGTTATGTGTTTTGATGTACCGAAGGTACTTCGGAGTCCCGGATGAGATCAGGGACATGACGAGGAGTCTCAAAATGGTTGAGACGTAAAGATCAATATATTGGATGACTATATTCGGACATCAGAAAGGTTCCGAGTGATTCGGATATTTTTCGGAGTACCGGAGAGTTATGGGAGTTCGTATTGGGCCTTAATGGGCCATACGGGAAAGGAGAGAAAGGCCTCAAAGGGTGGCCTCACCCCTCCCCATGGACTGGTCTGAATTGGACTAGGGAGGGGGGGGCCCTTCCTTCCTTCTCCTTCTCCCTTTCCTTTTTCCTATTCCATGTGGGAGGTGGAATCCTACTAGGACTAGGGAGTCCTAGTAGGACTCCACACTTGGGCGCGCCCTATGAGGGCCGGCCTCCTCCTCCCTCCATCCTTTATATACGTGGCCAGGGGCACCCCATACACACAAGTTGATCGTTGATCTCTCTTAGCCGTGTGTGGTGCCCCCCTCCACCATAATCCACCTCGGTAATATCGTAGCAATGCTTAGGGGAACCCCTGCGTCGGTAGCAACATCATCACCATCATCACGCCGTCGTGTTGACAGAACTCTCCCGTGAAGCTCTGCTGCATCGGAGTTCGCGGGACGTCATCGAGTTGAACGTGTGCTGAACTCGGAGGTGCCATACATTCAGTACTTGGATCGGTCGGATCGTGAAGACGTACGACTACATCAACCGCGTTGTGCTAACGCATCCGCTTTCGGTCTACGAGGGTACGTGGACTCACTCTCCCGCTCGTTGCTATGCATCACCATGATCTTGCGTGTGCGTAGGAATTTTTTTGAAATTACTATGTTCCCCAACATGTGGGATTTCGAATCCACCCCTTCCTCAGAGGTCTTCTGGAGTACTATGGTCTCCAACTGCACAACCTCATGCTGGGCTCCATTCTACACATTGCGGGCTTTCTCGCTCTTTGCAAGCTGTTCCTAGGCTGCGATGCCCATTTGAATTTATGGAGGAAACATTTCTACCTCGTCCCTCGCTCCCAGAAGGGATCTATTTTCGAGGTGGGTGGTGCCAAAGTATGGCGTATAGGTGGAACAGGATACCTGCCTGGCACCCCGAAGAAGGTATCCGAAGAGTGGCCCTCGGAGTGGTTCTACATTGAAGCTGTTGTCCTTCCGGACCCTATCAGGCAAGGTTTTCCCGAATTCTCCTCTACTCCTTTAAAGAAGCGCGCCAGCTAGCGTCCCCGAAGCTATGAAGAAGAAGATAGTGCGGAGGTTAAGCGGCTAGCGAGCAAGATCCAAATGCTTTCCCACTCTAGACTATCCATAGTCGAGGTAATGGCGATTTCAATAACGCAATGCGTTCAGCTGCTTCAATCCAGGGGGTTTCCCATGTGGCATTACAATGATAAGGACGACGCCACACGTTGCGGGCGCAAGGGTCCGACTAATTTTGCCGTGCTGGCTGCCACACTAGCTGACCTTTTCAAAGGGGAAAAGGAAGACTTCGCTCGCCTGAAGTGCCGACAAGGTTACTCCATGTATACCCCTATTAACTGTGTAAGTCTTCGATTATAGGCCTTAATTGATCTCTTTTCTTTAAGTATGTTTTATAGCCTTTAACAGGAATGGAGAAAGGTCGTCGAGGGGATTTATAGCCCCGCTCCACAGCCGGAGGACCATAATCGCGACCTTGATCCACGATAAGAAGAAGATCCGGATATATTAGTGGATTTTGAGGATGGAGTCTTTTATCAGACGAGCTATGACGGCGCGGAAGTGGCCATTATAGCCGACTACCCTGGCCTCCGTCCTTCCTCCCATGTAAGTACCCAGGAGACATCTCTTCAAAAAGAGTTTTCCCACCAGGACTCACCCACCACACCATATCATGCTCCCAAGGGGCGACGCTTGCGCCAGCGCGTTGCAGCAAAGGCGTCCTCTAAGAAGACGACGCTTGCACAAGGTGCCTCTCAGAAAAGAAAGGTGAACAATGCACTAGTAGAAAACAGGGCTATCGTTTGGGCTTGGCCAGCCCATTAGTCCCGGTTCCTCACAAACTGGGACCCATGGGGGGTATTAGTCCTGGTTCATGATCCCATGGGGCTGCCCGGGGCCTCGAGGGCATTGGTCCCGGTTCGTCTGGATCCATTCATCCCGGTTTTAGGCACGAACCGGGACCAACGGGCCGCGCTCCTGACCCACAGCCATTGGTACCGGTTCATGCCTTGAACCGGTATAGAAGGGGTGGCTTTAGACCCGGTTCGTGCCACGAACCGGGACAAATAATTTGCTTATATATACCCATCGATGCGGTAGAGCACTCCACAGTGCTCTATTTTTTTAAGCCGGCGAGGGGAGGGCATTTGGGTGCTCTAGTTCACCTCCTCTGAACATGAGGTGTTCGATGAAATGCCTTAGCCACACTAGTTAATCTTTCTCCTCTCGAAACTCGACCTCCGAGCTCCATTTTCCCTGAGATTTGTCTAGGTTTAGCGGTCCGTCACGACCCGTCCCCTTCTTCACCGTCGTCAATCGCCCGCGCCGATCTCGTCGCCGGCACCACCGTGGTGAGCCTCTTGTTCTTATCTTCTTTCTGAAAGAAAAAAATTCTTACTTCAGATATATACTTGTCTATTTTTCTTACTTTTATTATTCCTTGTTATTATATAGTGCGAAGGTTTTGGTATCCGCCCCCATCGGCCCTCGTCCTGTCTATGATTCAGATGTGGTATATATTATATTTTCATAACTATTTGGTTCATTTATTGTTTATGACAATTATGCTGACCAACGTGACCTAGATTTTATTTATCTAGGAGGTTGTTGAACCAGAAATTTCAACCAACCCTATTTTCGAGAGGTTAAATTTAGTTGAAGAAGAAAACAATTACTTGAAGGAAAAAATAAGAAAAATTGAGGAGGAGAAGATGATTTGGAGTTGCATGTTGCGGATGTCGTCGATGATCACAAGATCAAGATGGATGCAATGCGGTTGAAGATTAAAAAGATTAGAAAATATGCCATTCATACCGAGGCTTGGTATCATTATGTAGTTGGATCAGTTGTCACCTTGGTTGCGATTATGATCGCAAATGTGGTTGCATTAAAATGTTCTACACAATTTCAATGTATGGTTTAATTAGATGCTCTGGAGAGCTATATGTTGTTCAATGAGAACTATGTATGTACTTTGGTTTTAATGTGATGATGAACTTCTATTAATGATGATATGTGGGTGAAATGATGATACCATGCCAACTTGGAACCTTTTCAGAGTTCATTTCAAATGCTTTTCAATTTCATGGTCTCATAGCTCAAAATAGTCAGTAAATGCATGAAAATAACAAATGTAGTCAGAAAGGGTTGTAAATTGATGATGTGGCTTTGAATGGTGCATTTTGAACACAGAAAAACTATGGAGTTCAAATAAGTTCAAAAAATGAAATCCCTTTGTAACAGACGAGTTTCCGTATGGAACCCTGATACTTCGAAAGAGATTGTCCGTTTTGTACACAAAGTGCATCCAGTTTTTGCCATAAACCTCTCTACTTTCTCGCACATGCTATGTGGGTGAAATGATGGTACCATGCCAACTTGGAACCTTTTCAAAGTTCATTTCAAATGCTTTTCAATTTCATGGTCTTATAGCTCAAAATAATCAGTAAATGCATGAAAAATAACAAATGTAGTCAGAAAGGGTTGTGAATTGATGATGTGACTTTGAATGGTGCATTTTGAACACAGAAAAACTATGGAGTTCAAATAAGTTCAAAAAAATGAAATCCCATTGTAACAGACGAGTTTTCGTATGAAACCTAGATACTTCGAAAGAGATTGTCCATTTTCTACACGAAGTGCATCCAGTTCTTGCCGTAACCCTCTCTACTTTCTCTCACATGCTATGTGGGTGAAATGATGATACCATGCCAACTTGGAACCTTTTTAGAGTTCATTTCAAATGCTTTTCAATTTCATGGTCTTATAGCTGAAAATAATCAGTGAATGCATGAAAAATAACAAATGAAGTCAAAAAGGGTTGTAAATTGATGATGTGGCTTTGAATGGTGCATTTTGAACACAGAAAAACTATGGAGTTCAAATAAGTTCAAAAAAATGAAATCCCTTTGTAACAGACGAGTTTCCGTATGAAACCCTGATACTTCGAAAGAGATTGTCCGTTTTGTACACGTAGTGCATCCAGTTTTTGCCGTAACCCTCTCTACTTTCTCGCACATGCTATGTGGGTGAAATGATGACACCATGCCAACTTGGAACCTTTTCAGAGTTCATTTCAAATGATTTTCAATTTCATGGTCTTATAGCTTAAAATAATTAGTAAATGCATGAAAAATAACAAATGAAGTCAGAAAGTGTTGTAAATTGATGATTTGGCTTTGAATGGTGCATTTTGAACACAGAAAAACTATGGAGTTCAAATAAGTTCAAAAAATGAAATCCCTTTGTAACAGACGAGTTTCCGTATGAAACACTGATACTTCGAAAGAGATTGTCCGTTTTGTACACGAACTGCATCCAGTTTTTGCCGTAACCCTCTCTACTTTATCGCACATGCTATGTGGGTGAAATGATGATACCATGCCAACTTGGAACCTTTTTAGAGTTCATTTCAAATGCTTTTCAATTTCATAGTCTTATAGCTCCAAATAATCAGTAAATGCATGAAAAATAACAAATGAAGTCAGAAAGGGTTGTAAATTGATGATGTGGCTTTGAATGGTGCATTTTGAACACAGAAAAACAATGGAGTTCAAATAAGTTCAGAAAATGAAATTGCTTTGTAACAGACGAGTTTCCGTATGAAACCCTGATACTTCGAAAGAGATTGTCTGTTTTGTACACGAAGTGCATCCAGTTTTTGCCGTAACCCTCTCTACTTTCTCGCACATGCTATGTGGGCTGAAATGATGATACCATGCCAACTTGGAACCTTTTCAGAGTTCATTTCAAATGCTTTTCAATTTCATGGTCTTATAGCTCAAAATAATCAGTAAATGCATGAAAAATAACAAATGAAGTCAGGAATGGTTGTAAATTGATGATGTGGCTTTGAATGGTGCATTTTGAGCACAGAAAAACTATGGAGTTCAAATAAGTTCAAAAAATTGAAATCCCTTTGTAACAGACGAATTTCCGTATGAAACACTGATACTTCGAAAGAGATTGTCCGTTTTGTACACGAAGTGCATCCAGTTTTTGCCGTAACCCTCTCTACTTTCTCGCACATGCTATGTGGGTGAAATGATGATACCAAGTCAACTTTCAACCTTTTCAGAGTTCATTTCAAATGCTTTTCAATTTCACGGTCTTATAGCTCAAAATAATCAGTAAATGCATGAAAAATAACAAATGAAGTCAGAAATGGTTGTAAATTGATGATGTGGCTTTGAATGGTGCATTTTGAGCACAGAAAAACTATGGAGTTCAAATAATTTCAAAAAAATGAAATCCCTTTGTAACAGACGAATTTCCGTATGAAACACTGATACTTCGAAAGAGATTGTCCGTTTTGTACACGAAGTGCATCCAGTTTTTGCCGTAACCCTCTCTACTTTCTCGCACATGCTATGTGGGTGAAATGATGATACCATGCCAACTTGGTACCTTTTCAGAGTTCATTTCAAATGCTTTTCAATTTCATGGTCTTATAGCTTAAAATAATCAGTAGATGCATGAAAAATAGCAAATGAAGTCAGAAATGGTTGTAAATTGATGATGTGGCTTTGAATGGTGCATTTTGAACACAGAAAAACTGTGGAGTTCAAATAAGTTCAAAAAAATGAAATCCCTTTGTAACAGACGAGTTTCCGTATGAAACCCTGATACTTCGGAAAAGATTATCCGTTTTGTACACGAAGTGCATCCAGTTTTTGCCGTAACCCTCTCTACTTTCTCGCACATGCTATGTGGTTGAAATGATGATACCATGTCAACTTTCAACCTTTTCAGAGTTCATTTCAAATGCTTTTCATTTTCATGGTCTTATTGCTCAAAATAATCAGTAAATGCATGAAAAATAACAAATGAAGTCAGAAAGGGTTGTATATTGATGATGTGGCTTTGAATGGTGCATTTTGAACAAAGAGTTCAAATAAGTTCAAAAAAATGGAATCCCTTTGTAACAGATGAGTTTCCATATGAAATCCTGATACTTCGAAAGATATTGTCCATTTTGTACACGAAGTGTTTACAGTTTTTCCCATAACCCTCTCAACTTTTTAGCAGATGCTATGTGGGTAAAATGATGATACCATGCCAACTTTCAACCTTTTCAGAGTTCATTTGAAATGCTTTTCAATTTCAAGGTCTTATAGCTCAAAAAAACCAGTAAATGCTTTTATAATACTCTAATAGCAAAAGAAATCAACTAAAAAGCTTTCATAAACCTCTAGTATTTTTTAAGCTAAAATTATATAAAATTTATGCAACTGAAATATCAAGTATTTTCTATTCAAAACATGAAAAGCAGAAAGAATTGTCATAAAGAATTTTTTGTTACAAACTTTAGTAGCAAAAAGAATTTTAATAAAGATTTTTTTGATAGAAACTAAAATAACAAAATCTGTTTTTGAATATAATGATAAAACGTAGTAATATTAAATAGGAGGAAAAAGAATCACTCTATATTTTTATAGTGAAGTTATTCACAAACTAGTGATTCACACAAATTTCAAAGAATTAAAATATAAACTATTCAAATTTGGAAACTAATGGAGTAACCGAAAGATTATAATTATTCTGAGGTAAAAGCAAAAAATAAATAAAAATAAAGCAAAAATCAAAAGAAAATAAATAATTCAAAAACAAAAAAATACTAGAAAAAAAATCCGCCTAATGGGCCATACTACGACTAGAAACCCATCTGTACATGGGCCAGGATGCAGGCCCGCAGGCCCAATAGGCCCAACACGGCAGTGACAAGGGTAGGCAACTAATGCCTGCATATTAGAGAGGAGCTCAGCACCGTACCTGAGCTGCAACGCAGCTTATAAACAGGTGCCGAGCTCTCTCAGCTAGCGAGGTGGGACTAAACTTCCCACCGCACCACACCACCACAAGGCCTTTGGTCCCGGTTGGTGCCACCAACCGGGACTAAAGGGCTGCATTGGTCCCGGTTGGTGGCACCAACCGGTACCAATGAGCCCCCTTTAGTCCCGATTGGTGCCACCAACCGGGACTAAAGGCCTCTGCTTCCCGCCCTTTGGGCTGCTGAAAAGAGGCCTTTGGTCCCGGTTGGTGGCACCAACCAGGACTAATGCTACCTTTAGTCCCGGTTTGTGGCACCAACCGGGACTAAAGGCTTTGCTATATAAGTTCACACTTAGGAAATTTTCACTGTCATCTCGCAGTTGCCGCCCCGACAACACCGACGACATTGACGCTACCAGGCTGCCCCGACACCGCCCGCCGCCCCCACTGTCACCGTCGCCCCCGCCGCCGCCGTCGCTGTCGCCCCCGCTGTCGTCGTCGCCCGTGCCCTCTCCATTGCCCGCGCCCTCGCCATCGCCTGCTCCCCTGCACCGACGCGTGCCGCCCCGGCCCGCCCCCGTCGTCGCCGTCGCCCCCTACCCCGAGCGCGTGCCCACTGCCCCTTCACCGTCCTCGCCGCCGACCCTGCGCTCCTCCTCACCTTGGTCCGGTCGGCGCCATCTAGCATTTTTTTCATATATATGGTTGTTTGTTTTCATGTATATGCTTGTTTTTTCATATATATGATGATATTTATGCTTGTTATCATAATTTTTTTTGTTCATTAATATATGATGATTTTTTTATAGAATACAATGTTTTTTTCATAGATGATCACATATATGATGTATGCATGGATGTGGATGAAATATGATATTTTTTGTTCATAGAACATGATGTTTTCTTATTCATAGATTTTTTTGTTCATGTGAGAGGCGGGGACGTCGAGGGATCATAGATGTAATTTTTTTTAGAATTTTCTATTGTGCATAGACCAATTTTAGACCACGGGAGCACCCCCCTACCATTACAAAAGTTGCTAGGTGATATTAATAAGGAAGAAGAAGAAAAAGAAGGATAGGAAGAAACAAAATAAGAAGAGGAAGAAAGAAGAAGAGGAGAGGAAGAATAGGAGAAATAAATAAGAAGAGGAAAAAGAATAAAACGAAGAGGAGAAGAAGAAAGGAATAGAGGAGAAGAAGAAAAAAATAGAAAATTTTCTATTTTTTTCTTCTTCTCCTCTATTCCTTTCTTCTTCTCCTTTTTTTCTTCTTTTTTTCTTCGATTGCTTCTCTTCTATTCCTTTCTTCTTCTCCTCTTTTTATTTCTTCTTTTGTCTTCTTATTTTTATCGGGTATGTCATTGTTGATATACCCCCTCCCGATAACGTCAACATGAGGGGGGGGTCGATGTACCCCCTCCTCGATAACATTATTTTCCCATGTATGTATGACGCGTCATTGTCGATATAACCCCCTCCCGGATAACTTCAACATGAGGGGCGGTCGATATATATATATATACCCCCACTCGACCGTGATAACTTATACCACGGGAGCACCCCCTCCCCGGCCCTCTCGCTCGACCAAAACTCTCGAGGACACCCAAACCCTAGAAAAAAACGATGTTGGTCTCCTACCCCCTCCCGCCGCGCCCCTACCTGACAAACTCTCTCGAGGCCACCCAAATTTACCAAGTTAAAAGAGCGTTGTCGTCGAGGCCACCCCAAACCCTTTAAGCGTTGTCGAGGCCACCCCAAACCCTTTAAGCGTTGCCGAGGCCACTCCAAACCCTAGAGAAGCAGCGTCGAGGCCACTAATATGATTCCTTATTGTGATTATATTAGCTAGCTAGTTCTATGTTTGCCACTAATATATCCATCTGTCATATTTGAATAATAATTGCCATGTTGTAAAAATTTGCAGAAACTATGGAGCACCACCCGAGACGAAGAAACAGAAGATATGTTGGGGGACATAACCGCAAAAGGAAGTGATGTCATTGCGTCGTTTCTCAACGACGCCGATGGTCTGGAAGGACAGGGTAGTGAAGAAGAAGGTTATGATTATGATGGCTCCGGTGACCCAATGCCGGTACAAGAAGTAGACCATCATGACGGCTCCGGTGACCGAACCGAGTCCGGCTAGGTATATATATTAGTTAAGCATGTGCTGACTAGCTAATTGATGCATTCATTGTTTTCATATATACACATATTAATTAACTCTCGTCTTTCTTCTTTTCTCCAGCCCTCCGGATCGAGCACAACTTCGGTAAAGAAACGAGGCCCGAAGAAAAAGTTGCGCTCGGATGAAAGGTTTGAGATCACAGCAATCACGCGCGATGGCAAGCCGATTGAACCCATCCGGGCAAGGAATGCATTTCGTGCTCAGTGCGGGGTTCTTGTTAGGGACAAGATCCCGATCAGTATCCAACAATGGTTAAAGCCTAAGAAGGAAGACCCTGAGGTGTCTTATGTCTCCGATATGCAGAAAGAAGATCTTTGGACATCGCTTAAGGCAAATGTCACCCTACCGCCAGAGGAAGATCCGGAGAAGCCAGTTAAAGAGAAATTGATCAAGTCTCATGCTCTTAAGGAGATGGCAGAACTATTCAGGATGTGGAAGAATTAGCTGAAAACAGAGTTTGTCGATGAAGATTTGACACCAGAATTCATCGAAAAGTACGAGAAGATCAGAGATCACTGGCCCGCATTTGTGGCCCACAAGACATCATCAAAGAGTAAGAAGATGTCAGCAATAAACAAGAAAAATGCTGTGAAGAAGAAGCATCACCATCGCATGGGGTAAGGTGGCTACCTCAAAGCCCGACCTTTGTGGGACAAGGCTGAGAATGACATGATTACTAAAGGGGTCGAACCAGAGACATTGAACTGGCCAGACCATTGTCGGATTTGGTTCTTCGGGGTTGGCGGAACCTTGGAGCCTATAATAGGGAAGTGTGTTTGGACGGAAGAGCAACTGCGAATACCCGTCACAAGGCTTCAGGAGTATATCGAGAAAGCGCAGCAAGGGACTTTCGTCCCAGACATAGAGAAAGACGAGCTCACAATGGACCTCGGGAATCCTGAGCACCCTGGACGGACACGAGGCACGCCAGGCTCCGTTCCGTGGAAGGCTGGGTTTCTGGATGCAGGGGGTTACAAAACCCAGGAGAGGAGGAAGAAAGTGAAGCATAGCCAACTGCAGGCGCTGCATGAAAGGGTACAAGGGCTAGAGGAACAGAAGCAGATCGCAGCAAATGACCTGCCGAAGCTTCCCTTGAAGCTACCCCGCCAACTCAGCGGAGAAGCAGCATGGCTTCCACCAAGCAGACGCAGCAGCTGGAGCGTGTCTTCACGGCTCCAGCTAGCTACCCCGTGGATGCTATCACCGACTCTCAACATTGCCACCTTATGACGCGATGGATGACATTGAAAGTCAAGGCGGCTGTTGGCTCTGTTATACCTAATGAACCTGGCGCAACCTACCACGGCCAGTCGATTCCAGAAGGATATGATAGGGTGATGGTGGAACAAATAACGGACGGATTTGAGGACCTTGAGCTTGACCACCCTACGGGTGAAGGGGAGATTCGGCTGGGTTCTTCTCTGAAGACTCCATGCCTATGGCGGAAGGAGCTCATCAACCTTCCGAACTAGATGCCTCCACCTCCTCCTCCTCCTCCGGTGAGTCAGGGCAATCCGCCTCCTCCTCTGGAGAGTGATCAGGGCACTCAGCCTCCTTCTCCGGCGCGTGGTGGCACTCCGCCTCCTTCTCCGCCTACACCGGCGCGCCCGAGCAGCCAACCTCCTCCTTCTCCGCCTCGTCAACAAGGGCGGATCAAGAGACCCGCTGCCGCTCCGGCTGCTTCAGTGCGTCATAGTCCTTCTCCTCCTCGTAAGAAAGGAAAGACAGCTGCAGCCGCTTCGTCTACTCCGGTGTCTAGCAGCACAGCCAGAGCCGGGAGGCAATACAAATTCGGTCCTTCTCTCAAGACTCCAAAGAAGTTACCATATGAGAGGACCGTGGAGGAAAACACGCAGATCATGCAAGCCGAAGTGAATAACTTCTTTGAAGGGGTGAAATCAAAGATACATCCACCTCCGGAGCAGAAGATAGATCCGGTAAAAGTGAAGCGTACTCTGGCTACCCTGAAGAGACCACCAAAGTCTCCGGTGAAAGGCAACTATGAGCGCATTCTTACAAAGTCATTTATGGAAGCGTCGCGGTCGGGAAGTACTATCAGTGGTCAACGATGAGCTGGGAAAAGAGTTGCCCAGCTCGGTGAACAAGCGAACCAATTGTTCCCCCCGCTCCAGGTGTCTAGCGATATTGTCGCTAATGTTCCGGGCGGGATGGTGCCCGGTTATAACAATCTTGAATATTACCTGCCCGACGATGTACATTATGATTTCTTGGAGGTGGACAAACACAAATACGTGTATGGGAAGCCTCTCTTCAAAGATGAAAGATCTCTACCAACGATGATGTTCAGATTCCATGATTGGTACATGAAAACCCGCAGAGAGTCTGAGGCGATGAATATTTTGACGCTGAGATTCAGAGAGGAGCATGACCTCGTTGGAATTCAACTGTTGAATGTTCCATTTGAGGAGTTCTTCGCGTTTTTCAATCTAAAGGCCCTCGATAAATTAATGATCACTTGCTACTGCCTGTAAGTACAATACTACTTCTGTCATTAAGTCTCTATATATAGATCAGCTCTTTCATTGCATGTATTTTTAATTATCCTCACTATATTATGCAGATTGAAGATCGCCAAATTGAAGAAACAACAAATCGGTGATATTGGGTTCATTAACACAAATTTATAGATGCATATATGGTTAAATTTCAGGCCAAACATACCGAGGCCAAGCTGCTACAATCATTTGTATTAAATCAAAACAAAGCTATAATACTCTTCCCTTACAAATTCAAGTCAGTGTTACTGTCTTGTGCATATTCGGTTTCCCTTATTAGTCAAGGTTATAGTTATGTAATTGATGAGTTATGCATGCGTGCGCAGGTTCCACTATATTCTCCTAGAGATTAAGCTTGAGCAGGGACTAGTAACCGTCTTAGACTCAAGACGAAAAGATCCCAAGGAGTATGCGGACATGACCGAAATTCTAGAGAAGTAAGTTAATTCGATCATTATCACACCATATCTGCAACTTTCCTCATTTCCTGATATCAAGTAATTGTTTTCTTTGTCTAGCAGGGTTTGGAAAAAAATTCACCTCAAAAACTCCACGACTCCCGAAGAAGCTGCAATTTAGACACCTGAAAGTAAGTACTATAGTAGCATGTTCCACACATCTCCTAGTGATTCAAGCGCTAGTTTCATCAATACCGTACCATTTAGCATGCTTGCTAATTATCAGTTTGACTGATCTCTATTTCTTGTAAAGAGGTTGTGGCAGGAACACGGGAATGATTACTGTGGATACTACATTTGCGGGTCCATCCGCCGCATGACCTGTGAGCGGGGCTACTCTGACAAACAATATGAAGTGCGTAAATAATAATATTCAAAATTTTATTTTATTACCATCATTTGTGTTCAGTTTCATTTATTCATATATATGTATTGACCCCCTTCTTCAAATTAGATATTTCGGATGCGGCATGAACTCCTACCACCAGATCGTATGCGAGGAATTCAAGAGGAATTAGCGGCATTCTTTCTTGACCACGTGATCGCTAAAGACGGAGAATACCATGTGGACCCTAATCAGCTCATTTTTAATTAGGAGATTATATTGTAAGAGATACTTACATTGTATATATGTAGCCAGTACGTAGCGTCGGATAGATATAGGAGAACTTGTTGTTCGACCAATCTCTCAGAGAAGGAGAGGTGGTCGATATCACTTCTCTCTATATGCATATGTTCATGAAGATCTTCTGTTTCCTTCATTTGCTTACTAGCTAGCGTGTCTAGTCCTCTCTATATGTATAGTACGTAGCGTCGACCAAGCACGGAGATAAGAGAGGACACTTCTCTCTATTAATTAGCTAGCTAACACAATATATGAAACACCTAAATTAACCCCCCAAAACCCCCTAACCCCCTCCCTTTCGAAAAAAAACAAAAACCCCAGCACCTGAAATGCTGATGCATGGATGCCTATTGGTCCCGGTTGGTGCCACCAACCGGGATGAAAGAGCCTCCTGCCTGGGCTCGCTGCACCGGACACATGGAGGCCCATCTGTCCCGGTTTATGCAAGAACCAGGACTAAAGGTCTAGGGCATTAGTACCGACACTTTAGTCCCAGTTGAAAAACCGGGACAAATGGCCCTTACGAACCGGGACAATAGGTCCTTTTTCTACTAGTGATGATACAGCTGGGCCCTCTTCTATGTCGAAGAGGTATAATCCTTTAGTACGCACTCAGTAGATAGATCAGACAGTGATGTTCCCTGCTGCACCATATTGCAGGAGGAGTGTACACTCGACTGCATCCGGAGACCTGGCCGGCCATGCACATACTGATCCAGCCCCGGACCCTGCCACAAGGACTAGAGGGGATGCAGGGGTGATGCCGAATTGTGATCTCCCAGTGGATTTTCGGATAATGTATCCGTCACAAACTCCGAAGTGGAGAGTGCAATGGGTCACCGGCGGCGGAGAGCGGATATGCGCGACCCACATTTTACTGAAGAGGCTTTCAATGCTCTCAGTTCAGCGGATGCTTATATCCGAACTGCTCGCGATGGAGTTGCTGGAGCCACTCACCAGCTTTCCAAGGATATGCAAGTAAGAATTTTTTGCACAGATTCAACAAGCATATGCCAGTAGCCCCCGATTTTTGAAAGAGTTGGCCCAACTGATTTAAGAGTCGTTTACATTGCTAGGCACTCACGGAGAGGAGTAACAACTTATCGATGGAGCTGGAAGAATGCTGAACAAAACTGTCTGCTGCCACTGCCGAACTCGAAGAGTTGAAGAAGTCCAAGAAGGCACCTGATGGTAAGTGCAACAGCAGTTTGGAGATAAGGCTCCGTGAACACAACGAGGTTTCTTAATTATGCTTTTGTCTCATTGGTAGGCTCGACAGATCAGCTGGAAGAGAGGCTAAGGGCTGCTCAAGTAGATAAGTAACATGCTGAAGGGCAAGAAGCCATTGGTCAACGTGTTTTGACACTGACCATTAATGAGAAGAACAAACTTCAAGATGCAAACATCAAGAAGGCCGAGAACTGAAGGATTTGAGATCCCAATTATAGGATGCTTTGAAGGAGAACAAGAAATTGAAAGGCGACATATTCAATATGCTCTATAACATATCTGTCAAAATAGTCTCCGGTTTGAATTTTTGACAATTTTGCTTACTTTAGGTGTGCTAACCGGATGTCCTGAAGGAGAAATGTCCAGATTCCAAGGCGACCTGCTACAAGAGCTTTTCAAAGTGCACGGGCAAGCTCCAAAAGCATTGAGGAACATGGCGAAGGATTTATGGCCGTCCGATCCCCTTCCAGGAAGTATGGATGAACTTGCGAATTTATTCAAGGGAGCTCATTGCCGTTTCGAGCTATGGAAGATATCAGCATGTCGGGAAGGTTCTCAAGAATCCTATGCCATGGTGAAAACATGGTATACCAAGCTTGATCAGAATCATATGGCCCGGGTCGGACCTTGGGGACCAGATGGACAAGAATTCCTGTTAGCTTAGTGTACGACCAAGTGAAAACAACTGCTAAGTTTTCTCAGCAGGATTGTAAACTAGACAACCTACTAGAGGGTCTAGAGGAATAAGAAGTTTTTGAGTCCAAGTAGTAATGTACTTTATCAACAAACTTTTCTCCAGCCGAATTGTAAAACGATTGTCGTGGCAGACATTCCGCTTCGACCTCCAG
Source organism: Triticum dicoccoides (assembly GCF_002162155.2). Taxonomy (NCBI): domain Eukaryota; kingdom Viridiplantae; phylum Streptophyta; class Magnoliopsida; order Poales; family Poaceae; genus Triticum; species Triticum dicoccoides. Next base: position 319,762,488 of record NC_041383.1, on the reverse strand, counting down.
AACCTGAGGTTTGGAGTGTTTCCGGATATTTAAACCATTGGCAAACACCAGGGCATGCACGAAAACTAGGCAGTCTGGTCATAGTCGCTTGAACAGACAAGTTATAATTTGGGAGTTATATTATATTACATTTGATTGTAAGAAACATCTTCCAGGGAGAATAGTTCCGTTCAGGGTTCCTTTCCCTAGGCCAGCATGCATTTTTGCACATACATAAACTGTGATGTGAGAAATCACAGTACACTTTAGAATTTGGGGCGTATATTGCAACATGGGTAGTTCGTCTCTTGTCTGCCGACTGATTATTCCCTTAAGAATGCTAGCTTTCGGCTTCACCCGTCTGAGATACACGTCCGGATAACCTGACTGTAACAATCGCAGAGGTGCTCCCTTTATGCCCTAGCCAAACAAGCGGGGACTTAGGGCATAAGCAGAGGAGCTAGGCAACCCAGCTTGGCAAAAACTTAAGTCATAAAGGTGCATATAATTGTGAAGACAGGACACATATGAGTAGACAACACGTATATACGGTGAGCTTGACGCTCCAAAATAATAATCAGAATAAGCTTCTGTAAAAAGAAGCCCCCAGGAGATATGGGGTATGTAAATTTAATGATGTATATCCCCCAAGTGTGCGGTTGATCCGAACATTAGCAGAAGTTGTACAAAAAACCGAAAGGGAGAAAGGACGATTTTTTTTACAAGTGTGGATTTCGGCGTAGAATCTTCGGAGCCGAGCAGCATTCCATGGGTTTGGTTCCAAATGATTATCCAAAGCGTTGCGAAGGCGATATGCTCCTCCAGTGAGAACTTCGTCTATGACGAAGGGACCCTCCCATTTTGGGCTTGAGCTTTTTCTTTTTCTTCTCTGGTAGGTGCAGGACGAGGTCACCGACATTATAAGTCTTTGCCCGTACTTCCCTGCTTTGATATCGCTGAGCTTGCTGTTGGTAAAATTTGGAGCGGGCCTTCGCGACATCACGCTCCTCCTCCAATCCATCCAGATCGTCCTGCCGATCGATCTTGGCCTCTCTCTCCTCATACATGCACACTCGAGGTGAGTCATCAATAATGTCGCAAGACAATACTGCCTCGGCGCCGTACACCATGAAAAAAGGTGTGTATACGGTTGTGCAATTGGGCGTGGTACGCAGCCCCCAGAGTACGAAATCTTCAACCTCGTGCTTGTCTGATTCACACAAGGATCATACTAGTCTGGGTTTAATGTCGCTCATAATCAAGCCGTTATCTCGTTCGACCTGACCGTTTTTCTGAGGGTGATACATAGAGGCATAATCGAGCTTAATGCCCAAATTAGCGCACCAAGTTTTTACCTCATCGGCCATAAAGTTAGAACCGTTGTCAGTAATGATACTACGCAGGACACCATAATGGTGCACCATGCCGGATATGAAGTCTATAACTGGTCTGGCCTTGGCCATTTTGATTGGTTTGGCTTCTATCCACTTAGTGAATTTGTCGACCATAACCAGTAAATATTTCTTCTTATGGCTTCCCCCTTTAAGGGGTCCGACCATGTCAAGCCCCCAGACCACAAAAGGCCACGTGATGGGGATTGTTTGCAAAGCAGTGGGCAACATATGGCTTTGATTTGCGGAAAGCTGGCATCCAACACATCGCCGTATGAGGTCTTATGGGTCTGCTCAGGCTGTGGGCCAAAATAAACCTGTAGGAAGGCCTTACTTATGAGGGCCCGAGCGGCGGGGTGATGGCCACCAAGGCCAGCATGTATTTCGGCCGCTACCGTCCTTCTCCTTTAGAGATACACCTTTGTAGGACTCCGGTGGTACTTTTCTTGTACAGTTCCCCCTCATGGACTTTGTAAGCCTTCGAGCGTCGGACAATGCGACGGGCCTCCGTCTGATCATCAGGGAGCTCGTTCCTAGTAATGTAGGCGAGGAAAGGTTTGGTCCATGGGGAGCTTACAGCCATGATTTCGTGGGCCGATGGTGTTATCTCAGTTCCAGAACCCCCGACGATATTAGAACTGTGTTCGGAATCTGGGGGTATGGTCGGCTCTGGAACAATGTTGCCGCTACCGTCCTGCCACACTACAGATGGCTTGAACAACCTCTCTACGAAGGTGTTAGGTGGGACGGGGTCGCGTTTAGGGCCCATGCAGGCAAGTATGTCCGTAGCTTGATTACTCTCTCGAGCCACGTGTTGAAACTCGAGCCCTTCAAACCAAGCTGAAATCTTGAGTATGGCATTACGATAAGCTGCCATCTTTGAATATTTTGTGTCTAAGTCTCCATTTATCTGGGATATTGCAAGGTTTGAATCCGTGTGCACTTCAAGGCGTTGTATGCCCATGGAGACGGCCATCCAGAGACCGTGCAATAGGGCCTCGTATTCGGTTGCATTGATAGAATCTGTGTACAGTATTTGGAGCACATAATAGATTATGTCTCCTATGGGGGATGTCAAGACGACACCAGCCCCTAACCCGGCTAACATCTTAGAGCCGTCGAAGTGCATCACCTAGTTGGAATATGTGCCGTATTCTTTACGGATTTCGGCCTCTGTCCATTCGGCGATGAAGTCAGCCAACACCTGACATTTAATAGCTCGGTGTGGCTTGTAAATTATTTCAAATGGTAAGAGCTCAATGTCCCATTTGGCGATCCGGCCAGTGGCGTCCTGATTTTTTATGATATCATTAAGTGGTACTTTGGAAGCGACCGTGATGGAGCACTCTTGAAAGTAGTGCTGCAGCTTCGGGATGCCATGAAGACCGCATATGCTATCTTTTGTTAATGCGGGTATCAAGATTTACATGGTGTGAGCACCGTTGATAAATAATATACTGGTTTCTGAAGTGGGAATTTATGTCCCTCCTCATCCCGACGATGAGCACCGCACTCACTACTTGGTGAGTTGCGGATATGTAGATCTGCATCGGTTCACCAACATTTGGTGCGGCCAGGATTGGGTTGCTCGCTAATAGAGCCTTTATTTCCTCCAGTCCGGCTGTGGCAGTGTCCATCCACACGAAGTTGTCAGTGCGGCATAGAAGACAATATAGTGGCAACGCCTTTTCCCCCAGCCTAGAGATAAAACGGCTTAAAGCTGCCATGCACCCAGCTAATTTTTGGACCTGCTTGAGGTATGTTGGTGGTGCCAACTGTGACAAGGCTCGGATTTTACCGAGATTTGCTTCGATTCCTCTATTGGAGACGATAAACCCTAGCAGCTTTTTGGCTGGGATGCCGAAAACGCATTTTTCTGGATTGAGCCATATGTCATATGCTCGGAGGTTGTCGAATGTAAGGCGTAAGTCATCCACCAATGAATCGACATGTTTTTTTTGATGACTAAGACATCTACGTATGCCTCCACAGTTTTGCTGATCTGTTTTTCCGGGCATGTTTGAATCAAGCGTTGGTAGGTTGCACCGGTGTTCTTAAGTCCAAAAGGCATAGTGTTGAAGCAGAAGGGCCCATATAGAGTGATGAATGATGTTGCGGCTTGGTCGGATTCTTTCATCTTAATTTGATGATATCCGGAGTATGCGTCGAGGAAGCACAAGGAGTGCGTCAATAATTTGGTCGATTCGAGGTAGCGGAGAGGGGTCCTTAGGGAAAGCCTTAGTAAGGTCTTTGAAGTCGACACACACACGCCAGGATTTATACTTCTTAGGTACCATGACCAGGTTTGCTAGCCAGTCCAGATGTTTGATTTCTCTGATAAACCCAGCTTCGAGTAGCTCCTCCCCCATAGCTTGTCGTTTGGGTTCGGAGAATTAGCGCAAAGTTTGCTTGACTGGTTTGTATCCTTTCAATATGTTGAGACTATGCTTGGCCAGTCTTCGTGGGATACCTGGCATGTCCGAAGGGTGCCAGGCAAAAATGTTCCAGTTCTCACGCAGGAATGCGCATAATGTGGCATCCATCGTCGGATCCAGCTGGGCAACAATGGAAGCTGTTTTATTGGGATCCGTCGGGTTAACATGAAACTTGACTATTTTGTCTGCTGGCTTGACGGAGGTAGATTTGGGTCTTTTATCGAGGATTACATCGTCCCTGTCCACTGTGTAACGTAGGGTGGTCAACTCCTCGGCCGCGAGGGCCTTAGATAGTTCTTCAAGGGCCAGAGAGGCGGTTTTGTTTTCAGCGCGGAGTGATATGTCCGGATCACTGGCGATAGTGATAATTCCATTGGGCCCAGGAATTTTGAGCTTCATGTACCTGTAATGGGGTACGGCTTGGAAACGCATGAATGTGCCTCGCCCCAGCAAAGCATGATATCCGTTGTTGAATGGTTCCACATGGAAGAGTAACTCTTCGGACCTATAGTTCTCCGGTGTTCCGAATACCACATCGAGTTTGATTTTCCCCGAGAATTTGGCTTCTCGACTCGGGATAATACCGTCAAAGGTTGTGTTACTTTGCTCAATGCGACTCCTATCCATTTGCATTTTATTGAGCGTGTCCATGTAAATGAGGTTTAGTCCGCTACTGCTGTCCATGAGCACTTTAGTGAGCCGAAAGCCGTCTACCATTGGGTTTAGGACCAAAGCGGCTGGTGCCCGGACTGAGCGGGCTCTTGGTTCATCATCCGCATTGAAAGTGATCACCGTGTCGTTCCAAGGATTTACTGCTGCCACGTGTCAGACTTCGGCGAGGTCCTGGATCGCTCTCTTGTGCCGATTATTTGAAGAAAAGGTCTCAAAGACCGTGAATACTTCGGGATCATTGTCTTCCGAAGAATAGGTCTCTGGACTGTTATTAGTGAGGAGACCTTTGCCGCTTTTGGCCACCTACCGGAGTATCGAACATGCCCGAAGGCTATGCGTTGGTTTGATGTCCGGTGTTATGTGAATTTTGCAGGGTTTGTCGAGCCATTCTTCAAAAATAGTTTTATGCCCCATAATGGGTTTAATTTTATTGTCCACGGTATGAAGATTGGGTGCTCCGCGGGGGTGCATCCTTTTTTCCTGTCCGGGAGATGGCCTAAGGGCCTGCTGTTCCCAGCGGGCTGTCTGGGTATTCCAAGCGCTTCCCATTGCACAATACCTCTGTACTATGTGTGCCAAATCGGCAAAGTGCAGTACGTGACAGCAGTTGAGAGAATTAAGGATTACCTCATCCATGCAATTGTTGCAAAATACCGAGGTCGGGTCATCATCACAGCAATCCTTGATCTTGTTTTTAACAAGCAGGAATCTGGCCCAAAAGTGGTGGACTCTTTCCTGAGGTTGCTGCCGCACATACATTAAGTCACATATGTCCAAAGGACCGGAGTTTCCTGAGGAATATTGCTTGTGGTGGGTGGGTGGGATCGAATCCAAACCCTGACCCACTAAGAAATCTGGATTTTGGAGAATTTCTGAGGTTACAGGCCTGGGCTCCAGAGCATCCGGTGTGTTTTTAGGCTTAATGCCCAATTCAATGTTTGGAGGACAAGAAGTGTCTTCCATACAAGGAGAGTCCGGTTCTCCGGGTTTGGAAATCTGAATATACTTTGTTCTCAACGTAGGAGAATAGTCATCGTCGGCTTGTTCTTCCATGATTGCTACATGATGGGTGAGCGGCGGAGATCTGATTTCTCTCTGATCGGGTTTAAGCCCAATCCGATCATAGTTGGTTGTGACCCCCAGGGAGGCGATGCGATCTAGCCGTTCGTTTAAGGACAAGAGATATGCCAGATCCATCTTGTTGTGGTACTCAGGGCCGACGCGGAGATGAATTTTTGCGATGAGTAGGGCTGCTTCAGGCTTAACGGCCGGCTGAGCGCCCTTAAGGAAGCTGCTGATCCGGAGGGTTTGCCCTAAAGCTTGGGCCTCTCCGGAAGTGATGTTGTCTTTGATGACAAGGCGATCCATCGATCCTTCTGTCAATGGCACAGAGGAACTCTCAATGAAAGCACCAAATGTCGGTGTCAAAACCGGCAGATTTCGGGTAGGGGGTTCTGAACTGTGCGTCAAAAGATCGAATGTAACAAGGAGGCATGGGACACGATGTTTTACCCAGGTCCGGGCCCTCTTAATGGAGGTAATACCCTACTTCTTGCTTGATTGACTTTGATGAGTATAGGGGTTACAAGAGTTGATCTACCTCGAGATCATGATGGCTAAACCCTAGATGTCTAGCTTGTATGATTGTGATTGTCCTTAAATACTAAACCCTCCAGTTTATATAGGCACTGGAGGGGACCAGGAGTGTACAAAGTCGGTTTATAGAGGAAGGAAACTACACATCCGGATGCCAAAATTGCCGTCCACGCAAAGGAGAGTCCCATCCGGACACAGGAGAAGCCTTCGGTTCTGTATCTTCACGGCCTATCAGTCCGTCCCATATCACACAGGCTGGCTCTCCGAGGACCCCATAATCCAGGACTCCCTCACTCATAGAGATGAGGTTTTTCCCTAACCCTAGTGCATCGGTCTCACTGATTTGATGTTTTCAATCCCACCGAAAAGCCTAATGTTCAAATTTTGAACCAGGTCGGTCACACCGAGTTTCACTATTCGGTCCCACCGAGTTTGGTAAATTGTGTGTAATGGTTAGATTTTGTGTGGAGGCTATATATACCTCTCCACCCCTTCTCGACTTGAGGAAGAGCCATCAGAACGTGCCCACACTTCCACTACTCATTTTCTGAGAGAGAACAACCTACTCATGTGTTGATACCAAGACATTCCAATCCAACCACAATAATCTTGATCTCTAGCCTTCCCCAAGTTGCTTTCCACTCAAATCATCTTTCCACCATAGCCAATTCTGTGAAATAGAGTTGAGTGTTGGGGAGACTATCACTTGAAGCACAAGAGCAAGGAGTTCATCATCAACACACCATCTATGACCTTTTGGAGAGTGGTGTCTCCTAGATTGGTTAGGTGTCACTTGGGAGCCTCCGTCAAGATTGTGGAGTTGAACCAAGGAGATTCTACGGGCAAGGATATCGTCTACTTCGTGAAGATCTACCCAAGTGAGGCAAGTCCTTCGTGGGCGATGGCCATGGTGGGATAGACAAGGTTGCTTCTTCGTGGACCCTTCGTGGGTGGAGCCCTCTGTGGACAAGCGCAACCGTTACCCTATGTGGGTTGATGTCTCCATCAACGTGGATGTACGATAGCACCACCTATCGGAACCACGCCAAAAAACTGCTTGTCTACATCGCGTTTGCTCCCTCCAAACTCCTCCCCTTTACCTTCATATGCAATGATTTACATTGCGCTGCTATACTCTTAGAATTGCATGTGTAGGTTAGTTGCTTGACTAGTGCTAAGTTGCTAAAATCTGCCAAGACTTAAAATTGGGGAAATACTAGATGTTTATTTGGTCAAGTAGTCTAATCACCCCCCTCTAGACATACTTTCGATCCTACAAGTGGTATCAGAGCCAGGTTTCCATTTGCCTTCATTTTCATTTCTTAGGTGATCATAGCCTTGGTTTCACAACCTATGAGAGTATGGCGTCTAGTGAGGGGAATTACCACCGTAGAGGTCCTTACTTTGGTGGCACTAATTTTGCTAGTTGGAAGCATAAGATGAAAATGCATATTCTTGGACATAACCCCACCGTTTGGGCTATTATGTGCATTAGTTTGCAAGGTGAATTCTTTGATGGGAGAGAACCAAATCGTGAAGCAACTGCGGAAGAGTTGAAGATACTGGAATACAACACTCAAGCTTGTGATATCCTTGTAACGCCCCGGATTCGTTGCGCCAGGTGTTTGCCAGTTATTCGCCGTCGTTGCCATGTCATTTGCTTGTGTGTTGCATTTTATCATGTCATCATGTGCATTTCATTTTGCATACGTGTTCGTCTCATGCATCCGAGCCTTATCCCCGTTGTCCGTTTTGCAATCCGGCTATCCTATGTCCTCCGGCGTCCCCTTCTTGCCTCTCTTCGTGAGTGGGTGTTAAACGTTCTCGGAATGGACCGAGTCTTGCCAAGTGGCCTTGGTATAGCACCGGTAGACTGCCTGTCAAGTTTCATGCCATTTGGAGGTCGTTTGGTACTCCAACGGTTAACCGCGTAGCCCGCAAAGCCTCTTTCGTCTTGCGGCCCAACACCCCTCCAAAGTGGCCCAAAACCCAGCAAACTCCCCTCCATGCTCTCGGTCGTTCGATCACGATCGCGTGGCCGAAAACCGTGCTCCTTTTGGACTCTCCTAGCTCCCAGAAACTATAAATATGCCCTCCCCGTCCAAATTCGCGGTCTAATTCCCCCGAAACCCTAGCCCCTTCTTCCTCCGCGCGCCGGACACGTCCGCCTGGCGCCGGACACGTCCGCCGCCGCCCCCTCGGCCAATCCCGAGCCGCCTTGTCACTACTCCGCCGCCAGCCCTTCGCCTCCACCGCGCCGGCCCTCTCGGCCCAAATCGGGGCCCGTCCGAGCCCATCGGGGCCCGGATGAGCCCGCGCGCCTCCAGCCTTCGCCGCCCTCCGCCGCCTCGTCGCCGAAGTCTGCCGCCTCCGCTGCCTCCCATCGGCCCGCCGTGTCCCGCCGCC
>NC_041383.1:319732521-319753843 GCF_002162155.2 Triticum dicoccoides | reverse complement strand
TCGCCCCGCCCCACCGCTATCCTCCTGCGGCGGCCGCGGCCGCCGCCGCCCGCCTCCAGCCGGACCCGCCGCCGGTCCCTTCCCTCTCCGCGCCGCCCGCGTCGTCCCGTCGTCGTCCCGCGGTGCCCCGTCGCCGGAACCACCGTCCCCGAGCTCGCCGGAGCTCCCCGTCGCCGGATCCGGTGGAGGTGGACGAGATCCACCAGCCCCGCCATCCAAACGCGCGTCTCCGTCCCGAAACGGCTCCGTCCCGATTTCGCAGGGTGAGAATTTGGCCAAGTCCACGAAGTTTTTGTATAATCATGCCATGTTCATCGCATCGTATCTCTGCATCCTTAGCTCCGTTTCGTGCGTATAATATGTCAAATTGTTTGACTCAACGAGTACATCATTTCATTCCATTGCATCATGTTCATTTGAGTCCATCTTGATGCCCAAATCATCGTTGCAAGAGTGCTTCATAATTTTTTCTGCTGTCTGTTAACAGAGCGAGCTCATTTGTCATTTTTGACATGAATGATGTGTGCATCCTATGAGGTTGATGTCTACATGTGTTTTGAACTATGCCATGTCTTCTTTACAGAGGTGCTTACCATGTATTTTTGTGATCAATGTGGTGACTATCACAAGCATGCAAACTAGGCATCATGAACTTGATGCTACAGAGAGATCCATGCATATTTTGAGATACTTTAGTAAGGATTTTAGTCCCTGTTCTGCTGTTATTTTGATGCCATGTAAACTTGATGCTACAGAGAGATCCATGCATATTTTGAGATACTTTAGTAAGGATTTTTTGAACATATGGTTGTTACCTATCCATTCATGCCCATGGTTGCAATTATAGCTTGCTGTAGCTTGTTCATATCTTGCTTCAAAATTTCTTAATAATGTTGCTGTCAGCCTGTTAACATTAAGTTCAGTTGTTGCCATGCTTGTTGGTAGTGATCCATGTACCCTATGGACTTGCTCTTGCCATGCTTAGCTTCAAAAACATGTCTTCTTACTGTTGGTTGCCTTGCCATGCCATGTATTGCTCTGTAGTGAGTTGCACAAGCTCATCTACATGCCTTCATAATTCTGTTTCTGTCATGTTTGAATCTGTATTGTAACTTGCTATGTTTACATGGGTGCCATCATATTTTCTGATCCTTTTTGGCTTATGGTCACTAAGGGACTTTTGATCTATGGTTTAAATAGAACCATGCCATGTCTTGTTTTGCTATTATAAGTTCCTGTAACATGTTGTTTGATAGCTCTAAACATTGCAACCTGATGTTATTTTCTGCAAAGTCTGAAGTGTTATTATTTGCAATCTTGCCATGTGTGTTTGAGCATGTTCTAGTGATTTCTGGAGATAGCTCAGTGTTCATGTTTTGTTATGATTTACCTGTAAATCATGCCCATGCCTTTTGTTTTCTTGTTGAGGTCCTGTAGCTTATTGTTTTGATGCTTGCAATATGCCTAGTTGCTGTTTTGGAGAGATTGTTGCTATAACTTGTTTCATGTGTGTGTGTTGAACCGTTGCTCCATTTTGAGTGTGCTATATATGAAACTTGCTTGTTTTTGCATGTAGTTTCATATTATCATGTTGCATCCATGTTTTGAGGTGTTTGCTTGATGTTTGGGTGCATTGTGCATCAATGCCATGTTTAACTTGTTTTGCTCATATCTTCTAGGTCGTAGCTCCGAACTAAATGAACTTTATATGTAACTTGACTAGAATCTCGTGTAGATTATCTTTGTGTATCTTAACTTGATGTTTAACAACTTGAACATAAGTTGTATTCAGATCTGGACTAATTTCGAAATATGCATATGAGGACTTACCGGAATTGTTATATGTTGTTCCCGGCCTCATTTAAACTTGCCTTGATGTGTTGCTCTTGTTTGCATTATCTCTTGCCATGAGTAGCTTCATGTAGCCTTGTCTTGCATCATACTTGTTTGTGCATCATGTCATGTTCATGTGTGGTGTGTTTACCATGTTGTGTGCTTCTTTTCGATAGTTCCTGTTTCGTTGCGATCGTGAGGACTCGTTCGTCTACGCTTGGTTCGGCTTCATCCGTTCGTCTTCTTCATGGACTCGTTCTTCTTCCTAGCGGGATTTTAGGCAAGATGACCGCTACCCTGGATCTCACTACTATCATTGCTATGCTAGTTGCTTCGTTCTATCGCTTTGCTGCGCTACCTATCACCTATTTATCAAGCCTCCCCAAATTGCCATGAACCTCTAACCTTTGACACTTTTCCTATGCAAACCATTGCTTGGCTATGTTACCGCTTTGCTCAGCCCTCTTATAGTGTTCTAGTTGCAGGTGAAGTTGAACATTGCTCCATGGTGGACATGATTTTGGTTGGGATATCACAATATCTCTTCTATTATTAATGCATCTATATACTTGGTAAAGGGTGGAAGACTTGGCCTTTTGCCTGGTGTTTTGTTCCACTCTTGCCGCCCTAGTTTCCGTCATACCGGTGTTATGTTCCCGGAATTTGCGTTCCTTACGCGGTCGGGTGATTTATGGGACCCCCTTGACAGTTCGCTTTGAATAAAACTCCTCCAGTAAGGCCCAACCTTGGTTTTACCATTTGCCTCACCACCACCTATATCTTTCCCTTGGGTCGGCCAACCCGAGGGTCATCTTTATTTTAGCCCCCCCGGGCCAATGCTTGTCTAAGTGTTGGTCCAAACCGAGCGATGTTCGGCGCCCCCTGGGCAACCAGGGTCTATGCCAACCCGACGTCTGGCTCATCCGGTGTGCCCTGAGAACGAGATATGTGCAGCTCCTATCAGGATTTGTTGGCACAGCGGGAGGCTTTGCTGGTCTTGTTTTACCATTGTCGAAATGTCTTGTAAACTGGGATTCCGAGTCTGATCGGGTCTTCCTGGGAGAAGGTATATCCTTCGTTGATCATGAGAGCTTATCATGGGCTAAGTTGGGACACCCTTGCAGGGTATAATCTTTCGAAAGCCGTGCCTGCGGTTATAGGCAGATGGGAATTTGTTAATGTCCGGTTGTAGATAACATGACACCAGATCCGAATTAAAACGCATCAACCGCGTGTGTAGCCGTGATGGTCTCTTCTCGGTGGAGTCCGGGAAGTGAACACGGTTTCTGGGTTATGCTTGACGTAAGTAGGAGTTCAGGATCACTTCTTGATCATTGCTAGCTTCACGACCGTTCCGCTTGCTCTCTTCTCGCTCTTATTTGCGTATGTTAGCCACCATATATGCTTAGTCGCTACTGCAACCTCACCACTTTACCCCTTCCTTTCCCTTTAAGCTTTGCTAGTCTTGATACCCATGGTAATGGGATTGCTGAGTCCTCGTGGCTCACAGATTACTACAACAACAGTTGCAGGTACAGGTTGTGCGATGATCATGACGCGAGAGCGATGTTTGCTTGTCTTGGAGTTCTTCTTCTGCTTCTTCGATCAGGGGATAGGTTGCAGGTCGGCAGCCTGGACTAGCAGGGTGGATGTCGTTTGGGTTACTGTTTGTGTTCATCCGTAGTCGGATGTTGCTCTTATGTACTGTGAAGTTGTATTCGTGTGGCATTGTATGCCTTATGTATGTATCCCCATCTATTATGTAATGTTGATGTAATGACATCCACCTTGCAAAAGTGTTTCAATATGCGGGTCTATCCTTGGTGGGACCTTCGAGTTCCTTTTGGATAGGGTCGCATATTGGGCGTGACAATCCTCCTCAATGAATTGTGCCCCGAAGAATTCAACAAAATCAGCCGTCTTGAGAATGCAAAGGAAATTTGGGATACTTTGATTGATATGCATGAAGGTATCGAGTCCGTTAAGGAATCCAAGTTGGATGTGCTTCAAAGTCAACTTGACAAGTTCAAAATGAAGGATGGTGAAGGTGTCGCTGAAATGTACTCTCGGCTTGCTCTCATCACAAATGAGAGTGCCAGCTTAGGAAGTGAAGAGATTACTGACAGATTCATCATCAAGAAGATCCCAAGAGCCTTGGATGGAAAATATGATACTGTGTGCACATTGATCCAAATGATGCCCAATTACAAAGATCTCAAGTCAACGGAAGTTGTTGGAAGAATTGTTGCTCATGAGATGTCACTCAAGGATAAAGAAAAGCTTCACAACAAGTGTAGTGGTGCATACAAAGCCTCATGTGATGCTCCTGCAACATCAAGTGAAAAACAAGTCTTCAATGAGGAATTTAGCTTAATGGTGAAGAACTTCAACAAATTCTACAATAGTAGAAGCAAAGCGTGAAGATCCAAGTCAAGATCCTACCATGACAAAAGATCTTCTAGTCGTGAGCGAAATTGCTACAATTGTGGAAGACCCGGAAGTACTCCAATGAGTGTACGACTCCCTACAAAAGAAGAGAAGACTCACCTAAAAGAAGAAGTAGAAGAGAAGAATCACCTCTGAGAGAGAGAAGGAGTAGAGATTATTGTTATGAACAAAGAACCTCTCGCAAAAGCAAGGATTCGGAAAGGAAGGACAAATCATCAAAGATCTACACAAAATGAAGACATCAAGCTCATGGTGGTGAATGGGTATCCGGTTCTGACTCCGACCACCACTCCGAGAGAAATTATCACCCGACTCCGAATATACTCAACATGAAGGTGTTGTCGGTCTTGCACTTGTGTCAACCAACTCCTACGACATATTTGACTCACCAAATGAAGGAATTGGAAGATGCTTCATGGCTAAAGGCCCCAAGGTATCACACGCCGATTATATTGATTTCAATAGTGATGAAGATGATTTGCTAGATGATGATGAGTTACTTGTTGACAATGCTAGTGATGAAAACTACGATTAAATTGTTGTTAATCATGCTAATCAAGATGAAACGAATGACAATGATAAGAAGGAGATTGAGTGTCTAACTAAAGAACTAAACACTCTTAAGTTAGCTCATGAAACTACTTTATAAGATCATCGAGAACTTTTAAAAATTCATGAGAAGCTACACTTCGAGAAGCTCAACCTAGAGCAGGAACATGGGTTCTTAAAATCCATCAATGATGATCTTCAGAAGAAAAGTTCTTCTTACATTGCCAAGCATTTACTCTTGTCTACTTACATGCCACAAGTAAAATCTAACAACAAGAGTAAAAAGGATTCTTCTTCTAGTAGTAACAATAATCATGCTAAATCCAATATTGTTGCTTCTAGTAGCTCTCTTGATTCCACTAATGATTCTCTTAGCCGAGTTACACTTGAGCAAGAAAATAGCTTATTGAAGGGAATTATAGAGAAATGTGTTTACAAGAGCCATGCCGGAAGTAAGCAATTTGAGGAAATTGTACGCAAGCAAGGAAGGCCTGGAAGAATCAAGGTGTTGGTTTTGAACGAAAGTCCAATGCCAATGTAGTTGAGTGGGAAGAAGATCAATACCCCAAGACAAAGTTTGTTCCTCAAAAAGAGAAGTATGATCCTACTTCCTTCAAGGGGATACAAGCTCAAGATGATCTTCCACCACAAGATCACAAGCTAAAAGGCAAGGACAAGCTTCAAGAGGAGATTGATGCAATTGAAGAAGCTCCAAAGGCCTTGGTCAAGTGGGTTCCCAAGTCCACCTAAAGTTCTACTTCATCAAGTACATCTACATCCCCAAGGATTCCCATCAAGATGATGTGGATCCCAAAGAAGGAGAACTAGAGGGTTCTTAAGGGTGACTCCGCCAACATACTTCACTCATATTCATATTCGCACGACCAAGTGCAATCAACTTACACATCTTGCACTAGTTCAAGGAGTCACAAACCCTCTTGCTAAGTAAGTCAAGGGACAAGGTAACCTAATGATTTCATGGACATCATCTTGCGTGTACTTCATTCTATGTCTATGTATATTCTTGTTTGTTCCTTGTGGGACTAACCCATGTAGGTATTGGAAGTGCAACTCACTCCAATGGATTGCTCCAAATGGTCTACATCAACATTGAGCATCCACATCTTCAACATCTACATGAAGTCACCATCAACAAAACCAAAGATTAGTTCATCCATCTAAAAGGGGATATCACATCTGGGGGGGGGGCTTTACTCTAAGAATTGAGATAAAGCAACTCTAATGGTGTGAACACAACAATGCTTTATATAAAAGTGTTAACCCCACTTGTGCTTAAATGATGAGTATGACCTATGATCAAATGTTCTCATTTGACTCCTATGTCAACATACTCATATATAGATGACCTAGTCATCGCTAATAGCTTGATAGATGCTAGAGTGTTTGTGCACGCTTTGCCACATATTTCATTTGCTATCTTATTGTGTGAGCATGTTGGTTGCATAATTTTCTTCATTCGAGGACATCCATTTGTTGTTTTGATTGTTTGATCTTTTATTTGGCCAAATGGATGGACAAGAATGCCTAAGTACTCTCTCTAGCTATCTATGCTTTTCTCGTCTCAAACTCTATTCATGCTACATCACAAAGTTTGATCAAGTCAGATTCGAACCCTCTGGGTGAGGAGCACTCGGAGTCACCGATTCGTCATAGACTTAAACTTCCAAAACCTCTTGATGCATCTCGGTTTGACCGATTCATTCCCTTCGGTTACACCGAGTTCATTAAGTTGATCTAGGTTTGAATATCGGTGCAACCGATCTGAACACTTCGGTCTCACTGAGTTGCAGTAACAGCTTGCGATTCTGCACCTTGGTGCCACCGAGTTGTTCCACTCGGTCACACCGACAGTCTGGATATATATACCCACAGGTGGAATTTCTGGCAATTCCTTCAAAACTCTTTGCCCACGCTGTCCAGCTCTGCCGACTAGAGGTCTCCAGATCGTCTCCTCTGTCACCAGACCCCCTGCCGCTGGTCTCCTCCGCCATCAACAGATTCTCCTCTGCCGTTGTCGCCGTAGCGAGCTCATCGCCAAGTTAGTGTATGAGTTTGTCCTTTGTGCTTTCTCACTCTGATTCTTAGCACGAAGACAATGCCATGATTCTTGCCATGACTGAGATTATTCTATCCAGCAAAAACTTCCTTTAGATTAGTTTTGATTAGAAAATTTAGGGTTAGGTTTCCGCTGAATTCATCTCAGACCGATCGAGTTGTAGAAATCGTTCTCACTGATTTGGCCTAGGCCATAACACTTGTGAGTTTCGGTCTGACCGAATCTTGCAAATCAGTTTGACCGAGTTCAAAACTTTGTGAAACCCTAGCAGTCTCAGAGTCACCAAACTGTGTCTCGATCTGACCGATGTCACTAGTTTAGTCTCTGAACATTGCTTCGGTGTCACCGAGTTCAACAAATCGGTAGCTCCGAAATGCCTTCTATAGAAAACTAAAACTAAGTTTTTTGGCTCAATTGTTTTGCAAAATCTCTGCACTTTGTTATGCTCATCCACTCTATCTCATCTACATCTATTCATAGGGTCAGCCTTCAGCTATCAGCATGTCTGATAACAATGACAGCCAGAATTAGTTTGAGGAACATGTTCAGATGAGTGAGGGCACTAGTCCCTCTAAGAGCAGTTATGATGATGGGAGCAGAAGCACTCCCAGCAACCTGCCCAAAGCTGCAACTAGGCAGAGGAAGAAGAAGACATCAGATTCTGAGGGTGATTATTTTAAGTTGATGAGGAAGTCTCTTCCAAGAGGAAAGGATACAAGAAAGAGCTTGGTACTACTGCTAACACCAAGCCAGGGATGAAGCAGAAAGGTCCTGCAAGAAGAGTTCCCATGTCCAAAGACAGAGCCTCAACCAAAGAAACCATGGAGTTCACATTAAACCCAAAGAGGCTGGTGAGGGGAAGAAGAGGAAGGAGAGGGTCAAGAAGACAAAGGACAGAGTCATTGGGAGATCTTCTATGATTAGAGACCTAGATGAGGAAGATCAAAATGCACCTCCTGCAAAATCTCAGAAGCTAATGGGGGATGCAATCAGATCAGGGGTTGCTCCTTCAAAGCCCAGGTCTGCCCCCAAAGCTGCTTCTCAAGCCCCCTAGAGATCCACCAGAAACATTCCAGCATCTGAGAAGAACAAGGCCCCATTTCCTAAAGTGGAAGAAGAAGAGGAAGGGCAAGTACTTAGGAAGTTGAAGCCAAAGATTCCTGACCATGATGACACCCATCCAGTGGCTGAAAACATGAAGCTCAGAAAGGATGTAGGTCTTAGGCTATGGTGGCAGAGTGACCCATATGCCATTAGAAGGAGAACAACTCTTGATTACATGTTCCACACAAATGAACAACAAGACTTCTATGAGACTGTGCTGCTTGACAAGAAGCCAATAGTAAGTGACATATATGGGTCGACTGGAAATTCATTAGCATTAATGAAGATCATTTCCCAGGAGTCCATGAGAGTTTTAGAACAACAGGAGTTGATGCATTTGTTGGTCAGAAGTTAACAGAATGGAATGATGAGTTGATCATGCCGTTTTACTCCACAACACATTTTTACCCTGATGGTAAAATTGTTTGGATGACAGTTGAGTACCAGATACCAATCTTTAGTGGCCGAGTGGGCAAAGCTGATAAATGCCCCAGAAGAGCATGAGGATGACACTGATGTATATGCTAAGCCAATAAAGGGACATGACTCAATGGCTCACATGTACAAGGAAATTCCAGATGCTGTCTTGGACACCCACAAGTTTGGGTCTGTTTATTATCTGCTGTCAGGTCTGACAACCGTCAACACAATACTCAGACACACTTTGCTGCCCAAGTCTAGAGATGACAGGATGATTAGAGGGCACTCAATAAATCTCTTGCATATGTTTGATGTGCCTGAAAAGTTCAAAGTGATGACACTGATTGTTGAGACAATCAAGAGGATAACAGTAGACCAAAAGAGAACATGTGGCTATGCTCCACAAATTCAGATGCTCATCAACTCCAAGATGGGCAAGGGCATGTATCTCTTGGACAAGGAACATCTTCCCTTGCTGCCAGAGTTTGAAGACAATGTGGTTGTCATGGATCTATCACATCCCACATCTGTGCAGGCTCGGGAGAAGAAGGAAAAAAGCTAGAGCAGAGAAGGCAGCCAAGCCACCAAGTGCCGCCTCCCAGATTTTCCTGAAATCCAAGCAAGATCAACTTGGCTATCTCATTCAAGCAACTTTGAGTATTGAGAAAGGGTTGGCAACATTGACTCAGAACCAAGAGAGTCTAGAGAGGATCATTGAGACTAAATTTTATGATATAGACTTGAAGGTCACAGAGATCTAGACTGCAGTTGAGCAACTCCAGGATGAAGCTAAATAGAGAAGAGGGGGAGCTACCACTGAAGCTTTTCAGAGAGTGCCAAGGGCACAAAGGTCTGCAGCTGTGCTAGCCATTGACACAAGGGCTACTACATCAGCACCAACAGCTACAGCCTCTGTTGTTCCTCCAGTTGCAACTCCACTAGCTCCTCAGACCTCTTTGGAAGAATTTGTCGTAAGACTCCTCTCCATTCCACCTTCACACTCTGGAGATCATGGAGACTGTTCTTAGAGAGCCACATAGCACTTTGCATTTTCAAGGTTTTTGGTAACTTGTTGCCAAAGGGGGAGAAAGTGTATAGATCATAGGTTTCGAGACAGAGTGTGTTTGCTTCTTTTTGCTCTCTTGCTACTCTATTTGCTTTGCTTGTTTGGATGATACAATGTTTTATGCTTGTGTGTGAGATACTTCTATGATCATATGCTTGATCATATCATACTTTAACGCTTGTGCTTAATGATGATATTCTATCTCTCATGTATGATCATTCATATCTTATTTTGGTGTTGAGTGCATATTTCATATTTTATCATTTTGAGAGCTCCACCAAGATGTATGTGACATGGAAGAGTGACCCATGTTCCTAATTGATTGTGCATTTGCATTCAAAAGAAAACTTCAAATAATGCAAAAATTTAGGGGGAGCTCTTCCTTATCACATAATTCTCAAAGCGACGATGTACTTCATTTATATTCTCATTTGTTGAAGCTTTGATCTATATGTTTTCATCAATTACCAAAAAGGGGGAGATTGAAAGTGCAACTAATCCCCGAGTGGTTTTGGTAATTCATAACAACATATAGCTCATTGAACAAATATTCTTTCAAGATCAATGTTTCATAAAGTTCAATGGTTGGTATGGCATGGACTAGAGATGTGGACCCCTCAAAATGCTAAGGACACATATTGGCAAAAGCTCAATACTCTACATTTTCATTTTAGTGATCCAAGATCACATTGAGTCCATAGGAAAAGACAATACTATTAAAAGGGTATGAGGTGTTTCTTAATGGATTGCTTGCTCAAAATGCTTAGTGATATGCTCCAGAGCCCTTAACCACTTTCTCATTTCAACATATGTACTAAACCTAAAGTCAAATTCGGCCACACCAATTTGATCTATCCGGCGCCACCGAGTTCACTTGTCATAGCCATATCAACAAACACTAATCAGTTCGGTCTTACCAATAGGAATCTCGGTCTCACCGAGATGGGATTGCAAACTCTCTGTTTCCCTTTGTAACGTTTCGGTCTAACCGAGATGTGCGATCGGTCCCATCGAGTTCGCAGTGCAAACTCTCTATTTCCTTTTCATAACGTTTCGGTCTAACAAAGATGAGCAATCGGTCCCACCGAGTTTGCCTGACCAAGTCTCTGTTTGCTTATTACTGAAATCGATCTCGCCGAGTTTATGTGATCGGTCTCACCAAGATGAGGTTTTGCCCTAACCCTAGCGCATCGGTCTTCGTGAGTTGATGTTGTTAGTCCCACTGAAAAGCCTAACATTCACATTTTGAACCAGGTTGGTCTCACCGAGTTTCACTATTCGGTCCCACCAAGTTTGGTAAATTGTTTGTAATGGTTAGATTTTGTGTGGAGGCTATATATACCCCTCCACCCCCTTCTCCATTTGAGGGAGAGCCATCAGAACCTGCCTACACTTCCACTACTCATTTCCTGAGAGAGAACCACCTACTCATGTGTTCAGACCAAGACATTCCAATCCAACCACAAGAATCTTGATCTCTAGCCTTCCCCAAGTTGCTTTCCACTCAAATCATCTTTCCACCATAGTCAAATCTGCAAGAGAGAGTTGAGTGTTGGGGAGACTATCACTTGAAGCACAGGATAAAGGAGTTCATCATCAACACACCATCTATTACCTTTTGGAGAGTGGTGTCTCCTAGATTGGTTAGGTGTCACTTGGGAGCCTCCGTCAAGATTGTGGAGTTGAACCAAGGAGTTTCTAAGGGCAAGGAGATCACCTACTTCGTGAAGATCTACCCAAGTGAGGCAAGTACTTCATGGGTGAGGGAGTCCTGGATTAGGGGGTGTCCGGATAACCGAACTATCACCTTTGGCCGGATTCCTGGACTATGAAGATACAAGATTGAAGACTTCGTCCCGTGTCCGGATGGGACTTTCCTTGGCGTGGAAGGCAAGCTTGGCGATACAGATATGTAGATCTCCTACCATTGTAACCGACTCTATGTAACCCTAACCCTCTTCAATGCCTATATAAACCGGAGGGTTTTAGTCCGTAGGATGAACAACAATCATACCATAGGCTAGCTTCTGAGGTTTAGCCTCTCTGATCTCGTGGTAGATCTACTCTTGTACTACCCATATCATCAATATTAATCAAGCAGGAGTAGGGTTTTACCTCCATCGAGAGGGCCCGAACCTGGGTAAAAACATCATGTCCCTTGTCTCCTGTTACCATCCGCCTAGACGCACAGTTCGGGACCCCCTACCCGAGATCCGCCGGTTTTGACACCTACAATGGGCGATGACCATGGCGGGATAGACAAGGTTGCTTCTTCGTGGACCCTTCGTGGACTCGCGCAACCATTAACCTACGTGGGTGGAAGTCTACATCAACGTGGATGTACGATAGCACCACCTGTCGGAACCACACCAAAAATATCCGTGTCTACATTGCATTTGCTCCCTCCAAACTCCTCCCCTTTGCCTTCATATGCAATGATTTACATTCGGCTTCTATACTCTTATAATTGCATGTGTAGGTTGGTTGCTTGACTAGTGCTAAGTTGCTAAAATCTGCCAAGACTTAAAATTTGGAAAAGACTAGATTTTTATTTGGTCAAGTAATCTAATCACCCCCCATCTAGACATACTTTCGATCCTACAATTTTACCTCCATTAAGAAGGCCCGAACCTGGGTAAACATTGTGTCCCATTGTCCCTTGTAACCATTGATCCTTAGACGCACAGCTTGGGCCCCCTACCCGAGATCTGCCGGTTTGGATACCAACACTCCTCAGTCGACAACTTGATCGAAGGGGTTTGTAATACATGAAGGAACACATTGGGTGGCACCGGCTTATACTGAGACCCAAGCCGGGGCAACGCATCAGCCGCCTCATTTTTTCACCGATCAAGATGATCCCCCTGATAACCTTTAAAGTGACTAGCAATATTATCAACCTCCCAACGATAAGCCACCATGAGCGGGTATTTAGAGTCCCACTTGCCAGAAACTTGTTGTGCCACGAGGTCTAAGTCGCCCAGGCACCTGGCCCGGTTTAAATTCATCTCTTTAGCCATACAAGACCATGAAGTAAAGCTTCATACTCAGCTGCATTGTTTGTACAAGGAAATATTAGCCTTAAAACATAACAAAATTTATCACCTCGTGGGGAAGTCAAAATAACTCCAGCCCCCGAGCCTTCCAACTGTCTGGACCCATCAAAGTGGATTGTCCAATATGTGTTGTCAGGTTTCTCCTTAGGTGTCTGCAACTCTATACAATCATTGATGAAATCCACCAAAGCTTGAGACTTAATGGCTGTTCTTGGCACATACTTCAAGTTACGAGGCCCAAGCTCAATTGCCCACTTAGTAATGACCCGGCCTATGGCTTCTCTATTTTGAATAATATCTCCTAAGGGAGCAGAGCTGACCACGGTGATAGGGTGACCAAGAAAATAATGCTTCAGCTTGCGACTTGCCATGAACACCCCAAAGACCAGTTTCTGCCAATGTTGATATCGTTGCTTGGATTCCGTTAAGACCTCACTAACATAATAAGCCGGCCACTGAACTGGGTATTCCTTACCCGTCTCCTTGCGCTCTACCACAATTGCTACACTGACCGCCTTGTTATTAGCCGTCACGTACAAGAGCAAAGGTTCTTTGTCAATTGGAGCAGCAAGGATGGGCGGCTCAGCTAATTGTTTTTTGAGCGACTCAAACACCTCGTTGGCAGCATCACTCCAGACAAAGTGATCTGTCTTCTTCATCATCTGGTAGGAGGGAATTGCCTTCTCTCCCAAGCAGCTTATGAGCTGGATCAAAGCCGCAATACGACCCGCCAAAAGCTAGACATCATTGACACACGCCAACTTAGAAAGCGAGGTGATAGCCTTGATCTTCTCCGGGTTAGCCTCGATGGCCCGTTGTGAAACCAAAAAACCTAGTAGTTTACCCGCAGGCACGCCAAAAACACACTTGGCTGGGTTAAGCATCATTTTATAGATCGGAGATTGTCAAAAGTTTCTTTCAGGTCATCCAGGAGAGTCTCCTTCTTCCTAGCTTAACCACAATATCATCCACATAAGCATGAACATTGCGTCCAATCTGACCGTGAAAACAATTCTAAACACAACGCTGATAAGTCGCCTAGGCACTCTTGAGCCCAAAAGGCACTAAGACATAGGAGAAAGCTCCAAAAGGGGTGATGAAAGTTGTCTGCTCTTGGTCTTTAACTGCCATCTTAATCTGATGACAACCAGAATAAGCATCCAGGAAACATTAACTCTCACAACCCGGCATCGCATCAATGATTTGGTCGATACGAGGGAGAGCAAACAGATCAGCTAGACAAGCGTTGTTAAGATCTGTGTAATCAACACACATACGCCATGTGCCATTTTTCTTCAGTACAAGCATAGGGTTAGCCAACCACTCAGGGTGAAAAACTTCTACGATAAGCCCAACTGCTAAGAGCTAGGCCACTTCTTTTCCAATCGCCTTACGTTGCTCTTCATTGAAACGACAGAGGAACTATCTGACCAGCTTAAACTTAGGATCCATAGTAAGAGTGTGCTCAGCGAATTCTCTCGGTACACCCGACATGTCAGAAGGCTTCCATGCAAAGGTGTCCCGATTCTGACGGATGAACTCGATGATCGCGCTTTCCTATTTAGGATCCATATTGGTCCCCACTATGAATTGTTGAGATGAATCGCCAGGGACAAAATCCACTTGCTTAGTATCATTAGCTTTAAACTTCAAAAGAGGGTCCTGCTCAGTGGTGGCTTCTTTAGAGGAGTCATATCAACCGAGTCAACATTGTCTTTATAAAACTTGAGCTCTTCCATGGCGCAGGCCGACTCAGCATAAGCAGCATCTCCTTCCTCACACTCCAAAGAAAATTTCTGATCACCATGGACCATAATTATACCTTTTTTGCCTTGGCATCTTAAGCTGTAAATAAACATAGCAAGGGCAATCCATGAACTTGGCATAACTTGATCGTCGGAACAAAGCATGCTACAGACTCTTGATTTTAACCACCTAAAACCATAGTGTCACTGTCTTGTAGTCATAGTTAGTACGAAAGGCCACTTTTAAGGAGATTTTTCCCACAGGATACGCCAACTACCAGGCACCACACCATGGAAAACTGTGGAAGATGGCTTAAGATCCTTGTCAGTTAATTCATATGCCAAAACGTGTCATAATACAGGATGTTGATGCTGCTACCACCATTCATAAGCACCTTAGTGAAATTATAACCACCCACTTGAGGGGCCACCACAAACGCCATATGACTCGGATTTGCGACCCGGGGTGGGTGATCCTCCCGACTCCATGTGATTGGATATTCTGAGCATCGCAAATAATTTGGCACTGCCGGCTCAATAGCATTGACTGCACGCTTATTAACCTTCTAATCACACTTGCACAGACTTGTGGTGAAAACGTGGTATTGACCTCCATTGAGCTGCTTCGGGTTACTCTAATACCCTAATTGATTATTGTGCTGCTGGTTATTCTGACCAGACTGTTGATTGTACCCACCATGGTTACCTTGACCTTGATAACCAGAATTTGAGCCACCGCCCCCATAGCCGGACCCTTAGGGACCAGATCCTGACCCTCCACGTGGCCCATTGTTATTACTGTGATTCTGATTAAAGTTGTAATTTCTATGTTCTCGCATGATAAAACAATCCTTCAAGCATGGGTGGCCGTCTTATTAGGCCGACTGTGTTTCGGGCAAGGCTCATTCATCATTGCTTTAATATTAAAGTTTTTCCCTCCAAAGACGGCTTACCATTACCATTGAAGCACTGGTTTGTAGACCCAACGTTGGTATTAGCTACTAGATCTGACACACCATTGCCTTGGTTATTTCAATTGCCCCCTGCCACATTCTACTGCTGACCCTTACCATTGCCACTCTTCTTGTCTTTGTTCGACTTCTCCTCATCAGATTCATGGTCCTTGGTGGTGTCAGAGTCGGCATATTTAATGAGAGCCACCATGAGCTCACCCATGTTATTACAATAATGCTTGGCCGCCCAAGCTTCTGCTGGGGAGGGGGTGAAATGACAGTTCTTCTCCAAGACAAGGACCGCTTGGTTCACCGCAATACTATCTGACGAGTGAATGATTGCAGAGACCCTCCGGACCCAATGATGGGCCGACTCATCCTCATGCTGCACGCATTTATCCAGATCAATACTCGTTAGAGGCTGTTTGCATGTCCCTTAAAAACTCTTAATGAACCGCTCTTTCAATTCTACCCATGAATTTATGGAATAAGGAGGCAATCCTTTTAACCATGTACGAGCCGGTCCATCTAACATCATAGTAATTACTTGGCACAGACTGCATCATCGACATTCAACATCTCCATGGAGAGCTCATAACTCTCAATCCAGCCTTTAGGGGGGATCAGCTGTATAATTGGGCACTTCATGGCACCCTTGAAATCCTTAGGCAGACGTTCATTACGCAATGATGGCACCAAGCAAGGTACTTCAACCATCCTAGAGATTGTTCCAGCTCCCATCGAGGTTGAAGGGGTCATCAGAGGCTGTTGATAAGCTCCCAGTTGAGCCGCCGCTGCCAA
Source organism: Triticum dicoccoides (assembly GCF_002162155.2). Lineage (NCBI taxonomy): Eukaryota > Viridiplantae > Streptophyta > Magnoliopsida > Poales > Poaceae > Triticum > Triticum dicoccoides. The sequence continues at coordinate 319,737,791 of NC_041383.1, read as the reverse complement.
CTGAGCCACCGTTGCCTCCACTCTTGGCGGGCTCTGGCTTCATCTACATTCGCCTGAGCATTAGTAAGGGGCATGTTATTCCCACGGGGCGGGTCATCCCGACAGGTGGGTTACGACGCTGCGCACTGCTGGAAACTACTGCTGACTCAACACGCCACCGTTGCCTCCACTCTTGGCGGGCTCTGGCTTCATCTACATTCGCCTGAGCATTAGTAAGGGGCATGTTATTCCCACGGGGCGGGTCATCCCGACAGGTGGGTTACGACGCTGCGCACTGCTGGAAACTACTGCTGACTCAACACGCCGGCTAGAACTATGACTTTGGCGAGGGGTCAAATGAACATGATCACGACTGTAGGAACAAGTCGCATGCTGCCCAACAATGGCTCGAAGGAATTCAACAACGTTCTGGGTCTCTATCGCCTCCAGCGACTCTCCCTCGATCTGTATCGCCGCCAGCCGGGTTGCTACCGCTAACATGTTATCCACCAGGTTAGAGTAGTGACCATGTGGTGTTGAAACTGCCTAGGTGGGGTCTGATCCCTACGGGGCGGGTCTTGTAGTCGAGGCTGAGCCGCTGCCCCTTTCCCCGGCGCCTCTGCAACCCGGGACGTACCTGGAGGGTTAGTCGGTCCTGCTCCAGGTGTGTTGAATAGGTTCCGTGCCTCATACTTCAAAGGCAGACTGGTTTGGTCACTACTAGGAAAAGGCCTACTAATGGCGCACTGGTTTTGCTTACTAATGGCGCATTACCAGTGCGCCATTAGTACCACGCCACTAGAATTTTTTACTAATGGCGCACCACTGGTGCGCCATTAGAATCTGGTATTCTAATGGCGCACCACATAGTGCACCATTAGTATTGCCCACAGTGCGCCACTATTATCTGCTATACTTATAGCGCACCACATGGTAGTGCGCCATTAGTAACAATTTTTTTAATTTTTTTTGTTTTTTCTTAATCTTAGGTCACTATTTCACATATGAGATATTTAACACATATATATATACAACAAGCATCCATATAACAATCATATCCAACACACAAGTTTCATCATATATACATACATAGCCAACACATAGTTCCGTCGTTACATATTACAAAAGTTTCACATTGTTCATCCAACACCGTTATCCATCAATTCACAAAAGTTTCACATTGATACAAAATAAAAACACAAATGGAAAAGAAGCACTCCATCCATGCAAGCTTCCGTCAATTAAATCAAATCTGCAAAATGATAAACAAGAAGTTAGAAGAAGAAAAAGAAGAAGACTAGAAGAATACTAGAAGAAGAAGAACACTAGAAGAAGAATAAGAAGAGTTTCGGAAAAGAAGAAGAATAAGAAGAAGACTATAAGCTTATTATGTAAACTTGATCATTTTGTGCCAACATAAGTTATTTTGGAGCTAACCTATAGGAAACTAAGCATATAAGCTCTAAGTTAGTATATTAGAGCCAACTTAGGTAAAATGAAGCTAACCTATGTCATTTTGGAAAAGAAGAAGAATAAGAAAAAGACTATAAGCTTATTATGTAAACTTGATCATTTTGTGATAAAATAAGTTATTTTGGAGCTAACCTATAGGAAACTAAGCATATAAGCTCTAAGTTAGTATATTAGAGCCAACTTAGGTAATAATGAAGCTAACCTATAGGAAACTAAGCATATTATAGATAACATAGGTAACTAAGTATATATATATATATCATTTTGGATAGCTAACCTATAGGAGATCTGACATACCTGACAAAGTTCAGTTCTCATGCACTGTTCTTCTCCTTCTTCTCCTTCCTCTCCCTGATGCACCTAGAGCAGCGAGGCGGTGGAGGAAGTGGAGGCAGTGGGATGTAGTCTTCTACCACAATTGGCGTGGTCATGTCGCCCAGCTGTGGGATCGCCGGCGCCACCACCGGTGCGTGGTCATTGTCAGGCACCACCACCATCACGAGGCCACCTTCAGGCACGACCATCGCTAGGTCATCCTCAGCCACCTCCATCTCTTGCCCATGGTCAGCCACCACCATCTCTTGCCCTTGGTCAGCCACCACCAGCGCTAGGTCATCCTCAGCCTGATGCCCATCGTCATCCTGCAGCTCCTCATCCTCACTCTGCTCCTCTTCTCCCGCACTCCAGTCCAGATCATCCTTCTTGTTGTCTATGCTGCTGCCAGAATCGCTGCTGCTTTCGCTACAGCCAGAATCGCTACTGCTTTCGCTACAGCCATAGTCGCTGCTGCTTTGGCTGTAGCCAGTGTCGCTGCTGCTGCTCCCATTACCTATCCAAAATGCAACAATGACCATTAACAATGGATGCGAGACAAAGCCAAATGTAGAGGAATAAGAAGAGGCAGAACGTACCGGCATCATCATCGGCAGCGTAGCGCATGCGACACATAGTCTTGTTGAACACCTTCATGATGAGCATGTTGGCGTCGTCGTCGTACCTGAAGAGAAGGAAGTACCCCAGCCGCAGGTCGTAGGCACGATAGAACTTCTCCCACCCAAGAGACAAGGACATGTGGCCCTTCTTGATCACCAACTGCACATCCCACTGCCTGCGAAACCCGCTGCCAGCCTGTCGTAGCTTCACATTATTTGGCGGATCTTCACCCATCAGCATGTTCATAAAACTGTCAGGCAGCCTCTGCAGTTTGGGACAATGAGTGATGTAGCAAACAACAGATATCATAATGAGATGGGTGAAGGGAGATCTCTCATTTTATATACCTGCGTCATGGATGATACTAAAGCCTCAAGTATGATAGTGAAGAACTCGGAAGCATCCAACTCGTACTGCGGTGTCGCAGATCGGCGGTGGCTGCTTCCCGCCATCTCTGATAAGCAGTAGAAGAGACCAACTAGTACCCATGCATGATAACAGGCATTAGTCGCAAGTACCCCATAGGTCCTATTTTTAGCAAAGTAATGCTAAAATTCACGGAAAATTTCAGCATTACCTTTGCTGAAAATAGGACATATGGAGTACCCGAATTTGTCGGAACGGAAGTTAATCGACATTCTGGCAAACTCAAGGGCCTCTCGGGGTACCTACAACATCATCACAAGTACCACTTGATCTGCACTTCTCTATATTATATGATGTACTGAAGAACTTGAGCAAAAAAGATAAATAGGAACATATTTCTCACCTTGAAGGTGTTGCTGCTGCTGCACTGTCTGAACTTCACTTCCTTTACCTCCTCAGAAACCTGAAATATGCAGATGTTAGAAAGGTTAATGAACCAATAGATGCCCTAATGGAAGTAATAAAAACATGACAGCAAACAACCAACAAATTATCTTGCCCTCTACCTGCAAAATTAAGAACAATTCAGTCAGTTTCAGAGGAAATGTGCATCTTGGAATAAGATAACAGCTGATTTTGTCATGATCCATGCTTTTCCCCTTCTAGCATGTTTTAAGATAAGAAAAGAAAGCAGTATACCCTCTAAAGAGCTAGTATTGGGCCCCAAATATGTTTAGTCTCAGCGAGCTCTATCCACAAAACCTAACTTCAATTTTGTAGCACAAAAAGGTGCTGCCGTACAAAAGGCTTCCCATCGGTGGAGAGCCAACTAGATTTTGGTACTATGTCAGCCATCTTGGCAAGCAGAATCTAGTTCCTGATAGCCTTTCTGGGAAGTGCAAGATAATGTGCTGCATGGCAAATATGTTTAAGCAGACGCAGCATATCAGCCACTGGTCCATTGACAAGTAGAGTGGTATTTTCGACAGTTGTGAGAAATCTTTTGGTTTTCTAGTGTTCTGGCTTGGAAGTTGCACCTACCACTATTTTCTGCAGATCACATTCTTAATGGAGGGCTATGGTTGTGCACTCAAAAGTTGTTGGAAAGAAAATACCCCATATTTTAGTGCATTATATATATAGTACACAAAAGTAGGCAAAGTTTCTGTGAAAATATAAATGCAAGGAAAAAACAAGCAGCCAAAATAGCAATTAGCAAAAGTGATAGTGGTACTGAATTTAAGTGTGTGGTAATTCCTAGAAAATAGACGGTCAAACTCAAGCTAGCAATGTTGCTGCCGAGCATGTGGGCTAGCTGCTGATGTACTAGGGTTAATTTGGTCGTCCTATGTCATAGCTCAAAGTTGTGGGCCCTGGAGCTGATATTTTAGCAATGGTGGCTTCAGTGTGTGGTGCAGTGGCAGCCACTCCTCCTTCCCCCTTCCAATAATGTTGGTCTTATTCTTATCTTCACCCTGTTTTTAACACACTATATATTACTGCTTTCCACCACTCTTTTTATCACCAGTTAATGCCTTTGCCATGCACAATGCCAATATCTTTGCAATATATTATCACAGTGTTTTCATCTTCTTCCAAAACCACACTATGGCACTGAAAATTAAGCAAGACATGCTCCATGTCCTCATCATCTTAGCTTCACAACAAACAAGTAGTACAAATAGAAAGACTGAATGAAAATGCATCATCATCTTACCTGGTTGTTTACTGCTGCTGCTGCGCTGCAGGGGCGGAGGAAGGGGCGCCGCCGGTGGAGAGGGCGAGGCCGAGGACGGCGTGGGGCTTGAGGCCTGCGGCCTGGTGAGGCCGACGAGGTGGTCGTCCCCGACGCCGGCGGACCTAGGGTTCGGGGAGACGACGGGCGGCGCTGAGAGGACAGGGTGGTTGAGAGGGGGTAGTGGGGAGGTCGCGGGAGAAGAGAGGAGGAGGCGGGCGGGGGCGCAGCTTCGGGGCTCGGCTCGGGGACGGCGAAGGAGGCGAGGGGGGCGGCGTGGGGGACGGCGAACATGGGGGGGGAGCGGGTGAGATCGATGAGGCATGGGAGAGATTAGAGAGATTGGGGATTTAATTAGTGTACGACTATTCTAATGGCGCACCACCATCTCGTGCGCCATAAGTACGACTATTCTAATGGCGCACCACCATCTCGTGCGCCATAAGTACGACTATTCTAATGGCGCACCAGCGCTCGGTGCGCCATTAGAATTTTGTTTTAATCTAGCCCACTAGCCCTATCTACAACCTAACCCTATCTACAACAGAACCCACCCACTAGCCCGACTGGTCAGCACGCAGCACACACACCAGGAGGTCCTGGGTTTGATTCCCAGGCTCCCCAATATTTTTTTGCATTTTAAATGTTGTTTCTTATATTTATTTGTGTTTAAATATGTTCAAACTTGTTTAAATCATAACAGTAATATTTTTTTATAAAAATAGTAATAATTTTTTAAAAAATATGTTCAAATTTGTTACTTGGAAATATCATCAGCGGCGGC
>NC_041383.1:319567716-319731519 GCF_002162155.2 Triticum dicoccoides | reverse complement strand
GGGGGAGGGTTGCGGTGGGTCGTTGGCGGCGGTGGAGCTAGCGGGGGAGGGTGCGGGTGGGATCGAGATCGAGATCAAAAAGTGTCCATGAAAATATACACGGTGCGCCATTAGCAGTTTTGCAAAAAAGTAAAAAAAAATTATATACTAATGGCGCACTGCTAATAAGGTGCGCCTTTACTTGGTAGAACTAGTAATGGCGCACTTCACCATGCGCCATTAGAGTGTATGGAAAAATGGAAAAAAAATCAATACTAGTGGCGCACCGTGTGCCTGGTGCGCCATTAGTGTCTTCCACACTAATGGCGCACCTCCGGCCGGTGCACCATTAGTATATAGTAGTGGCGCACTGCTTACAAGGTGCGCCATTAGTATCAATCCTATCTATAACCCTTTTCCTAGTAGTGGGTGCCTCCTATGAAGAACAGCGTTGCAAGCATCCTGATCCAAATTTAAGAAAAAAGCTTCCGCCCTTGTATGTTGTGAATCAACATCCATCTGAGCCTGCTCTGTCGCCATCCTGATGTTCTCTAGATTAAGATCCTCCTAGGCCTTGGCTACCTGGTCTCGTGATACTTTTCCAAACAGTTTTGCCCTTGTTTTGGACTCTATCTTGCATGATTCGAATGGAACTAACCCGGGCTGACACTGTTTTCTGCAGAACTACCATGGTGTTATTTTTGTGCAGAAATAAAAGTTCTCGACTAAAAATCCACGGAGACATGTTTTGGAATTAATAAAAAATATTGGCGAAAGAATCAACATCAGGGGCCCACACCCTGTCCACGAGGGTGTAGGGCGCGCCCCCTACCTCGTGGCCCCCCTTGGGACTCCACCGACCTCAACTCCAACTCCATATATTCACTTTCGGGGAGAAAAAAAATCAGAGAGAAGGATTCATCATGTTTTATGATACGGATCCGCCGCCAAGCCCTAATCTTCCCCGGGAGGGCTAATTTCGAGTCCGTTCGAAGCTCCGGAGAGGGGAATCCATCACCATCATCATCATCAACCATCCTCCATCACCAATATCATGATGCTCACCGCCGTGCATGAGTAATCCCATCATAGGCTTGCTGGACGGTGATGGGTTGGATGAGATTTACCATGTAATTGCGTTAGTTTTGTTAAGGTTGGATCCCTAGTATCCATTATGTTCTAAGATTGATGTTGCTATGACTTTGCCATGCTTAATGATTGTCACTAGGGCTCGGGTGCCATGATTTCAGATCTGAACCTATTATGTTTTCATGAATATATGTGAGTTCTTGATTCTATCTTGCAAGTCAATAGTCACCTACTATGTGATATGATCCGACAACCCCGAAGTGACAATAATTGGGACCACTCCGGGTGATGACCGTAATTTGAGGAGTTCATATATTCACGAAGTGCTAATGCTTTGGTCCGGTACTCTATTAAAAGGAGGTCTTAATATCCCTTAGTTTCTAATAGGACCCCGCTGCCATGGGAGGGTAGGACAAAAGATGTCATGCACGTTCTTTTCCATAAGCACATATGACTATATTCGGAATACATGCCTACATTACATTGATGAACTGGAGCTAGTTCTGTGTCACCCTATGTTATAACTGTTGCATGATGAATTGCATCCGACGTAATTATCCATCACTGATCCATTGCCTACAAGCTTTTCACACATTGATCTTTGCTTAGTTACTTTTCTGTTGCCACTGTTACGATTGCTACAAAACTGCTACTGTTACTTTTGCCATCGTTACCGTTACTTCCATACTACTTTGCTACTAAATACTTTGCTGCAGATATTAAGTTTTTCAGGTGTGGTTGAATTGACAACTCAGATGCTAATACTTGAGAATATTCTTTGTCTCCCCTTGTGTCCAATCAATAAATTTGGGTTGAATACTCTACCCTCAAAAACTGTTGCGATCCCCTATACTTGTGGGTTATCAAGACTATTTTTTGGCGCCGTTGCCGGGGAGCATAGCTCTATTCTTTGAGTCACTTGGGATTTATATCTGTTGATTACTATGAGGAACTTGAAAGATGAAAGAACCAAGATTTTTCCCTCAACTACGAGGGGAGGTAAGGAACTGCCATTTAGCTCTGCACTCGATTCACCTTCTGTTTTGAGTAGACTTGCGACACATATGCCTACTATTGATTCTGATATGTCGCATGTTATTGATGATGCCACTTCTGCTATGCATGATGCTTATGATGAAACTACTTCTATGCTTGACAATACTGTGCCATTAGGTGAATTTCCCGATGAACAACTTGCTAGGGTTAGAGAGAATGAAATTATTGAAACTGATAATATTGATGAAATTGATGATGAAGATTCTCCCCCTAGATATGAATTGCCTGATCTACCTGATGGTTATGTTATGGATGAAGAAACTGCTAGAGACCTTTTTGCTTGCAAAGATAGATATGATCTTAAGAAATTGTTAGTTAAGCTGAAATAAAATTCTCTGAATGCTAGAATGAAATATGACCCTGCTTTTGCTACTTCACCTATCTGTATTTCTGTTAAGTATTATGATTTCTCTGTTGACCCTGAGTTAATTACTTTGGTTGAATCTGGTCCTTTTTATGGCTATGAATTTGAAACTGTTGTGGCACATCTTACTAAATTGAATGATATAGCCACCCTATTTACTCATGAGGAAAAAATCGCTATTATTATATCCTTAAGTTATTTCCGTTCTCATTAAAGGGTGATGCTAAAATATGGTTTAATTCTCTTGCACCTGGTTGTGTGCGTAGTCCCCAGGATATGATTTATTACTTCCCTGCTAAATATTTCCCCGCTCATAAGAAAAATGCTGCCTTAAGGGAAATATATTATTTTGTGCAAATTGAAGAAGAGTGTGTCCCACAAGCTTGGGAGAGGCTTCTCCAATTACTTAATGCCTTGCCTGATCATCCTCTCAAGAAAAATGAAATACTTGATATCTTCTATCATGGACTAACCGATGCTTCCAGAGACCACCTGGATAGTTGCGCTGGTTGTGTTTTCAGGGAAATAACTGTTAAGCAAGCCGAATTGCTATTGAATAGCATATTGAGCAATGATAATGGTTGGACACTTCCTGAACCAACTTCTAAGCCAACTCCAAAGAAAAGGGGTATTCTATTTCTTAGTCCTGAAGATATGTAAGAGGCAAAGAAATCTATGAAATAAAAAGGTATTAAAGCTGAAGATGTTAAGAATTTACGACCTATTGAAGAAATACATGGTCTTGATAACCCGACACAGGTAGTAAAGGTAAATTCTCTCTATAGATTTGATGAAGGTGATATCCCTTGTTTTAAGTCTGCTAGCCAATGCTTGGATGAGTTTGATAATTTTATTGTTAAACAAGAAAACTTCAATTCTTATGTTGGTAGACAATTGAAATGTAATGCTTATCTGATTCAAAACTTGAGTGATTATATGTCTAGAGTTAAAGGTGACCTTAAGCTTATTAGTAAACATGCATCCATGGTTACCACTCAAGTAGAACAAGTACTTAAGGCACAAGATGATTTTCTCAATGAATTAAAAAATAAGAAAAATGATAATGCTATTAGAGTTATGACTAGAGGGGGTAGAATGACTCAGGAACCTTTGTATCCCGAGGGCCACCCTAAGAGAGTTGAGCAAGATTCTCAGAGAACTAATGTTGATGCACCTAGTCCCTCTAAGAAGAAGAAAAAGAAAAATGATAGGACTTTGCATGCTTCTAGTGACCTTGTTATAGACACACCTAACAATCCCAATGATATTTTTATTTCCGATGTTGAAACCTACTTATAATATTAACGATGATGTTTCCAATAATATTAACAATCCCAATGATATTTTCGATGATCTGGTTATGACCATGAACCTAGTTATAATATTAACGATGATGTTGATGTTGATGCTCAACCTAGTAATAATAATGATGTAGAGATTGAACCTGCTGTTGATCTTGATAACCCACAATCAAAGAATCAACTTTATGATAAGAGAGACTTTGTTGCTAGGAAGCACGGTAAAGAAAGAGAACCATGGGTTCAGAAACCAATGCCTTTTCCTCCTAAGCCATCCAAGAAAAAGGATGATGAGGATTTTGAGCGCTTTGCTGAAATGATTAGACCTATATTTTTGCGTATGTGTTTGACTGACATGCTTAAAATGAATCCTTATTCTAAGTATATGAAGATATTGTTACAAATAAAAGAAAGATACCAGAAGCTGAAATTTCCACCATGCTTGCTAATTATACTTTTAAGGATGGAATACCAAAGAAACTAGGAGATCCAGGAGTACCAACTATACCATGCTCCATTCGAAGAAACTATGTTAAAACTGCTTTATGTGATCTTGGAGCCGGTGTTAGTGTTATGCCTCTCTCTTTATATCGTAGACTTGATTTGTATAAGTTGACACCTACTGAAATCTCTTTGCAAATGGCCGATAAATCAACTGCTATACCCGTTGGTATTTGTGAGGATGTGCCTGTTGTGGTTGTAAACGTTACTATTTTAACGGAATTTGTTATTCTTGATATTCCTGAGGACGATAGTATGTCAATTATCCTTGGTAGACCCTTTTTGAATACTACAGGGCTGTTATTGATTGCAACAAAGGCAATGTCACTTTTCATGTTAATGGCAATGAGCATATGGTACACTTTTCGAGGAAACAACCTCAAGTTCATAGTATAAATTCTATTGGAAAAATTTCAACGATTATTATTGGAGGTTTTGAATTCCCTCTTCCTACTGTCAAAAATAAATATGATATTCTTATTGTTGGGGACATGCATATCCCCGTTGAGGTAACCTAGTGTTATTCGAAAATTCTCCGGTTTTATGTTATTCGGAAGAAGTTTGTTAACAAGACTTGATCAACCTTGTTAGTGGGTCCATTTTGATGAGCATCAGATGGATGAAGTTAGAAAGCACAACTCTCTATACCCTCCTTTTACTTTCTGTTATTTAGACTAAATAAAGCAAAATAGTATTTTTCTGTTTGTATCCATGCAATAAAAAAATACCCCAAAAATAAAAGTACTCCAAATGTCATAAAAATGAAGTATGATTTTTTGTAGAATATTTAAGAACTTCTGGCACTGAGAACACACCAGGGGGACCCACCATTTGGCCACGAGGGCACAGGGTACGCTCCCTGCCTCATGGGCCCCACATGGACCCCCTCCACTTATTCTAGCACCCACTCACTTCGTCTTCCTCCAGAAAAAATACTCCCATAGCTCAAACGAGTTTTCTAGCTCATCTTGCTGCCATTTTCGATTTCCTTGCTCAAAGCTCCATTCACAAAACTGTTTTGGGGGATTGTTCTTCGGTATGTGACTCCTCCATTGATCCAATTAGTTTTTGTTCTAGTGCTTTATTTATTGCAAATTTTTGCTGCTAAGGTGACCCTGTTCTTGAGCTTGCATAACAAATTTATATGGTCCAAAGTAGTTTTAATGCATGATATAGCCTCTAGGCACTTGTGGGAGTAGTTGCTCTCAATCTTGTTGAGTTTGGTTCACTTTTATTTTGAGTCAATAAAAAATTCAGAAATTTTTCAGGAAAAGAAAAATGCATAGGAAAATGTACCATGTTGGTTCTTCAAGGAAGCAAGAACCAAGGCTCGCGATACATGAGCCGGCCGATGAACCACCGAGGGAAGCTCAAGTACGGCATTGTGAATGGCCGTCAGAAGAGTTTATGGTCCAAGATGGCTTCAAGGATGAATTTGACGCATATGTGTGTAATGCTGACCTTTAGGACTTCATGTCAGATAAGTGCCGACAGTACCACCACCTCACTTATTCCTTTGTGAGGAGGTTTAAATTTTCATCCTCACGCAATTATCACACAGTTTTATTTAATCTTTATGATAAATCATATACCATGGACCTAGAAGATTTTAATACTGCTTGTAAACTCCCGCAGTGGGGCAATGTTAGTGAACCTCGCAAATCTGAATATAAAGACTTTCTTGCTAGTATCACTATGGGGGAAATTAGAGAAATCACACAAGCTACCATAGGGAGCATTAATTTCCCTTCCATACATTATTTTCCTCTCTTTATAGGTAAATGCATTAACGGTAAAGATGAGGTTTGTCACATGTGCGTTCGAGATCTTAGTGTCCTCAAGAGTGCGGTATTAGGTGATAAACAATATAACTTGGGGGCCATTGTTGCATGAAGGTTGCATCTTAATGGTACAAGTGGAGATTTGTTTGGTGGAATTTATGCAACTCGTGTAGCTAATTATATTGGTGTACCCATACAAGGAAATGATATGGAGTTGCCACCTGCCTACGTAGAGTATAGTGCTATGGTTCGCCATTAGTTTCTTGAGAGGAATGAACAGTTCCTCCAGTACCGACAAATCTTTGACAGACGGCGTACTGTCCATGTTGCTCTCCCTGCTCCTACATTGTTTAACAATCATGAAAAAGGAGATATTTTATAACTAGGGAGGAGGCGAACGAATATGAGAGGAGGACGGAGGCAGCTCGCCTCCTAGCTGCAGCTCTTCAGGCAGTAGTTGCTGCATCTCAGTACAACCCCAATTACGACTTTGGATATCCGCCAGGCCAGCCGTGGCCATAGACCAACTTAGGCCAAAAGCCTAAGCTTGGGGGAGTACATATTTCTCACTGGCATTACATTCATGTTCACACACTCATGCTAGTTGTCGGTGCTCATACTGTTTCATTGTACTATCCATGCTAGTTTATTTTCTTTTCTTGCTTTCTTCTTGTGTGTTTGAAAAAACCTTAAGAAAAACCAAAAAAATTAGCTGTAGCCTTTAGCTAGTTTACATTCCATGCTTGTAGTAGTAGTGATTAAAATAAAACCCAAAAAGATTTCCCGTTCTTCACTTGTTGGGAGCTTTCCCGTGTAAATAGTTTTATTCCTTTTCTTTTCTTTGGGGGTCGAGAGGAGAAGACCCCGATGAAAATGTTGAGTGGCTCTCATATGCATTATTGTTGATCTAACCAAGGGCCCATATTACCTTGTCTTCTCCTTTGTATTAAATGCTTGCAGATTCCAGCCTAGTCGAATGCACGTGCACTATTATAATTATCCACACCATTCGGTCGTGCAAGTGAAAGGCAGTTATGACGATATATGATGGACTGATTGAGATAAGAGAAGCTGCTATGAACTCGAACTATTTTGTTTTATAAATATGATTAGTCTATCATTCCTGATTCAGCCTATTATGGATGAAACATTTTTGCAATGATAATTAGAGATTATAGTTGCTCATGCCATGCTTAATTAGCTAGGGGTTTATAATGGTTTACCTTGCATGCCAACATACTATTAAAATGGTTGCAATGTGGTATGATAGGGTGGTATCCTCCTTTGAATGATTCGAGTGGCTTGACTTGGCACATGTTCACGCATGTAGTTGAAACAAAATCAACATAGCCTCCACGATATTTATGTTCATGGTGATTTATATCCTACTCATGCTTGCACTCATTGTTGATTAATATTAATGCATGTTCATGACTGTTGTCGCTCTCTAGTTGGTTGCTTCCTAGTCTCTTTCTAGCCTTCACTTGTACTAAGTGGGAATAGTGCTTGTGCATCCACCTCCATAAACCCCAAAGTTATTCCATATGAGTCCACCATACCTTCCTATATGCGGTATTTACCTGTCGTTCCAAGTAAATTTGTATGTGCCAAACTCTAAACCTTCAAATGAGATTCTTTTTTGTATGCTCGAATAGCTCATGTATCAACTAGGGTTGTCTATATCTTCCATGCTAGATGGGTTATTCTCACGATGAGTGGACTCCGCTCATCATTCACGAGAAAAATGGCTGGTAACCGGGATGCCCGGTCCCATGCTCAAATCAAATCAAAATAAATGCAAACGAAACTCCCCCAGGATTGTTGTTAGTTGGACAACACTTGTTGTTTCGGTCTAGCCATGGATTGATGTTCGTTGGTGGTGGGGGAGTATAAACTTTACCATTCTATTTGGAAACCGCCTATAATGTATGTAGCATGGAAGAAATCGAGATCTCTCGGTTGTTATGTTGACAATGGAAGTATGCCGCTCAAAATATTATTTATCTCCGTTTCAAAACTCGAGCTATGACACCTCTGCAAATCCCTGATTCCCTATGCTAAGGGCCTATATATTTACTTTTATGTTGATTCATCATTTTCTTATTAAAAAGCACCAGTTGGAGAGCACCATTGTCATTTGCATGCATTGATACTAATTTACATTGAGTATGACCGGATCTCTTTTACCATGAATTACAATGTCTAGTTAGTCCTTGATCTTCAGGGGTGCTCTCCATTTGTGTTTTTCCGTCTCAGAAAGGGCTAGCGAGATACCATCTTGTTATATCATATTATGACTGTTTTGAGAAAGTGTTGTCATCCGAGATTTATTATTATTTATTGCTAGTAGATTATGCCATTGATATGAGTAGACGTGAGACCTAAATGTTATTGTGAATATGGTTAGTTCATAATCTTTGCTGAAAACTTGAATGCTCGCTTTACATATTTGCAACAACAAGATCAAACAGAGTTTGTAAAAGTTTTCTTTATCACTTTTAGTTTGTCAACTGAATTGCTTGAGGACAAGCAAAGGTTTAAGCTTGAGGGAGTTGATAAGTCTCCAACGTATCTAATTTTCCAAATGCTTTTGCCCTTGTTTTGGACTCTAACTTGCATGATTTGCATGGAACTAACCCGGACTGACCCTGTTTTCAGCAGAACTGCCATGGTGTTATTTTTGTGTAGAAATAACAGTTCTCGGAATGACCTGAAAATCCATGGAGACACGTTTTGGAATTAATAAAAAATATTTGAAAATAATCAACATCAGGGGGCCAACACCCTGTCCACAAGGGTGCAGGGCCCGCCACCCTGGTGCACCCCCTGCTTCGTAGGCCCCCTGGGACTCCACCGACCTCAACTCCGACTACATATTTTCACTTTCGGGGAGAAAAAATTAGAGAGAAGGATTCATCGCGTTTTACGATACGGAGACACCGCCAAGCCCTAATCTTCCTCGGGAGGGCCGATCTGGAGTCCGTTCGGGGCTTCGGAGAGGGGAATCATTTGCCATCATCATCATCAACCATCCTCCATCACCAATTTCATGATGCTCACCGCCGTGCGTGAGTAATCCCATCGTAGGCTTGCTGGACGGTGATGTGTTGGATGAGATTTACCATGTAATCGAGTTGGTTTTGTTAGGGTTTGATCCCTAGTATTCATTATGATCTAAGATTGATGTTACCATGACTTTGCCATGCTTAATGCTTGTCACTAGGGCCTGAGTGCCATGATTTCAGATCTGAACCTATTATGTTTTCATGAATATATGTGAGTTCTTGATCCTATCTTGCAAGTCAATAGTCACCTACTATGTGTTATGATCCGGCAACCCCGAAGTGACAATAATCAGGACCACTACCGGTGATGACCGTAGTTTGAGGAGTTCATGTATTCACTAAGTGCTAATGCTTTGGTCCGGTACTCTATTAAAAGGAGGCCTTAATATCCCTTAGTTTCCAATAGGACCCCGCTGCCACGGGAGTGTAGGACAAAAGATGGCATGCAAGTTCTTTTCCATAAGCACGTATGACTATATTCGGAATAGATGCCTACATTACATGGATGAACTGGAGCTAGTTCTTTGTCACCCTATGTTATAACTGTTGCATGATGAATTGCATATGACGTAATTATCCATCACTGATCCATTGCCTACGAGCTTTTCACATATTGATCTTTGCTTAGTTACTTTTCCGTTGCCACTGTTACGATTGCTATAAAACTGCTACGGTTACTTTTTCCACCGTTACCGTTACTTCCATACCACTTTGCTACTAAATACTTTGTTGCAGATATTAAGTCTTTCAGGTGTTGTTGAATTGACAACTCAGCTGCTAATACTTGAGAATATTGTTTGGCTGCTCTTGTGTCCAATCAATAAATTTGGGTTGAATACTCTACCCTCGAAAACTGTTGCGATCCCCTATACTTGTGGGCTACCATCTCGCACGTTTGTAATCTGTGCATTGTGCTCCACCTGATTCACCGCTGTAATATCTGTAGCTAGCAAGGTTGTCAAGGTGCCCAAGAGTTCTGATAAAACCTGAGTCGAGGGCCTAACTGAGCCACTAGCCCCCGCTGCTGCTGCAGTGGTTGATCCAAATGTCATTACAGCAGTTGTTGATGAATTTAGAACCGACCATGTACTGGCCATAAAAATAGGAGCGCTGCACGATGGCTCATAGGGGTCTAGAATACTGTTGTCGTTGGAATACCCCCAAGCCCACCGTCATCAAGCCAGCAAATTGACTCTATCTCTCCTGTCGAGGACTCATCACCTCAATAGATGGTAGTATCTCCTCTAGATTTGGAACTTTCCACAAGCTCCATGCCTTGCGTGAAACCAACGAAAACATGCTTCTCGTCAGGGTGAACCTAGGCAGGTCGCACATGTCGAGCCGACTCAATGAGGTTAGTGGAGATGTCCGACTCTGTCTCAGATTTGCCAATCTTGCCGATGAAGACATGAATTCCGATGAAGGGGACCCGGTACCCATACTCGATTGAGTCGGCCTTGGGGTCCCAGCAAGCGTCGTCGCTGTAGAGCTTCCCGTGGCGACTCTTGGTCATCCTGCCAACGGTGTATCCCTCGATCCCTAGGATAGAGGCCTTCAAGAACTCGAAACCATCGTGCGCAAGCCCCACGGTGGGCGCCAATTGTCGTGGTTTTGTCATGGCACATGCCCTTGTGTAAGGACTTAGGTGCGGAGCCATCGCAACGTAGGTTAGCTCAAGGGGGTTGAACAGTACGAAGGACATGAGTTTACCCGTGTTCGGCCCCTCACCAAAGAGGTAAAATCCTACTTCCTGATTTGTGTTATATTGATTGTGTATCAATTATAAGGGAGCGGAGTCGCTTGACCTAGCTATCGATTGATTGTTCCTTGAGTTAACTCGTCACATGGTCTCGCCTTTATATACACGGGTCAAGGCCCTAGGCTTACAAGAGTCCAAGTCGGATTAAACAATGTGACCAACTCGGGTTCTAAATCACCTTGCCTTGCTAGGCAAATCATCGTCGGGCGACTTACAAGCACTGGGTCTTGCACCATCTTCTGGGCCTGGTCTTCTGACAGCTCATCACATAAGTTGCCCTCTGGTTCAATATCTAACTCTTGGACCTACTTATGTCGGATTTCGGGTTCCGACAGACCCTCAAGGTTCGAACTCTGGGTGCACGCGAAGATCACACCTCCTGCCTACCCACGTCTCGTCGCCTCGCAAGGATCTAAACTACATGAAGAACAACACAAGGGACACGAGATTTATACTGGTTCAGGCCACCATTGTGGTGTAATACCCTACTCCAGTTTGTGGTGTAGTGGATTGCCTCAGGGGCTGATGATGAACAGTACAAGGAAGAACAACCTCGCAAGGGGCTATTCTTGGCTGGTGCGTTGAACTACTTGGGTGAGTTCAGTCGCCTCTCTCTCTCACTAGTCTACCCAAAATCTCCTCCCTCCACTCTGCGGTGGCTAGCTGTATTTCTAGAGGGAGGCCCTGGGCCTCTTCCCAAATATTGAGCGGGAAGGGCACCAACAATTGGCCATTTTGAAGGGGAACATCTAGTACACTTATCCTGAATAAAGTCAGTCCTCGCCTGCCAAAGACCCTGACGGTGACACCGGCTTGGGCTCCACGATGACCTCCATCCTGCCGCCCTGCTGGTCTTGGTCTTGTTGCACCGAAATGGTTGCCTTTGCTTGATACTCTTGCCTGCACTTCCCCCTTTGCACCAAAGAGGAAACAAGGACTCTGCTCAGGCCGGCGCCCGCCTGGCGCCCGCCTGGCCTCGGTCGTCATGGCTTGCATCATGGGCACCTCGTGAGGTACCCCGCCTTGATCTCTCCGCCTCCTCGCGAGCTAGCCTGATGAGGCTATGCCCGAGGAAGCCTCTTGTCGTCCGCCCCGCGAGGCTTGGCCCCTCGCGAGGGTCTTGAGTATGTGTTGATGAAGATGGGTTGTATTGGGCCACTCCCTGAGCCACGCCGCAGGCCGCAGGCAGGCAAGTCTGGGTACCCCCATACCCAGAACGCCGACAGTAGCCCCCGGGCCCAAGGCGCACCCGGACTTGGCTTAGCAGAGAAGCGAAGAGGCAAGAGCGAAGCGCCACGAGCCCCATCAGCCTGCGGCCTCGGGCGCCATGTGGCGGTTGGTTGGACGTGGGCGTCCTGGCTCCCCCACGACGCCTCGGCAACTACACGAATTAACAAGTCCCTGCATGCAAAACGGGTCATGATTACCTGTGATCGTGGAGGCCGGCGGTTGGCCTCCCCCGGCTATATGTACAGAATGGCGCGGGCCTTTCCAGTCCATCTGTTCCTGCTACTCTCCGTCTTCTTCTTTGTCCTCGCTCCACCCTACGCCAATGGCACCAATTCGTCGGTTTTCTGCCGAAGAGAAGGGGAAGGCCCCCTGAGAGGGTCCTGTCCCGCTTCCTCCGAAGAAACGGCTCATCTCTTGCCGTGGAGAAGAGGGTGCTTGGCAGGAGGTGTCAAGGCCATGGTTTGAGCAGCCGCCGCTTGGATTCCTGTTGCCCTTGTAAGCCCGGATCGAGGGTCCTGAAGGCGCAGGCGCCGAGCGGCACCACCAGAGGCGCCGTCGCCACCGGCGGATCACGGCGGTGCGCATCGTTCCTCCTGGAGTTCACGCTGAGGGCTCCACTCGCGAGCTCGTGCTTCACGCCGCCATGCCTCCTCGGTCTTGGATTCGCCTCCCTCCTTCTTTCGCCTTCTAGATCCCGCCGAGGGGGCCTATCGAGCTTTGGCTGCAGCATGCTGACTGCAGTACCCCTGCAACTGGAGCGGAGTTCAAGGTCGTCGCTCCGGGCAAGGTCTACATGACTCGTGGCTGGGGCGAGATCGCCCAGGTCTGCAGGATGGGTGGCGCCCTCGTAATCCACCTCGAGTACGACGACGCCTCCCTGATGTTCTTCAAGGTCTTCGACGCGGAGGGACGCCGGCTGGAGTGCTGCCCTAAGAAAGGCGGCCGGGGCCCTGCCGTGGCGAGGACTAGGCTCGCCAATCGCTCCCCCAACAGCTCTTCAGGCAGCGGAGGTGTCGGAGGATCCAGCGACTCCGCTGAGCTCTTGGCGACTCCGGAGACGAGCAACAACAGCTACGAGCCCCCGAGCTTGCGTCGCTCTCGGAGCAGGGCGGGCTCGTCAGGCCGCCATCGCCACTGATCTGTATGGGGTTGGCGCTAGTGCCTGGCGGCCCACTGTTGATGATGGCGTCTCTAGCGGAGGCGCGGGTAGTTAGCGCTCTTTAGGATTTGCTCCTTTTGTTCCCTGCTAGGAATCGAAGAACACACCCCATGGGGGTTTGTAAGGTGCCTGCAGTTCCATTTGTTAATATGATCCTTATCATGAAGCGGTGTGAGATGCTCGTCCCGTCTTAGCTTAATTCCTCCTTTCGAACCTTGCGAGGACTTGACGCTCTGCGCTGACAGGTCCCGGTCCCAAGGCAGGCTTCAGCCGTCGCTGGTATGCCAGGTTGCGATGCCGTGGTCAAGGCCAGGAGGTGAGCGGCCCGGGGTCCAGTAAGAGCCCCTGAGTTGCGGTGCTCAAGAGGTCCCCTTTAGCGCTCAATCAGCCATCGTTCGGTGAGGAAGGAGCGCGACGTTGCCAAAACGGGATTGCATTAGGTGCGAGGTCGGTGCTGCGGTAGCTAGTATTTCCGGAGGATGACTTATCTCGGGGGTCAGAAGCCACTCCTTGGCGCGGTGCCAGGCCCACACATTGGCAGCTGAGGATTTGCCTGGCGAGGTCCCCACGTGCCTCTTCCCTCTCACCTTTGCTCCCCTTTGCGCTCTACGTTCTCAAGTGCCGGCCCTCGAGCGAGCTCAGCCGTCACTGGTATGCCAAGTCGCGATGCCGTGGACAAGGCCAGGAGGTGTGGGCTGGAGAGCCAGTAAGAGTCCATGAGTCGCGATGCTCAGGTACCCCCCTTTAACGTGCAAGCGGTTCACGTGGACGAGAGCGAAGGAGACGCTGCGAAGGCCTCGCCCGACGCTGCTCCTTAAAGTGATCCTACGAGTTCATCACGAGAAAAGCGAGAGTTTGCCATTACAATTGCCGGCCAGCTGCTGGTTGCTCCGGGAGGGTGACGATGCACTGATGGCTTGGTGAGGTGGCGCCCTGCGGGGTTGCTGCGGCCAGAGCTCAGCCATTCAGGTTTGTCGATGTTGCAGGGGCGGACCCATGCGCAAGTATCGTGCTGTTAAGGAGCAGCTCCATCAGTTGGTGTCAATCGAGCAGGCGATTAAGTCAAGCACATTAATCATGAAGGAGCAAATCCATTTAGATAGGTGCAGGAAAAGGCGAACACCGTTGGGTCGGGCCCGAGCGACTTTGGGGATGATGCAGCCCGAGGGGCGCCCCCGATAAAGTAAACTAAAAACATGAACCAAAGGGATACATGCTGCAGGGACGGACCCACGTGACCTGGGAATGATGCAGCCCTGGGGGATGCTCCCAGCTGAAAATGAAACTTGAAGGATGTCACCTGATGATGTTGAAGATGAAGGGATGCTGAGGTAGCGGTCGGCGTGCGCTGCGGAAGCCGATCTTCACGAGCCCCCTGGCCCAGGAGCCTCAGGAGGCTCCGGAGGCGCTGACGGCTCCTCACGGACCCTCTCCATCTCCGCCAGGACTGTGGAATGCCTGGCCGCTTGAGCCTCCAGGATGCTCCTCATGAGGCGCTGACGCACAACAGCCGCGTTCAGCAGGCCGTAAGGCATGCAAACATAGCTGTGGGGTGGACCTTCGCAGCGTCCCACGCGTGAGGGCCGGAGGCGCTCCTGAGAGGCGGCTCGGTTGAGTCCTGGTATGTCGATGCAGACGCGTAGCTCATCCTCCTCGCCTGGATGGGGAGCTACGGTGGGTAAGCGGCGGCTGCCACTCATGACTCTTGACTCCTGCAGCTCCTGAATGATCTCGCTAACGAACTCCGGAGGGTTTGTCCCTCCTTGCCTTGCTCCTTTTTGAGGGAAACATGCTTTGAAACACGCCTCCAAGTGGTGCCCGAGCGCCTCACTCGTGATCCTAGCAAAGTCGATGGCCCTCCAGGAGAGAGCACCCGAGCCTTGCTCGAGCAAGGCGTCGGGCGCGCCTTCCTATGCAATAGAAGGAGGCGCTCCCTGAATAGGCGCGGAACCTGAGGGGCCTGCCTCTCAAGGGGTCGGACCAGGCGATGTCTTCTTCTTCTTAGGGGCAGCCTCGGGAATCCTTCCGCTCCTGTGATCTGGGTCTTCAATTGACGCGGCTTGAAAAGCACGTTCCAGAGAACACACAGCGTCTCTCTCTTCACAAGGCACCATGATGACTCCACCGCTTCCTGGCATCTTGAGGACATTGTAGTCGTGATGAGTCACGGTCATGAACTTGGCCAGGGCTGGGTACCCGTGGATGGCATTGTACAGCAGGCGAATGTGCGCGATGTCAAAGTCAATGAGCTCGGTGCGGTAGTTGTCGCGCTTCCCGAAGCTAACAAGAAGGCGGACCTATCCTATCGGAACCGTGGAACTGTCAGGACCCTGACTCAATGCCACATCGATCTAGCATGTAACACCCCATATCACTTTGCGGCCTCACGCACGGTATTCCCACGGGTGTCGTCTTACCTTTGCCCGGGACCGTTTGCGTCTTTTGGCACACGTATATGATAGTGTCGCTAGCATCCATATGGTAAGGAGCCCGGGCTGACATGGCTAGTCGTAAACCCAAAGTGGCACAAACTTACAGGGACAGGCATCCATGACCCAACATCGAACGTCTCGGTCATCAGCGAGTAAATCCAGGCTGTAGCACTGGGCTAGCAGGACTCCGGTGAACCGGGCTGTAGCGGGCTAACAGGACTCCGGTATTCATCGCGTGACATTTCCCCGAAGGGACAGACACAGGAACGAAGAAGGACACATGCCGGCCAGCCTAAGTGTTCCGGAGCAGTAGCAAGCTACCATGGCTCAGTGGAAACACTAGGAGACATTTCCCGGTAAGAGAGGCTACTAAGGATAAACAACTAGATAGTCAGATCCCACACATACCAAGCATTTCAACAACATACACACAATATGCTCGATATGTGCAGATACAACATGGCATCACAACATGACTCTACAACTCAAGTAATTATTCAATAGGCTCCGAGGAGCGAGATATTACAAACATGGGTCTCATGACCCAACACTCAGAGCATACAAATCAAGCACAAGCGGAAGCTATCATGTCTGAGTACAGACATCTATAAATGAAAAAGGCTGAGAAGCCTGACTATCTACCAGATCCTGCCGAGGCACAAGATCGCAGCTGAGGTAACAAGCTAAACGTCGAAGTCCACGCGGAACTATTAGTGAGACTGAAGTCTCTCTGCAAAACATAAAATAGGCAAACGTGAGTACAAATGTACCCAGCAAGACTTACATCAGATCTATCTACATATGCATCATTATCAACAAGGGGGTGGAGGGGTTTGACTGCAGCAAGCCAGCTTTGACTCGGTGGCTATCCTGAACTACGACTGCAAGTAACTCTTTTGAGGTGGCGCACACGAGTCCACATATTCACCATATCAATACACCACTATGGATCCGCTCCCGTCTCCCTACGAGAACGCCATCCATAGCACTCACGCTTATCTTGCGTATTTTAGAGTATCCACTTTCACTTGTCTATGAACTATGCAATGGGGTCCAAGTTTCCATATCCGAGGAATCCGGCTATTCGAATAGATGATGTTAACCCTGCAGGGGTGTACTTCTTCACACACGCTTTCGCCACTTATCGCCCTGTACACGTCATGTACCTCGGCAACCTTCAAGCGGAAGCCGGGCGAGGGAGTCGGCCACGACCTGACTAACCGAACAAGTCCCTAGTCCAGGTTTATCGCCTATTTGGGTTCCATCCGCAAGGAGATCCGGCCGGGGTGTCGCTTACGGCCCCAAACGATGTGAGCAGGGTTCCCAAGCCCACCATCCGGGTGCCACTTGGTACACCGTGCCACTGTGCCTAGTCTGTCCCAAGCCCACCTGTACCGGGTGCCACTTGGTAGACTACTAACACTACCTACAAACACCAGAAACTAGTTGCAACTCCTGGACAGAGATCATGTTGATTAATAAGTCGAGAGGGGCACTTAAGCATTCCAATGTGTGGTAGTAGCTGGTCATGGATCACAAACACAGAACTCAGTTCCTGAGGACGGCTGCAATGAGACAACCCACCATGTACTCCTACATGGCCTCTCACCGCTACCTTTACCAAATCGTGTTCACACACTTAGCTCACACACAGTAGGACATGTTCACACGCCTCTGATTCATCCCCGATGAATCAGACCTGACTCAACTCTAAGCAATAGCAGGCATGACAGACAAACATGAATGAGTAGGCACAACAGGGCTCAAACAACTCCTACTCATGCTAGTGGGTTTCATCTATTTACTGTGGCAATGACAGGTCATGCAGAGGATAAAGGGGTTCAACTACCGCAACATGTAACAGTTAAATCGGTGTTGTCCTAATGCAGTAAAAGAGAGCAGGAGCGAGAGAGTGGGATTTTATCGGAATGAACAAGGGGGTTTTGCTTGCCTGGCACTTCTGAAGATAATATAGCTCTTCATCGGTGTCATCGATCACATCGTCGGTACACGCCTATCGAGAGGGGACAATTACCGGCAATACAGAAAAACACGATCAATGCAATGCACAATATGATGCATGCTATGACATGGCAATATGAATGTGTTTTGGGCTAATGCACCTAAAACCAGATTAAATGAAGTTGGTTTGAATCCAAGATTCAAATTCAAACTCCATATGTGGTTATTTAAATGTCATTCACCTCATTTGCCCTAAACAGTAGTGATAAGTTGTTCTAACATGCATGAAAATGGTACAGATGGATTCCTTGAATTTTTCTGATAATTTTTCATATATAAATTATTTAATTTGGAGTTACGGTTGAATTTCTATGATTTATTGAAGTTTTAGCTATTTTCTGGAATTTCCTGATTATTTTTTAAAACCAGAAAATACTTATTGCGTCAGCCCCATGTCACAGTGACGTCAGCAGGGTCAACTGGGCTGGTCCAGTCAAACCTGACCAGTGGGGTCCACTGGTCAGTGACTGGGGCTGATTCGGGTGTATGACAGGTGGGTCCGGTCAACGGACACGTCAGCACAGTCAACTCTGACTTGTGGGCCCCACTTTATTAAACTAATCTAAACAGAAAATAAACCCGGAGTTAATTAGACGCGGGGCCTAGCTGTCATTGTCATAGCGTTAGACTAATAGCGTAATTAGTACTAATCTAATCCGCCATGTCAGCGTCACCGGAACCTCGCCGGCGGCGACCAGAACGACGGCGGCGCGGCTCAGAAACGTGCTACAGGTGGCGGTTGGACACGCGGAGACCACCGGGACGTAGCCCGTGCTCTCCCGCATCAAGAGGAGGCGGAGTTGGGCGCGGGGGTTGCCGGAATCATGCCGGCGATGAGCTTTGGCGGCGGTCGGAGTTCGGGTGGGTGTGGGGTTGGTGCTAGGGGGCACGTGGGGAGAAGCTGGTGGCGGCTACGGGCTCCTGGAGACGTGTTGAGTGCGGTGGTGTGCTCGGCTTCGAGCTACAACGGCTCCAGCCACGGCGGTGACGAGGCACGGCGGCGGCGAGCTTCAGAGCTCAAGGGGACGGCAACTACAGGATGCTAGGGACGATGGGGCAAGGGGGAATCGGGTCAGCGGCTCACCGCGGAGCTACAGGGATGGTTAGTGGGCTCGGGGGCGGCCGGAGTGCAGCGAATCGACGGCGACGATCTCCGGTGGCCGAGGAGGGGAACAGCGACGTGGGCGGCGATGCAGGGCTCCCGGCGTTGCGTAGCTCCATGGAGAGGTCGGGGGCGTCGAGGCGGAGCCTTGGGTCACTCTGGTGGGGTGGAACGACGGTGGTGGCTACGGCTGCGACGAGCGGCGGCGACGGCGGTCCTCGGTCGCGCGAGTGAGAGAGTCAGAGGAGGGGGGAGCGGTCCAGAGGGAGAGGGGAGAACGCGGGGAGGCTCTGGGTGTCTCCGTGGCGTCGCGAGGAGGTCGGGGAGGCTGCCACGGCGAAGCAGGAGGTGGAGGCCCGGGCACGGGCGCGTCGACACGCCTCTGCCAGTAGGCAGAGGTTGAAGACAGCGGTGCCCCTGGTGGGCTGGGCCGCCAAGTGGACTGGCAGGGGGGGCTGGGCCAGCACAGGTGAGCGCCAGGTAGTTCCTTCTCTCTTTTTTTTAGTTTCCATTTTCTATTTTTTTCTGTATTTGTTTTGATTTAGTTTAGCAACTAAACCATTTTAATAAATTCTGTAGTTTATTATGTGGCTTACTAAAATATATACAAAGCCACTCACAACTTCCAGAATTATTTGGAGTCATATTTAATAAATATTAAATATAAATCCAAAGCAAATAGTTATTGGATTAATTCAAATGGCCAAAATAAATATCTCTGTGACTCCAAAAATATTGGTTTAAATTTTACCTCTCACCAATATTTCCATGGAATAACAGGAACATTTTCTTGGACTCATTTGATGAAATTTAAATGTTGGTTATTTTTAGAGGTCTTCTGAGGCTTTGAAAATTCCTCAATTCAATTTCAGTTGAATTTAAACATGATGCTCACATGAGGTCTAGCCTAGTGCATAACAGGACCAGGGATGTGACAACTCACCCCCACTAAACAAAAATCTCGTCCCGAGATTCAAGCTTAGGGTAGGGTGAAGGGGGAACGCAAACTAGCACAATCTTCACGACCCCGGTTGCACTTCATTGGAACGTTGTTTCAATCACCATCTTTGTCTCGACGTCTTCCTCTGAGAACTCCAGCTAATCATGACAAGAAGAGGAAAGGAAAACTCTGGAAGGATCGGTCTTCTCGAAGGTCGAACAACTCAGGATTAACTCCCGGAATGTGACATAGCAACATCTCTCGAGCTGAGAGACGAAGCATACCTCTAGAGGGATGGAGTGGAGCAGGTGACAAGGTTCGCAAGGTAGACAACAATTCCAGACTTAAGAATGTGGCGATCGGTTGTCAACGTAGCGAGGAGTTGAATTGCCATGACACCACGACGAAACATCCTGGAGAAGGGTGATTCGTAGATTATTATCTTAAGTGGCAAAAAGAATTACCTTTGATATAGAGATCATTAAGACTCTCTATATCAGCCTAAGGCAAATCACAGCAATCGATTGGCGGGGTCGGTAGAATGGCATACTTGGACTTGGATGATGTGGATTACCTTGTTGAAGACAATGTAATGGATGAATTTGCTTATCACCGGAAATGGATGAGACCCATGGTAGAATGGCACATTGGCGGTGCCAGCTGGGAACAAAATGCGAATGCTGGGAATGATTCTGGTAACTGGGGAAGAACCCAACAATAGAGAGTGAATTCACTGTTTGAATAGATCATAGCATTGCCGAGGGAACTGAGAGCAAACCCAGCTAGAGCCGATGATAACACGTAGCGCTTGTACGTGCTCTCAAGAACTTGAGCATTTCCACAATCATCAAGGTTTTATCAGCATCCGTGTCAAGGATCCTGGCAACACAACTTGCTACCATGATGGCTAATGATGGATGATGCAGATGCAAAGGAAGATAACACCTTCTCAGATTTCACCTTAGAGAGGCCAAGGAAACAAAATCTGGATGATCGACCGAGAGACATTTAGCACTCCGCTTCTAATGTTCTCCTTGATGTGCTAGCGTATCCCATTCATTGAAATGGTTTGATATCTAGAACATCAAGTAAAGGTCGGACTTCAGGAACACAAAAATCCATAAGGAACAACTAGGGAGTAGATCCTACGAAATCCTTATGGGGAGGTGGCCAACTTCTTCTATCAAGATACTACAATAATAGGTCTTCCGGCTGGGTGTGTTGGCCACGACATCCACTTTACTGGTTATCGAGGGACCAATATTATAGTTCTTGGGAAATGTTCCAACCATCATATCTGCCTGAGATTCAGAGCTGGTTGGTGTCAGAATATTCCAGACTCATCGAGTCTAGGAAGAAAAATGAAAGTTTGCAACATAAATCGACGAGATGACGTTGCGAGATTCTCGGGAAATGAACTACGATAGCAAGCTCCAAAGCATGAGCTGGTTCTGCTACGCACGTGTGAACACGCTGTTCCAGGCAAACATGATCACATGGTAGTCTTACAATAAAATACTACCGAGTTCTGGTAGGGAACCATCATTGAGGATATCAAAGTTCTTTCATAAGTCCGGATTAGCTCTTATGAAGGAACTCCTTCTCCTTGAACAAATCAATTAGTGGCTTGGGGTGCTACGGAATACATATGGAGTGGAGGTAATTAATCTACCAAACCATAGTATACTTTGCACATGCATGACTGACTTGGGACGATTCCAGAGGAAACAAAACAAACCTTTCTCAAACCCACGGCGGGAACTTGCACCAAATGCACATGAATTAGAGGAAGTCACTTCTTCCATCCAAGCATAGGCTTCATGAACGGAACACGAAGGCATTGCTTACAAAGTTTCCAACACTAGGTTGATGTTCAACATGAATCATGGGGGAGACAAAATGCTGCTGATAGGCTCAACAACAACTCATCGGAATTTCCATATCACTGGACTTCCACCATCATGTGAACAAGGTGATAGTATTGGTCAGACCAAAAGATATAATGGTGTATGCTCGAGGGACAGCCACGAGTAAGACAACATTACGAACATTGTTGGTTCTGATTTGATTTGACGATAGCCCATACTTAAATCAAAGTTTTTATAAGACAATAGGTCCAATAACTGATCACAGGGACCAATCGATGAAGATATCATCTTTCTTCAACACACACTACACAAGAATATCCCTTTGGAACGAACTAAGTCAGGCAAGCTTTTATCTTCCAACTCTCCAAGTTGTTGTCTAGCTTAACCAACTAGCTCAGGGATATCTAACACCGATTCTTGGAGAAAAAGTGGTTTATTGGAAAACCAACTTGATCACGAACTCAACATAGCGGTCAGGTGACAACCTGGTAATACTTACGAGAAGATATTCGGAAAATTACGAACCACCGTTATGTTACTAAGCTCGAGAACAATCTTGCTTTTGAGGGCAAGACGACATGATCAAATGAGTGAGGACTTGAAATAATTCCTAACTGATTGGTTGAGGAGTGCACCAGAAATAAGGACTAGGTAGCACAATCAACCTTAGGGCGACGATTCAAAAATCAACATGCTAAGAATGAAGTTATTGTCCATTAACTACCAAGCAACAAGGTTGCTAGGAGTATTGAATTCACACATCACGATTCACTTGTCGGCATTCCGGTTCAACAACACGGGGACCGAGAAATGACTAACGATGGCGAGAAGTATCACTACATCAAGAATTCACAAGAGCCGGTGCAATCCTCATGAAAATCCTGACATAAAGATGGTAATACTCCAAGGTAGAACAGAGCAAAAGCTGGATTGGCATTTTGATCTGCGGAGCACAACTTCTTTGACCCAATCCTGGATATGGAAGAGGTACTGG
This sequence comes from Triticum dicoccoides, assembly GCF_002162155.2. Lineage (NCBI taxonomy): Eukaryota > Viridiplantae > Streptophyta > Magnoliopsida > Poales > Poaceae > Triticum > Triticum dicoccoides. The sequence continues at coordinate 319,708,880 of NC_041383.1, read as the reverse complement.
AGTTTGTTTCTCCAAGTCATTCAGGATAGAATGGCTTGACGGACCACAAGAATAATAGGCATCGATGAACGATTGCACACATACTCTTGACTATCAATTGATAGACGATGGTCAGAAGACAACTAACGAGGGACAACCCAAAGGAACATATGTTTTCTGAGTTGTGGATGCATAGATTAGTATGTCGAGCAGAGCTCAACATGTTTCTTCCGGATAACCTATGCGGAAAGGTTGAACTGGCAGAGTCACAGTATATAATGGAGAACTCATCAAGAGCATTCTGGTTGTGATCGTTCAGTCCAACGAGGAAGTTCTGCCATAAGTAGTTCATGGTATTTGGAAGAAGAAAATACCACGGACTCCAAGGGCTATCGCAAAGGTTACTAATAACCTAAAGGAGCTAGCAATTACTATCAACATGAAGTAAGTAGGGTGAATCTCGGGTTCAAAACCCAAGGAGTAGAATACCTACTACTAAGTAGCATCACGGGATGCTTACAAGAATGATGGCCAGAATCATCACACTGGGACACAAACATGGCTAAATTACTAGATGATCCCCTAAGACACCTAGGGTCATAATAATAGCTCCAACATATATGTCAGGGCAATAAATTACCTCAACTCAACAATTAGTGTGATTGAGCTGGCATAAAGGAACATCGAAACCAGAGGGAAAGGATTTTGCAAATGCATCAGACTATTTAGAAACCTGGAATGACTCGGACAGCATAACGGCTGTAAATGCTCAGAAAAGATTTGAGACATTCACAAAAATGGTGGCATAACCACTCAGAAGCACAATATCAAGGTTTGGAGATCAACAGTTAACGTACGGAAGTAGTAGGAACTGAACTGAGACTTAAATCCAACAATCTTATAAGTCTACGGATTAGTAACACGTGATCCTAATAGAAAGAAGAGATAGCCTAGTTCTTAATCCCCGTAGAAGAAAAGATGATGACTCAGATCAGAAGGCATAAGGTGTAAGGAGTAAAAAGAGCCTTACGTTCCATCCCACAATCAATTCCCTTATATAGCTAAAGAATTTCTAGACTCAACTTCGACCAGTTTGGCTTGGTAAACCTACAGGCAGTCAAGCTCTGATACCAAAGCTGTCAGGACCCTGACTCAATGCCACATCGATCTAGCATGTAACACCCCATATCACTTTGCGGCCTCACGCACGGTATTCCCACGGGTGTCGTCTTACCTTTGCCCGGGACCGTTTGCGTCTTTTGGCACACGTATATGATAGTGTCGCTAGCATCCATATGGTAAGGAGCCCGGGCTGACATGGCTAGTCGTAAACCCAAAGTGGCACAAACTTACAGGGACAGGCATCCATGACCCAACATCGAATGTGTCGGTCATCAGCAAGTAAATCCAGGCTGTAGCACTGGGCTAGCAGGACTCCGGTGAACCGGGCTGTAGCGGGCTAACAGGACTCCGGTATTCATCGCGTGACATTTCCCCGAAGGGACAGACACAGGAACGAAGAAGGACACATGCCGGCCAGCCTAAGTGTTCCGGAGCAGTAGCAAGCTACCATGGCTTAGTGGAAACACTAGGAGACATTTCCCGGTAAGAGAGGCTACTAAGGATAAACAACTAGATAGTTAGATCCCACACATACCAATCATTTCAACAACATACACACAATATGCTCGATATGTGCAGATACAACATGGTATCACAACATGACTCTACAACTCAAGTAATTATTCAATAGGCTCCGAGGAGCGAGATATTACAAACATGGGTCTCATGACCCAACACTCAGAGCATACAAATCAAGCACAAGCGGAAGCTATCATGTCTGAGTACAGACATCTATAAATGAAAAAGGCTGAGAAGCCTGACTATCTACCAGATCCTGCCGAGGCACAAGATCGTAGCTGAGGTAACAAGCTAAACGTCGAAGTCCACGCGGAACTATTAGTGAGACTGAAGTCTCTCTGCAAAACATAAAATAGGCAAACGTGAGTACAAATGTACCCAACAAGACTTACATCAGATTTATCTACATATGCATCATTATCAACAAGGGGGTGGAGGGGTTTGACTGCAGCAAGCCAGCTTTGACTCGGTGGCTATCCTGAACTACGACTGCAAGTAACTCTTTTGAGGTGGCGCACACGAGTCCACATATTCACCATATCAATACACCACTATGGATCCGCTCCCGTCTCCCTACGAGAACGCCATCCATAGCACTCACGCTTATCTTGCGTATTTTAGAGTATCCACTTTCACTTGTCTATGAACTATGCAATGGGGTCCAAGTTTCCATATCCGAGGAATCCGGCTATTCGAATAGATGATGTTAACCCTGTAGGGGTGTACTTCTTCACACACGCTTTCGCCACTTATCGCCCTGTACACGTCATGTACCTCGGCAACCTTCAAGCGGAAGCCGGGCGAGGGAGTCGGCCACGACCTGACTAACCGAACAAGTCCCTAGTCCAGGTTTATCGCCTATTCGGGTTCCATCCGCAAGGAGATCCGGCCGGGGTGTCGCTTACAGCCCCAAACGATGTGAGCAGGGTTCCCAAGCCCACCATCCGGGTGCCACTTGGTACACCGTGCCACTGTGCCTAGTCTGTCCCAAGCCCACCTGTACCGGGTGCCACTTGGTAGACTACTAACACTACCTACAAACACCAGAAACTAGTTGCAACTCCTGGACAGAGATCATGTTGATTAATAAGTCGAGAGGGGCACTTAAGCATTCCAATGTGTGGTAGTAGCTGGTCATGGATCACAAACACAGAACTCAGTTCCTGAGGACGGCTGCAATGAGACAACCCACCATGTACTCCTACATGGCCTCTCACCGCTACCTTTACCAAATCGTGTTCACACACTTAGCTCACACACAGTAGGACATGTTCACACGCCTCTGATTCATCCCTGATGAATCAGACCTGACTCAACTCTAAGCAATAGCAGGCATGAAAGACAAACATGAATGAGTAGGCACAACAGGGCTCAAACAACTCCTACTCATGCTAGTGGGTTTCATCTATTTACTGTGGCAATGACAGGTCATGCAGAGGATAAAGGGGTTCAACTACCGCAGCATGTAACAGTTAAATCGGTGTTGTCATAATGCAGTAAAAGAGAGCAGGAGCGAGAGAGTGGGATTTTATCGGAATGAACAAGGGGGTTTTGCTTGCCTGGCACTTCTGAAGATAATATAGCTCTTCATAGGTGTCATCGATCACATCGTCGGTACACGCCTATCGAGGGGGGACAATTACCGGCAATACAGAAAAACACGATCAATGCAATGCACAATATGATGCATGCTATGACATGGCAATATGAATGTGTTTTGGGCTAATGCACCTAAAACCAGATTAAATGAAGTTGGTTTGAATCCAAGATTCAAATTGAAACTCCATATGTGGTTATTTAAATGTCATTCACCTCATTTGCCCTAAACAGTAGTGATAAGTTGTTCTAACATGCATGAAAATGGTACAGATGGATTCCTTGAATTTTTCTGATAATTTTTCATATATAAATTATTTAATTTGGAGTTACGGTTGAATTTCTATGATTTATTGAAGTTTTAGCTATTTTCTGGAATTTCCTGATTATTTTTTAAAACCAGAAAATACTTATTGCGTCAGCCCCACGTCACAGTGACGTCAGCAGGGTCAACTGGGCTGGTCCGGTCAAACCTGACCAGTGGGGTCCACTGGTCAGTGACTGGGGCTGATTCAGGTGTATGACAGGTGGGTCCGGTCAACGGACACGTCAGCACAGTCAACTCTGACTTGTGGGCCCCACTTTATTAAACTAATCTAAACAGAAAATAAACCCGGAGTTAATTAGACGCAGGGCCTAGCTGTCATTGTCATAGCGTTAGACTAATAGCGTAATTAGTACTAATCTAATCCGCCATGTCAGCGTCACCGGAACCTCGCCGGCGGCGACCAGAACGACGGCGGCGCGACTCAGAAACGTGCTACAGGTGGCGGTTGGACACGCGGAGACCACCGGGACGTAGCCCGTGCTCTCCCGCATCAAGAGGAGGCGGAGTTGGGCGCGGGGGTTGCCGGAATCATGCCGGCGATGAGCTTTGGCGGTGGTCGGAGTTCGGGTGGGTGTGGGGTTGGTGCTAGGGGGCACGTGGGGAGAAGCTGGTGGCGGCTACGGGCTCCTGGAGACGTGTTGAGTGCGGTGGTGTGCTCGGCTTCGAGCTACAACGGCTCCAGCCACGGCGGTGACGAGGCACGGCGGCGGCGAGCTTCGGAGCTCAAGGGGACGGCAACTACAGGATGCTAGGGACGACGGGGCAAGGGGGAATCGGGTCAGCGGCTCACCGCGGAGCTGCAGGGATGGTTAGCGGGCTCGGGGGCGGCCGGAGTGCAGCGAATCGACGGCGACGATCTCCGGTGGCCGAGGAGGGGAACGGCGACGTGGGCGGCGATGCAGGGCTCCCGGCGTTGCGTAGCTCCATGGAGAGGTCGGGGGCGTCGAGGCGGAGCCTTGGGTCACTCTGGTGGGGTGGAACGACGGTGGTGGCTACGGCTGCGACGAGCGGCGGCGACGGCGGTCCTCGGTCGCGCGAGTGAGAGAGCCAGAGGAGGGGGGAGCGGTCCAGAGGGAGAGGGGAGAACGCGGGGAGGCTCTGGGTGTCTCCGTGGCATCGCGAGGAGGTCGGGGAGGCTGCCACGGCGAAGCAGGAGGTGGAGGCCCGGGCACGGGCGCGTCGACACGCCTCTGCCAGTAGGCAGAGGTTGAAGACAGCGGTGCCCCTGGTGGGCTGGGCCGCCAAGTGGACTGGCAGGGGGGGCTGGGCCAGCACAGGTGAGCACCAGGTAGTTCCTTCTCTCTTTTTTTTAGTTTCCATTTTCTATTTTTTTCTGTATTTGTTTTTATTTAGTTTAGCAACTAAACCATTTTAATAAATTCTGTAGTTTATTATGTGGCTTACTAAAATATATACAAAGCCACTCACAACTTCCAGAATTATTTGGAGTCATATTTAATAAATATTAAATATAAATCCAAAGCAAATAGTTATTGGATTAATTCAAATGGCCAAAATAAATATCTCTGTGACTCCAAAAATATTGGTTTAAATTTTACCTCTCACCAATATTTCCATGGCATAACAGGAACATTTTCTTGGACTCATTTGATGAAATTTAAATGTTGGTTATTTTTAGAGGTCTTCTGAGGCTTTGAAAATTCCTCAATTCAATTTCATTTGAATTTAAACATGATGCTCACATGAGGTCTAGCCTAGTGCATAACAGGACCAGGGATGTGACAGGAACCATCAGTGACTCCTGAGAAAGGCTTGGTTGGCTGCAGCTGATTGTATGGCACTTGGAGATTGTTGAACGTCTCGACGGATAGGACATTGAGCCCTTCCCCGCCATCGATGAGGGTCCTGGTGACTTGCACATTGCTGATGATTGGGGAACAAAGCATCGGGAGGACTCCGGCTGTGGCCGCGCACCTGAGCTGATCCGCTGAGCTGAACGTGATGGCGCACGCTGACCACCTGAGAGGGCGTGTGGCCTCAAGCTTGGGGAGGACAACATTCACTTCACGAGCAAACTGCTTGAAGATGCACTGAGAGGCCGGGGCCTGTGTGCCGCCCAAGATGGAAGTGATTGCGCGCGGCTCCTGGAAGCCTCCAGCCCCCTCATCCTGATGATGGTCTTCATTCCTCCTTGGCTGTGGTGGCAGAGGAGGGAGGCCCGCGTTACCTTGTGGGCAATCCTCGCGAGGCTGATCCCTCCAACCTCCCTCGTGAGGCGGGTCCCTCCAACCTCCCTCACGAGGCTGGTCCTGCCAGCGGTCCTTGCAAGGTCGGTCACGCCACCCTTGGCGAGGGCCATGGTCTTCCCATCGTCCTCCACCTCTTCCTCCTCCTCGGCCATATCCCTGGTCGCTGTGCTCGGGGCGTCGGCCGGCACGCACGTCCCGCACGGCCCTAAGCTCTTGGCATTCGTTGGTGTTGTGGGTGTGGAGGTCGTGGTACACATAGTACCGGGTGCCCTTGGATGACTCAGGCTGATCCCTGCCTCGCTTGGTGTCCGGCTCTGCTGCAAGCACAACAGCCCCCGTGCACTTCCCGTTCTTGACCTTGGGATTCTTCTCTTCTGGGTCGGCAGCTGGGAGCTCAAGGAGGGAAAGGCGCCCTTTCTCAGCCCTAGCGCACTTGGTCGCCAAATTGAACAGCTCCAGGGAGGTGCACAGGTCCTCATGAATCGCAAGCTCCTCCTTCATCTTGACGTCACGCACGCCGTCGGAGAAGGCTGAGATGATGGCCTCCTCGGACACCCTGGGGATCTTAAGGCGAGCGCTGTTGAAACGCTGGATGAACTTCTGCAGGGTCTCTCTCGGCTGCTGCTTGATGCGGTGCAAGTCGCTCATGGCCGGGGGCCGGTCGCGGGTGCCTTTGAAGTTGGCGATGAATCGGGTGCGCATCTCGTCCCAGGAGGAGATCGTGCCAGGAGCTAGGTTTAGGAGCCAGATGCGGGCACCGTCCTTAAGCGCCATGGGGAACCAGTTCGCCATGACCTTCTCGTCCCCGTTGGCGGCTTCGATGCCCAGCTCATAGGGCTGAAGAAACTCCGCAGGGTCAGCCGTGCCATCGTAGCGCGGGGGCAGATCTGGCTTGAACTTGCCCGGCCAGGCCATGCTGCGCAGCTCGGCGGTGAAGGCACGGCAGCCTGTAGTTGCCGCGGGAGGCCTTGGGTGACGAAGAGCTTGATCTTGGAAGTCTTTGTGCGCTGCCGCCAGGAGCAGCGCGGGGTCTTGATGCGCTGGAGCAGGAGCGCGTTCGTGCCAGGCCGGTGCGGGGAGCACACGGGCAGCTTCTTGGGGGCGAGGGATCTCTTGGCAGCTCTTCTCTTGCTGTGCTGGCGCCGGACGGAGTGGGTTCCGCCCAGGGGCCACGCGCCTTGGGGCTAAGGCACCTTCTTGAGGGGGAGGCGGTTGAGGCGCCCTCGGAGCTTCGTCGCCCGCGCAGGGCGGGGCATGGTGGAGCGAGAGGGATGGCGCAGGGGAGCCCCCAGCGGCGCTGATGAGCTCGCTGATGCGGGCGAGCCACTCATCATAGAGGTCGTCGACGGGACAGTAGTGCAGGAGCTCCCGCGCCAGGAGCAGCGTGGCGTGCGCGTCCGCAAGAGCGCGACGGGCATGGGACGAGGAACCGACTGGAGTCAGTGACGGGGTGGCAGTGCGGCCTTCTCGCCGCACCGAAGGATGCAGGGACGACGCCTGCTGCTCATTCCCTGCCGGGCCGGTGGCGGCGTTGATTGCAGGCGATGGGGAATGGTGGGGGCGCCCGCTGACGGGGGCCGTCTGGGCGACGCGAGTGGCGAGAGCGGCTCGGCGCTCAGCGCGGGCTCGACAAGCGTCTGACATGGATGCGACGGGCGGAGAAACACGAGGTGACGGAAGACGGATTCCGGCGCACCCCTACCTAGCGCGCCAAATGTCGGATTTTGGGTTCCAGCGGACCCGCAAGGTTCGAACTCTGGGGTGCACGCAAAGACCACACCTCCTGCCTACCCACGTCTCATCGCCTCGCAAGGATCTAAACTACACGTAGAACACCACAAGGGACACGAGATTTATACTGGTTCATGCCACCATTGTGGTGTAATACCCTACTCCAGTTTGTGGTGTGGTGGATTGCCTCAGGGGCTGATGATGAATAGTACAAGGAAGAACAACCTCGCGAGGGGCTGTTCTTGGTTGGTGCGATGAACTGCTTGGGTGAGTTCAGTCGCCTCTCTCTCTCACTAGTCTACCCAAAATCTCCTCCCTCCACTCTGCGGTGGCTAGCTCTATTTATAGAGGGAGGCCCTGGGCCTCTTCCCAAATATTGAGCGGGAAGGGCGCCAACAATTGGCCATTTTGAAGGGGAACATCTAGTACATTTATCCTGACTAAAGTTAGTCCTCGCCTGCCAAAGACCCTGACGGTGACGCCGGCTTGGGCTCCACGATGACCTCCATCCCGCCGCCCTGCTGGTCTTGTTCTTGTTGCACCGAAATGGTTGCCTTTGCTTGATAGTCTAGCCTGCGCTTTCCCCCTTTGCACCAAAGAGGAAACAAGGACTCTGCGCAGGCCGGTGCACGCCTGGCGCCCGCCTGGCCTTGGTCGTCATGGCTTGCATCATGGGCACCTCATGAGGTACCCCGCCTTGATCTCTCCACCTCCTCGCGAGCCAGCCTGACGAGGCTATGCCCAAGGAAGCCTCTTGTCGTCCGCCCCGCGAGGCTTGGCCCCTCGCGAGGGTCTTGAGTATGTGTTGATGAAGATGGTCCGTATTGGGCCACTCCCCGAGCCACGCCGCAGGCCGCAGGCAGGCAAGTCGGGGTACCCCCGTTCCCAGAACACCAACAACTTAGGCTTTATCTTTGAGTCGCCAACAGTGTAACCCGGTCCCTCCTGGGTGGGTCACACTGTAGGGTTATATCAACAACAGCGCCCGAGTTAGATCCTTGAAGACGGGTCGTGCTCCACCTAGGTTTCTTTCTTTAGTTCTTGTATCAGAACCAATGTAGCCCCACGAGGGGGTGAAAACTATGCTTTGGTAAAGACTCGTATTAAGTATTAAGTACTTAATGCTTTGCTGCCATTTACGCTCTTTGTGAGGCCTACTTTTCTCCTCTTGCTTGCCTTGGTGCTCTAAGTTATCAGGACCCAGCCCTCGAGGGAGCTAAGACCATTGCTGGTATGTTAGGGTGCGTGCCTAGACAAGGCCAGAGGGTGTAGGGTTCTGCGAGGCGGTAGGGGCTCTCGGGGCGGTTTGCTCGGGAAGCCCCCTTTGACGTGCAAGCTACTTGCATGAAAAAGAAAAACTCGGCGCCCAGTAAGGCTGAGAGGGAAAGAATTTGAGCAACACTGTAATGGCTCTCGAGGCATATTAGACTTAGCTTATTGATGTGTGACGATTCGCACGTCGCGTCTTGTGGGTTGCACCTTGTGATGGGCGTCTGAGGGAGTCCCGGACTAGGGGGTGTCCGGATAGCCGCACTATCATCATCGGCCGGACTCCAAGACTATGAAGATACAAGATTGAAGACTTCGTCCCGTGTACGGATGGGACTTTCCTTGGGGTGGAAGGCAAGCTTTGCGATATGGATATGTAGATCTCCTACCTTTGTAACCGACTCTGTGTAACCCTATCCCTCTCCGGTGTCTATATAAACCGGATGGCCTTAGTCCATAGGATGAACAACAATCATACCATAGGCTAGCTTCTAGGGTTTAGCCTCCTTGATCTCGTGGTAGATCTACTCTTGTAACCCACATCATCAATACTAATCAAGCAGGACGTAGGGTTTTACCTCCATCAAGAAGGCCCGAACCTGGGTAAAAACATCGTGTCCCTCGTCTCCTGTTACCATCCGCCTAGAAGCACAGTTCGGGACCCCCTACCCGAGATCTGCCGGTTTTGACACCGACATTGGTGCTTTCATTGAGAGTTCCTCTATGCCATCGCGATGAGGAAGGATGCCTTCTCCCGTCTTTAAAGACGGCACCGTCGTTAAGAGAGCTTTGGCCGCCGGCCAAACTGTCCGGCTAGGTGGTTTTCTTATGACCGCCTGTTCGGCCACCGCTCCGACGATGACCTCTCAGGTCATCAAAAGTGATCTTCACGTCAGCCCGGAATTCGCCGAGCAGTTAGATCCGATTGAGCTCTCCTCTGTAAACGAGCTCTTGGATCGCATCGCCGCCCTGGGAGTCGCTACAGACTATGATCAGGTTGGGCTTAAACCTGATCTAAGAGATATTAAGTCTCCTCAGGCCACCCACCACGTTGTCGTGGTAGAGGAACAATGCGGCAACCCTTCTTCTACGTTGAAAACCAACTAAGTCCGGATTCCCGATCCCTCCAAGCCGTATTCCCGCGAAGGGACAGACGCTAATCAAATACTGAACTTAGAGTCAGGAATCGGACTAGATTCGTTGGAAAGCATCCAGCAAGTCAAGCTTCCAAATCCGGAAACTTCTTGGCCTTTGAGCCTCAGATCAGGCGGGGTTCCGAACTTGATTCCACCCGCCCACCCAGACATAAGCGATCTATCTCGAATACGGCAAGAGCCCGATGAAACAGTACATCATTACTGGGCCAGATTCCTCCTGGTTATGAACAGGATAAAGGACTGCCGCGAAGAAAGCGCGATTTCAATTTTCTGCAACAATTGCACGGACAAGGGAATCATGAACGCCATAAGTCGTCGCGAAGTTACACGCTAAATCGACCTAGTGACTATCGTACAAAAATACTGTGCGGTAGAGAGTGCCAGGAACACCGAAACTAGGTTTTGGGACAGTCCGGCCTTGACCACAACCCTAGTCCGAAGTAAAAGGGTGCGCCATACTCAAGCACCTGGGTTAAAAACCAAAAAGCAAAGACCCCCTAAAGGGCATGGAACCGTACTGGAGGGCTGTCTCAACGGACCCTGCAAAATCCAAAGTACGGAGGGCGCCACTCCAACACACAGCCTTCGAGCATGTTGGATACTACGGCAGGTGGCCAAAAGTGGCGAAGGCTTTTTAGCCCCGGGCAAACAGCCCAGCAATACCGGTTTGGTATTAACAGTCTTCGAGACTTCCGCATCAAATAACAAGCGAAAACGAACAATCCGCGGCCTCGCCGAAGTCTACCAAGTAGCAACAGCAAATCCATGGAGTGACACGGCTATCACCTTCAACACCAGCGACGAACCTAAATTCCGAACAGCTAGAGCACCAGCCGCATTGGTCCTCAGTCCGATAGTGGACGGCTTTCGCCTTACCAAGGTACTCATGGATGGCGGCAGCGGATTAAACCTCATCTACGAGGAAACCCTTCAAAAAATGGATATTGACTGGAGCCGCATCGAGCGAAGCAGCACAAACTTCAGAGGGATAATCCCTAGTCAAGAAGTACGCTGCACAGGAAAAATCACACTAGATGTAGTGTTCGGCTCACCGGACAATTACAGGTACGAGGAGGTCATGTTCCAAGTGGGCCCATTCGGCAGCGGATATCACGCTTTGTTAGGGCGAGAGGCATTCACAATCTTCCAAGCTATACCCCACTACGGGTACATGAAGCTCAAAATGCCCAAACCCAATGGGATAATCACTCTTGCCAGTGATCCAGATACAGCACTCCGCGCTGAAAATAAGACAGCCGCACTGGCCCTAGAGGCATTGCCGAAGCCCTAGCGGCAGAGGAACTAACTACGCTGCGCTCCACAGTGGATAGGGATGATGTGATACTCGATAAGAGGTCCAAGTCCACCTCTTTTAAACCAGCAGACGAAATAGTCAAATTTCAGGTCCATCCAACAGACCCCACGAAGACGGCCTCCATTGGGGCACAATTAAGTCCTGATGTCGAAGCCGCACTACGAGAATTCCTTCGGGAAAATCGAAACATTTTTGCCTGGCACCCTTCAGACATGCCAGGAATCCCATGCAGGCTGGCAGAGCACAGCCTAAACATCCTAAAAGGATTCAAGCTGGTCAAACAAGCTCTTCGGCGATTTTCCGAACCCAAAAGACAGGCAATGGGAGAAGAGCTAGCCAAACTCTTAGAAGCCGAATTCATCAGAGATATAAAACATCCGGACTGGCTAGCCAATCTAGTAATGGTACCAAAAAAGGACAAATCCTGGCGCCTCTGCATCGATTTTAAAGACCTTAACAAGGCCTGTCCAAAGGACCCTTTCCCCCTCCCTCGCATCGACCAAATCATCGATGCTACCGCAGGGCACAATTCATTGTGCTTCCTCGACGCATACTCCGGATACCATCAAATCAAGATGGCGGAGAAAGACCAGGCCGCAACGGCATTCATTACTCCATATGGGCCATTCTGCTTCAATACAATGCCCTTCGGACTCAAAAACGCCGTCGCAACATATCAACGCATGATTCATACATGTCTGGCTACCCAGATAGGCAAAACAGTAGAGGCATACGTAGACGATGTAGTCGTCAAGACCAAACACGTCGAAACTCTAGTAGAAGACTTGAGGGTGACATTCGACAACCTCCGAGCATATGACATTAAGCTCAATCCGGAAAAATGCGTCTTCGGTGTACCAGCCGGAAAGCTCTTGGGCTTCATCGTATCCGGTAGAGGAATTGAAGCAAACTCGGCCAAAATCCGAGCTTTGTCACAATTGGATATTCCAAAAGACCTCAAGCAAATACAAAAACTAACCGGATGCGTAGCGGCCTTAAGTCGCTTCATCTCCCATTTGGGAGAAAAGGCTCTGCCCCTCTACCGCCTCCTCCGGCGCACCGAACATTTCGAATGGACGGATGCTGCCACAGCCGGACTCGAAGAAATAAAGGCCATACTGGCAACAAATCTGGTACTGGCCACGCCCAACCTGGGCGAACCTATGTTATTATATATCGCAGCAACACATCAAGTTGTCAGCGCGGTACTCGTCGTCGAGCGAGAGACAGAAGGGCACAGATTCCCTCTTCAAAAACCAGTGTACTACGTATCCACTGTCCTAACTCCATGCAAGTCCCGATACCCACATTATCAAAAGATAGCATATGCGGTGTTCATGGCATCCCGGAAGCTATGACACTACTTTCAAGAGTGTTCCATAACGGTGGCCTCCGAAGTACCTCTCAACGATATTATAAACAATCGCGATGCAACGGGAAGGATTGCAAAATGGGCTATTGATCTCTTACCATTTGACATAACCTATAAACCACGGCGAGCTATAAAATCGCAGGTTCTGGCCGACTTCGTCGCCGAATGGACCGAAGCCGAACTCCCTAAAGAGTACGGCGCATACTCCAATTGGATCATGCATTTCAACGGATCCAAAATGTTGGCTGGCTTGGGGGCTGGCATCGTCCTGACGTCCCCAACTGGAGACACAATCCAATACGTACTTCAAATAATGTACATGGACTCCAATAACGCAGCCGAATACGAGGCCCTTCTACATGGCCTCCGGATGGCAATCTCCATGGGCATTCAACGCCTAGAGGTGCGCGGGGATTCAAACCTCGCAATATCCCAAGTAAATGGAGACTTTGATGCCAAAGATCCAAAAATGGCAGCTTACCGCAACCCCGTCCTAAAAATGTCAGCTCGGTTCGAAGGACTCGAATTCCACCATGTAGCCCGGGATAATAACCAGGCAGCAGACGTGTTAGCACGCATCGGCGTGAAAAGAGACGCCGTCCCTCCAAACATCTTCCTAGAACGGCTCTTCAAGCCATCCGTGTTATGGGAAGAGGAGTCCGGAAATAACAATCCGGAGCCAGCTGCATCACCTAACTCAGACCATTCTGACACAATCGGCGGCTCAGCCAACGAAATAACACCTTCAGCTCATGAAATAATGGAAGTAATTGCCCCGTGGACAGAACCATTCCTAGCCTACTTAATTCGGCAGGAACTTCCTGAAGACCAAAATGAGGCCCGCTGCATAGTTCGGCGATCTAAAGCCTACAAGGTCCATGAGGGAGAACTTTATAAGAAAAGCACAACCGAAGTCCTTCAAAGGTGTATCCGAAGAGGAGGGGTGGAATCTCCTGGCTGAAATTCACGCCGGACTCGGCGGGCACCACGGTGCAGCCCGGGCACTCGTAGGCAAGGCCCTCCGTACAGGATTTTATTGGCCGACAGCCCGGGAAGATGCTCAGGACTTAGTCCAACGATGCTTCGGTTGACAACTCTTTGCTAATCAGAGCCACATGCCACCCACCGCCCTCAAAACTATACCCATTACCTGGCCGTTCGCGGTCTGGGGGCTTGACATGGTTGGACCCCTTAAAGGGGGAACCCACAAGCGCAAATACTTATTGGTCATGGTGGACAAATTCACCAAATGGATTGAGGCCAAGCCGGTTAAAACGGCAGAATCCGGACCGGTGATAGACTTCCTATCTGGGGTAGTACACTGTTTTGGCGTCCCCCACGGCATCATCACTGATAACGGCATGAAGTTCACTGTCGACGAGGTTAAACTCTGGTGCAAAAACATGGGCATCAAGCTCGATTACGCTTCAGTCTATCACCCCCAAACTAACAATCAAGTTGAGCGAGCAAATGGTCTAATCATGAGCGGCATCAAACCCAGACTAGTGCGGTCCCTCAAGGAATCTAAGACGCACTGGGTAGAGGAGCTCGACTCCATACTCTGGGGGCTGCGGACCACGCCAAACCGAACTATTGGATTCACACCATTTTTCGTGGTGTATGGCGCAGAGGCAGTTCTGCCTTGCGATATAATTCATGACTCACCTCGTGTGCGCATGTATGAAGAAAGAGAAGCCGAGTTGGATCGGCAGGACAGTTTGGACGCCTTAGAGGAGGAGTGGGACGTGGCAAAGGCTCGTTCCGCATTCTATCAGCAGCAGGCTCGAAGATATCAAAGCAGAGAAGTACGGGCCAAAACTTACAATGTCGGCGAACTCGTTCTACGCCTGCCGAACAAGAAAAAGGACAAACTTAAGCCCAAGTGGGAAGGTCCCTTCATCATCAACCAAGTCCTGACCGGCGGAGCATACCGTCTACGTAAAGCATCTGACAACCGACTCGAGCCGAACCCATGGAACGCAGCCTGTCTCCGAAGATTCTACGCCTAAACACCGGACTCAGAGTTCGTCTCACCCCCCCATCCACCTTTTTATATTTTTTACTGTCTCTTGTCCCCCTCCTTCCCACTTTTTTTTTCTTTCAACACCTTTTATAGGCTGATTTGCACTTTGTTCGCACACACTTGATGTGCTCCTAGCACTCATTATACCTGGGGGCTTGTTTACCAGAAGCTTATTAATATGGGCTTCACGCCCAATACATGTGTCATACTTCCGCATGTACCTTTTATTCACCATTATATGCATAGATATGACTTATGTTTTGGCCAAGCTGGCTTGCCTGGCTCCTGTGCTTAACCCTACGTTCCCGATTGTTCGGCTAGGAGGTAAAGGGAGCACCTCTGCGATTGTTACTGCCAGGTCAGCCGGCTGTGTACCTCAGACTGGGTGAAGCCGAAAGCTAGCGTTCTTAAGAGAATATTCGGTCGGTGACTTGAAAGATGATTTATTACTTACTTATTTATAAGCCCCCAGATGCTTTTTTTGCTATTTTTGCAGTCCGGCATTGCACCTTAGGGCATGCCTCCCAGGGAAAGGAACCCTTAACGGAACTATTCTCCTTGGAAGATGTTTCTTACTAACCATGTAATATAACATAACTAGTTGGGCACTTGTCTGATAAAGCAATTATGACCCCGACGCCTTGTCTCCATGCATGCCCCGGTTCTTTTATAACCGTAGGGGTATTCGGACACACTCCGGACTGTTGGGTCCCGAGGTTGAAGCGAAACAGTCCGCAAAGACAAATGATCTACAATCCGGCTAGAAGGCATCTTACATGTCATTTCAGATTACATCGTCAAACCGACTGATTGTACTCCTCCTCAATCCCATCTAACAGGCTGTCTAATTTACAGTCCTGTTGGGAATATTTCGCGGCCAGTTCTACTTGGCCATACATCAAGCTCATCGGGATCTCCTTCCCATCAGGCCCCGCAGGTCTGACCTCGGCCATGTGGTTTGGGTCAGCCTTCGGGTAGCGTGTCTTCACCATGGCCCAGGCCTCCCTGGCGCCCTGATGGCAGACCGATATCTTCCACAAACGGAGGCGTCGCCGTGCTCCCTGGAGCTTCTCAGCAAGCTCACCAAGGCCCTCGGGTAGGGAGACGGATGGCCATAAAGCCCGAACGACGCCACTCATCGCCTGCCGAACACGTTCGAACAATTGCACCAGCTCGGGAAGTTGGTCACCTGTTGACCCAGGCATTTCCTCCGCAGGGCGTCCTGTGAGCACACCTAAAGACATATTTCTATCAAATGACTTCCTCGCCGAATTCTTCTTTTCAAAGGAATTTGCTCAAGCACTTACTATGAATGCCGCGACGAAGTCGCTGATTCTCCTTCAAGGAGCCAGACAGCTAGGCCCGAACACCTTTCAGCTCTTCTCCTAGCTGGGTGTGGGCATCTTGGAGCTTGTTTCTCTCCTGCTGCACCTTCATAAGCACCCTCTCGCCAGCCTTTAGCTGACGCAGTAGCTGTTGCTTGTCCGGATCTAGTCCGGCGCCCTCTGCAATATTATTGTCAGATTCATGCCGCACTTTGTTAATTACTTATCTTTTCAAAGTATGTCTTACCAGCGGGTGTCTCTGTGGCTCCCCCTGTGGCGGCCAATGCGGCCTCAAGTTGGGCCTTGCACTCTTGGAGCTCCTGGGACAGATGGGTATTCTTCTCCATAAGATCCTGCATAAAAATTGATGCTTAAATCAGTTATTTTAACCATTTTAAGTCTCGGGGGCTACTGGCATATATAACTATTAAAATTACTTACACGTATGTCTTTCACATACTGCTCCGTGGCTCTGGTTAACCCATCTTGAGCGGCACGGAGGTGCGCGTTTCCCGCATCAAAGGCATTTAACGCCTCCCGGGAGAAACACGCGTCACGAAGAACAGTCCGGCGACGCCTGTGATTCATGGCGCTCTCCACCTCAGACCGGGTGGCGCACAGCCTGTCGGCATCCTCCGTCGGAGGAGCATCCGACTCATGCCTTGTATTCGCCTCCCCTTCCGGGCCATGTGTTGGAGCATGGCTGGCGGAGGCTTGATTGGCAACCTCTCCGGACACTGTCCGGCGAGCGCTCTTTCTGGAAAAGTTATGAGCATTAATATACCTCCTGGGAATCCTTCCCTTAAAAAATAGCGGTGCTCCGTACCGTTGCAGCGACGTTTCAGTTCGCGTCGCACTCCTCTTCCGCCTGCTGGGCCGGACTGACCCTTGTTGGCCGGTCGCCGCGGGCTCGATTTCCTGCCATAAAGGCACTTCCTACCGAACACCATTGGTGCACGGTGGTCAGAACTAAGCATTAAAGAAGTAACGGCACCAGGACTTCGGTCGTACTCACCGGGGAAGCCGGACACAAACCGAGGTAGTCAGCCATAATGGCGACTAAAGCATTATCTATGGTGAGCTTGTGGTACACCCCGTCGATCAGTTCCACCGCTAAGTCCGGATCCTCTTCGGAGGCCGGATCGAGGGACCTTCCTGGGTCTTCGGGTTGTGGGGCTGGGCTTTTTATGCCCTCCACATCCCGACGCAGTTCGTGTGTCAAAATCATACAATAAGACAATTGCCTTTAAAGGCACGGTTCAGATATGCATGCAACCGCTTACCCAGCTCCGAGGGTTGTTCATGGAAAATCCGTTCAGAGGATTCATGCGGAGGAAGTCCTCCTTCTCCCCCTTGTACAAGCCGGACAGGATCTTCACCGGATCGTCGGCCGAGCCAGGTCCCTTGCGGCCGTGACGGGTGGCGTCGTCGTCTCCGTTGAAGTCCCACATGGGGTGGCCCCTATATTGGAGCGGCTGCACCCCACGCATAATGCATGTGGCCATGACTCCGATCATGGTTAATCCGGAATGGGCTAGCAGTCGTATCCGGCCCATCAAGTAATGGACGCTACTATCATCTTCTCGTCGAGGGCTCCGTGGGCGCCAACTTAGGCGTTTCTTCAGGGGAGCGTTGCTGAACTCCGGAAGGCCGATCCGGACTGGATCCGGTAGCGGAGCGTCCTCCATATAAAACCACTCCGAAGGCCAATCTTCGGACGCCTTCTTCGGGGTCCCGGACAGGTATCCGGTCCCGGCGATGCGCCATATTTCGGCTCCACCCACTTGATATATCGACCCCTCATGAGAGCGGGGTACGAGGCAAAACAGCCTCTTCCATAGCGCAAAATGGGGCTCAATGCCCAAGAATAGCTCACACAAAGCTATGAAGCCCGCGATGTGCAAAATGGAGGCAGGTGTAAGGTGATGAAGCTGGAGTTCGTAGAACTCCAGGAGCCCCCGGAGAAACGGATGTATAGGAAATCCGAGTCCCCTTATTAAGTAGGAGACGAAGCACACCCGCTCTCCTTTGGAGGGATTGGGGGCGCTCTCCGCCTGCTTCCCACCTTTGTAGGTGGCCAGTCCGGCTCGAACCGGAACCATGAAGGCCGGGGGAAGATATCCCTCTGCTTGGAGCGTCACTAACTCGCTGTGCGGGACTGAGCATCTCCTCCAATCTCCCGGCTTAGGGCTGGGAGCGCGAGAAGAGGAGCCGCGTCGATGCGCCTCGATGAGTGCTTGCGGAAGGAGGATGATGTGATTTGGATCTGGATCCTCGCCTCTCTTATAGGCAGCTTATTTGCGCAGCTAGGGGGTAAAACATAAAAATACCCTGGCTTTTCGCATTCGTGCGACACGTGGAAGAAGACCATTATTGGACGCGGAAGCCAAGGAGCGCAGCATTTATGAAGCAACCGGACACTATCCGGCAAACACATGGAGCATGAAGAAGAACCCGCCTTGCAAACGCCGAAGACAACATATGCACCGGATTCGTCATCATTGAAGCCTGGTTCGGGGGCTACTGAGGGAGTCCCGGACTAGGGGGTGTCCGGATAGCCGAAATATCATCATCGGCCGGAGTCCAAGACTATGAAGATACAAGATTGAAGACTTCGTCCCGTGTCCGGATGGGACTTTCCTTGGCGTGGAAGGCAAGCTTGGCATACGGATATGTAGATCTCCTACCTTTGTAACCGACTCTATGTAACCCTAGCCCTCTCCGATGTCTATATAAACCGGATGGCCTTAGTCCATAGGACGAACAACAATCATACCATAGGCTAGCTTCTAGGGTTTAGCCCCCTTGATCTCGTGGTAGATCTACTCTTGTAACCCACATCATCAATATTAATCAAGCAGGACGTAGGGTTTTACCTCCATCAAGAGGGCCCGAACCTGGGTAAAAACATCGTGTCCCTCGTCTCCTATTACCATCCGCCTAGACGCACAGTTCAGGACCCCCTACCCGAGATCCGCCGGTTTTGACACCGACAGCGTCCACCTGGGAGGCCCTCGTGGGCACTTGATGGAGGTGGTGCAATGGCTGCCTCACAAAGTAGCACTAGCAAGGTCGCCAAAGCAGGGGTGCCCATGAAGCTTCTTGTGCCCTGCACTAGTGATATTGCAACCAAGGTTTACAAGTAATGAGGTGGCACACGCTCGTGAGGTTGCTTGTGGGTATCATACAAGGAGACAGGTACCAAGGACCTTGGTGACGTGACATGCACGGGAGTAGCTAGGCCCGCGAGACAGAGCTCAGTCACTTGGGTTTAGTGGCGCTACTGGGTTTGGCCCAAGCATAGGCACCGTGTCAAGCCCCCGCTTGCGCGATACTTAGAAGGAAGATCGCGAGCGCGCGTGCCTTCTGAGGGCACTTTATGACAAACACTTGTAACACTTAAATGAAGTTTTACTGATGCACGAAATAGGTGTGCTCCTTCAGGTAGGCCCTAATCTCCGTGGCCTAACTCTTAGTCTGAGGATCGAGCGCCATTAGTAGGCGAGTTCCTGACGATGGGCCGCATTCTGGCCCACCTGAGGTGGGTGCAGGTGGGAAATCCTCGTGAGGCCTCATGATGACAGTTTTGGGAGGTGCTTGTCGGTGTCAAAACTGGCGGATCTCGGGTAGGGGGTCCCGAACTGTGCGTCTAAGGCTAATGGTAACAGGAGGCGGGGGACACAATGTTTACCCAGGTTTGGGCCCTCCCGATGGGGGTAATACCCTACTTCCTGCCTGATTGATCTTGATGAGAGTATTACAAGTAATGATCTACCACGAGATCGTAGAGGCCAAACCCTAGAAGCTAGCCTATGATTATTGTTCTTGTCCTACGGACTAAACCCTCCGGTTTATATAGACACTGGAGGGGGCTAGGGTTACATAGAGTCGGTTACAAAGGAAGGAATCTTCATCTCCAAATCGCGAAGCTTGCCTTCCACGGAAAGGAGAGTCCCATCTGGACACGGGAGGAAGTTTTCTATCTTGTATCTTCATAGCCCAACATTCTGGCATATGCATATAGTCCGGCTGTCTGAGGACCCCTTAATCAGGGACTCCCTCAGTATCCCCTGAATCAGGCTTCAATGACGATGAGTCCGGCGCAGAGATTGTCTTTGGCATTGCAAGGCGGGTTCCTTCTCCGAATACTCCAAAGTAAATCTTGAACATAGGAATTGTGTCCGCCTCTGCAAACAAAATTCCATATACCACCATGGAGAGCATAATGTTTTCACGAGTCCAATCCGCTTACAGCTTTCTGCAACACGACATTAGGTCATTGTTCGGCCATTATTTCGAATTGTTTTTCCAACCTGCTGCTCCACACTTCGCGAGGCGGTTTTATTGGCACGTCTTATCGAACCGGAGATCGTGTCCCCTTATTGCGGGATTCTCATCAACATGGGCGTGGGTAACCCAACCGCCCCGTTGGTATGATTCCTTGGGAATAGGCGTGTTTTAAGGCCACGTAGGGGACATTTGATATTCGTCATCATTATAAGGAGGCCGAGACCCACCTTTCCCCTCGACGCTACTCCCATCCTCCTCCCACCTCGAGTTCCAACACCCAAGGCTTAACCAGTCGCTTCGAACCTCAGGCCATGTCCGTATCCAGCTTTCAAGGTTGGTGGATGGCTTCTTCTGTCACTGAGGAGGATATCACGAAGCTCAGAGAGGCGAGGTATTTGACCGCGAAGATCCTTCACAGGCTTCCTGCACAAGGGCAGGTTATCCCTACTCCTAGACCTAATGAGAGGGTCGTATTTATCCCGCACTTCCTCCGAGGGCTAGGTTTCTCCCTTCATCCCTTTGTTTGAGGGCTCATGTTTTACTAGGGACTAGATTTCCATGATCTAGCTCCGGACTCCTTCCTTTACATCTCATCATTCATTATCGTATGTGAGGCCTTCCTCCGTATCTCTCCACACTTCGGCTTATGGCTCAAGACCTTCAATGTAAAGCCAAAGATAACAGACGGGAGACACGCGGAGTGCGGAGGTGCTTTATTAATCAAATTGGCCAATATCGTCTAGCCAAAGGGTTCCTTCACTTCAGTTTCCGGCCTATGGCAACGGGAGTGATTTTATATCACAGAGCCTTGTGGTACAAAGTGAGTGGCTCCACCCGCCTTCCGATCCAGCCCTCCGCCATAGCTTGCATCGTGGATCAACAAGGGGCTGGATTGGGGATCGCTAGATGAAGTTCAAATACTGCAAAGCCGTATTTGAGACCTTATTAAGAAGGACATCAATCTCATCAAGGTAATCCAAGTTATGTTAGTCCGTCGGGTCTTGCCATGCCATCACCGACCTCTCCGTATGTGGGAGTTCAATCTGGAAGGACCGCGAACCATTTAGTGCTTCTTCGGCACAACGCTCGAAGGGATGTATGAATTAACCTTCGGGTCACGAAAAAGGTGTCCGGACACCACAGAGGACGAAGGCCTCGACTGAAACCATCCGGATTCCCAGGTAAGCACTCAATTTCAGAACACGATTTTAGTTTAAGTTTCCCATAACAAAACTGAGAAAACCATAGTCAGCCAGGGCTGTGTAAAGAAGGCGAAGAGGATCAGGTGTTCGGCCCCTCTTCCCAAAAACTCAGCGGACCCAGTGTTAACCAGGATGCTGGCTCCGACCCCTTATCAAGTGCCGTTGAGGGAAGAAAAGGAGAGGAGTGGAGAGGCCCAAAGGGTCCTTCATACCGGAGGTGCGTCATGCATCGTATCCGGGAGAAATCAGAACTCCCGTGTCGGGGGATGAACGGGGAGGAGAATCTAACATTCCCTTCCCCTATAGGAAGAAGGGAGCCGCCCCCGATGACCTGAAGGCAAAGGCCTCCAAGCGAGGGAAGAAATCCCTATCAGGGGCCCGGATTCGGGAGGCGATATTGCCGCATAGTGCCCACAAGGGGGCCAGCCTTTAGCCGAACCGTAAGTGAATAGAGGTGCTTTAATAAGCATACCCCGTTGTTTTCTTGTTTGTGAGGGTGATATCTGAAACATATGTTTTGCAGTTCGGCCTATAGCCTCCCTCAACGATCTTCGTCCTCGGGGGATCTTCTTCTAGAGATGCTGGAGAGCGAAACGCCGCCTCATACTTCCCCGCCCCATAAGGCGGACGACCCTGGAGGACCTCTCCCGATCCGCAAAGGAGGACAAGGCCAGAAGATGACTCTTCGGCCACCCGAGGTCCGGGGTGTTCGGCTCCTAGAGAGAGAACCAACAAAAGCCCAGGACTATCTGATATACAACCGAACATATGGCCGGGTCTTCTGCGACAAGCGCCTATCTCGGAGGAACATTGTACCTTAATGGGTACGGTGATTGAGAGAATTTCGTCCGCACAAAGCAGATTGAATGAAGCCTTTACGAGCCCGCTAAGAGGCTTTGAGGTATGCAATGTGACATTTTTTCTTCTTAATTGTACCATAAACGCAGGGTGTACTATGGATAGATAGTAGCCCCTTACACTCTGGTTGCCCTCCAAATGGGGCGATCAGAGGATCAAAAGATAAATAAGCTCAGGTAATAATTTTGCTAATTTGTACACAGGCGGCTGCAGCCCCGGCCACTGCCCGGGCTGCCGAATTTGCCAAACTGAAGCGGCAACTTGATGTAGCAGATGATGACATCACGCTCATGAACGGGCGGCTTGACGATGCACAAGGTATGTCTTTTGGGTGGTCAGTGCGTATAAATAGAAGCATGATGCTGGAATTTATAATATGCTTGACTATAGATGGTGCTGCCGTCGTGGAGATCCTTCGGGCTGAGCTTGCCCGGGCCAAGGAGCAAGCAAGGATAAGCAACATGGCTGCCGAGAAGGCAGTTGGTGAATTGAAAGCCGAACAGGCTGCTCATCGCCTGAGTGAGGAGAGAATATCCAACATGGCGCTTGAGCTAAGGGATGCCACTAGCCAATATGCACTTCTTGAGAAAGATACCAAAGAAAAAACGGCCTTACAAGCGCAAAGGAAACCTGGTCAGAGGCCAGAGCGGCACGGGAGGAGATCCGACAAGCTGGGGAAATCGCGGCTGGGAAGCCCTTTTTATTATGAACTAAGTTCAGTGATCCGAATTATGCCCCGCTTGATCAAATGTGGAGTTCGCCGGACGCATATTTGGACTTGTCGAAGAGTGCTTCTGATGCGACACAGTTTTTCCAGGCCCAAGAAGGCCATGAAGCAGAACGTCTTTTTTGGTCTTAGTTTAGCATGCCAAGGCGTCCACTATTGTTGAATGAGCAGATGGCCGAATGGGCCGAGCTCCATAGGATATCCGGACTTGCCATGAAGGCTGTCGTGGACCGGTTGTGGCCTGAGGGACCAACTGCGAATAGTTATTTTGGTTTAGTGCAACAACTTGTCCATGCGGTGTCGTATATCGACGCTGTCAAGCAGTCAACGTGCATAGAAGGTGAACGGATGGCCCTTGCCCGTGTGAAGACGTGTTGGGCGAAGATGAAGGCCACTGATATTGCAACAGGGGGTCCACCCGAGGGTCAGGACACACCAGATCACTATTTTGAAGAAGTCCTAGTGCCCGCTTGATAGAGGGTCAGTGCTCGAAAAATATTATGTTCGAGTAACATGTATCCGAATTGTAAAAACAATGCTTATGATAATGAAGGTTTTGTTTATACTTTTGCCCGTAAAGTATTTTAGTGCCTCTTGTGCGGCCGTTGATGTATATATGTATATAACCTGAAAGTTTGAAGTCGTCGACTTTAGCCCCCTTGCGTATAACACGGGGGTGTTTGGAAAAGCACTAGATCACACTTGACCCAACGTCTTGGTCCGTTAAGGAGGTGTTAGTGTGGCGAACTAGGCAATCAGACTATAGAGCTTTAACACTTTCACTTAGCCATAGGAGTTTGACAGTGGGGCTACTATATAGCCCCTGGTATGTCCGTGTCTATCCGAATATGGTGCATTTACATACGTGATCAGGAAACCGGTCCTTCATTAATGCGGAGGAATCGCGAAGATTCCGCTGAGTCATCGAGTGGTTGACCAGCTCTCACCTTATCCTAACAGTCAGTTTTCGGCTTTCTCTACTGAGGTGCTCATCCAGATGAACCAGGGCACAATCGCAGTAGTTATCCCTTTACCACCTTAGCCGATATAGCGGAACATAAGCTAGCAAACACAGGAGCCGGGCAAACCCAACTATTGACAAAAGACATGATTCAGAGCTGATGCTTGTAAGGCCGAAATTCGTGACACCGAATAGTTCTGAAGGTATTCGGACTTTTCAATATATACCGGGCTAGATACAGCCACCGGTAATGAAACCTGAATTCAAGGCACGTGCTATGACCCAGCGTGAGGAGAGAGCACCTGTGGTGAGAGCATAGTTCTCAAGGCACACTGCTGGCTGCTTCTAGAACATCCAGTTTAGTACGGCGAATAGTAAGTTCGCAAATACTGCTGATATCTTTCCTGGGCGTTTTATATGCCAGGAGGGTATGAAATAACAAGAGATAATAATAAGAAAAAAGATTTACACATGGTCTTAATCTAAACAGAAACCTTGAAATGGGGCCCTGCTGCACGTCTGCGCCTTTGTCTCTGTTGTGCAGTGTCCTTGAAGGGTATATCATGATGGCCTATCTGTAAAAAAGAAAGAACCAAGTGAAATAATCTGGTATGGCCGTGGGTATAGTTTGTTGGTTTTGATGAACCGTGAGTCCGAATAGGGTCTAGCCGGACTATAGACTTCTAGCATGTAGGGTGCCCCCAGCGCCACCCAAGGAATTTTGAGTGTATATTTATGTATACGGGAAAACATGTACAATCTTCTTATGGGGCGATCTATGGGGGCAGGGCTGCTACACAAGCTTAGGTTTATCTAAGCTGTTACACGTAGGTGTGCACCGAACACGTTTGGCTGTGTCCGCGGTCTTGAGGACCGATGAGCTGCTCGGCTTGAAAAGGCTGCTTCGTGCTTCAGGTACTAGATCCGCCGCGTATTCTTCTACACGAAGAGAACACTCTATATTTCCACTCACCATGATAACACCACGTGGTCCAGGCATCTTCAATTTAAGATAAGCGTAATGTGGGACTGCATTGAAATGGGTGAAGGCCATTTGTCTGAGTAGTGCATGATAGACACTTCAGAATGGAGCAATGTCGAAGATTAGCTCTTCGCTTCGAAAGTTATCGGGAGAGCCAAAGACGACGTCTAATGTTAGAGTGCTCGTGCAGCAGGCCTCTATGCCTGATATTACTCCTTTAAAGGTACTGCTGCTTTGCTTGATTCTTGACGGGTCTATCCCCATCTTACGGATAGTGTCCTGATATATCAGATTGAGACTACTGCCGCCGTCCATGAGGACTCGGGTGAGGTGGTATCCGTCAATTATTGGGTAGAGCACTAAGGCAGCCGAGCCCCCGTGACGGATACTAGTCGGATGATCCCTGCGATCAAAGGTGATCGGACAGGCCGACCATGGATTGAATTTGGGGCCGACAGGCTCTATAGCATACACATCTCGGAGTGCATGTTTGCGTTCCCTCTTTGGGATATGTCTGACATAAATCATGTTCACTGTTTTGATCTCCGGTGGAAATTTCTTCTATCCCCCCATATTTGGCTGGCGTGATTCATCCTCGTCTTTGCTTTGCGGTCCCTTCCCTTTGTGTTCGACATTGAGCTTGTCGGCCTACTTGAAGACCCAACATTCTCTGTTGGCATGATTGGCTGGTTTGTCGGGGGTGCCATGAATCTGGCAGGACCTTTCTAGAATTTTATCTAGGCTAGATGGACCATCTCTGCTGCCTTTAAGTGACTTTTGCTGTTGACCGGGTCTAGAGCCCCTGAATCCGGCGTTTACTACTATATTGTCTAGGCTTTCTTCATTGTTTCGACATCTATTTTTATTGCGTCATGGCCTTCCATTGCTATCCCTGAGTTCGGATGTGCCAGGATCGCTGATGCTGCTACGGGCCAACCAGCTGTCCTCTCCCATGCAAAAGCGGGTCATAAGTGTAGTTAGGGCTACGATTGTCTTTGGCTTTTCCTGGCCTAGGTTTCTGGCTAGCCATTCATCCCGGATAATATATTTTAAAGCTGCTAAGGCTTCGCCGTCCGGACAGTCGACGATTTGGTTCTTCTTTGTGAGAAATCAGTTCCAAAGCTTCTGGGCTGACTCTCCGGGTTGTTGGCTTATGTGACTTAGATCGTCTGCATCCGGAGGTCGGACATAGGTTCCTTGGAAATTGGCCCTGAAAGCGTCCTCAAGTTCTTCCCAGCTTCCAATGGAATTTTTGGGGAGGCTTTTCAGCCAGTGCCGAGCTGGTCCTTTTAGCTTGAGGGGTAGGTATTTGATGGCATGGAGATTGTCTCCGCGAGCCATGTGGATGTGAAGAATAAAGTCTTCTATCCATACCGCAGGGTCTATCATTCCGTCGTATGCCTCGATATTCATGGGTTTAAACCCTTCTGGAAATTCATGATCCAACACCTCATCGGTGAAGCACAGGGGGTGTGCAGCACCCCTGTATTTGGCTGTGTCGCGTCGTGGGTCCAACGGTTGTCGTGTTCGGTGTTGGTTCCGAACTGGTAAGTGACCGGCATAGTTGGTTTGATGGTCCTGATCTTGTGCGGGAACATGTTCCCTGGATCCATAAATGGACCTGGTTTTGCCAGCCTTTTTCTCCAGGTCTTCACATAAATCGTGTTTCTGGTTCTGGGTTGTGACCTCCTTTCCTTTATGGGGAGGGGGTGCGGTTTTCTGTGCGGCGTTGTTAGCCACTTTGTCTCGACCACGAGGTGGTCGGCCTGGTTGATCGGCCGTATTGTTATTCGGTGGTATGGGTGCAATAGCATCGTCGTCGAATTCGGGAAGCAGTTTGCGTTTGGGGTAGCTCTTTGTTTAGCAATTGCCACCGTATTTTTCCTCAGTGTCGAGCACTTTGTTCCATTTATCATTGAGCGTATTCTGTGCGGCTTTAAGCCATTTCTTCTGCTTCTTCAAGCTCCTCGTGGTGGCGATAAGTCTCTGTTGGAGGTGTTCTTGTTCCAACTGTTTTTCCGGGATGATGAATGCATCATCATCCAGACTGATCTCCTCTTTGGGGACAGGTTGATAATTGGGGTCTTCGGTATCACTGTGATTGGACAGGGGCCCCGGACTGTGTACGCCGTCACCTTGCTCATCCTACTTCATTGCTGGGTCCGCAGTTTCTTCTTGGTCTTCGGCATCATCCGGGGTGTTATTCCCTCCTGTGCTGGTATCGCTATTTTTACCATGGCCTGATTTAGAGCAGTGCTGCTGACGTCAGTGCTTTGGCTGCTTCTCAGGAGGTTTATCCTCAACTGGATCCTTTTTGTCATTGCCATGGTCTCCATTGGTTGTATCCACCATCTATATGTCGTATGAGGAGGTGGCTGTCCAGCGCCCTCTGGGCGGTGGTTGTTGTTCTTCTCCGGCATCATCGTCCATACCATCGATGTCTTCGGAGTCAAAATCAAGCATGTCGGTCAAATCATCAACAGTGGCTATCAAGTGGGTGGTGGGTGGGTAACGAAGTTCTTCGTCGTCCGCTTCCTACTCAAGCCGGACATAGTTTGGCCAAGAATCTCCTGACAAGGAGAGAGACTTTAATGAGTTTAACACATTGCCTAGGGGTGAGTGTTGGAAGATGTCCGTGGATCTGAACTCTAAGATAGGTGCCCCGTCGATGGGTGCGGATACATGCGGTTCGGAGCCTATGGTCGGAGATGAGTTTGAGGTTTCGATGACACAGGCCCCGTGGGAGGGCAGATCTGTGTTTGGCTCTAGCGCCGCAGAGTCTACAGCCTCCGTGGCGAGGTTGAGCTTCCCGTCCTTGGATGACGCGCTCTACTCTGGATCTAGGGCCAGAGCAATGACAGGCGCTATCTCTTGCACACAGTCTGATGACAGATTTAGGTCATATTCATCGTGGTGGCAGGGCGCGGCTGTCATGGGCTCGAATCTATTGAAGATCAAATCTCCACGGATGTCAGCGGTGTAGTTCAAGCTTCCAAACCTGACCTAATGGCCATGGGCGTAGCTGTCGATCTGCTCCAAATGGCCAAGCGAGTTGGCCCGCAGTGCGAAGCCGTTGGATACGAAAATTTGTCCGGAGAGAAAAACTTCACCCTGGACTGCGTTGTTGTAGATGATCGAAGGAGCCATCAAGCCTTACGGTGATGACATACTGGAACTCTCAATGAAAGCACTAATGTCGGTGTCAAAACCGGCGGATCTCGGGTAGGGGGTCCCAAACTATGCGTCTAAGGCTAATGGTAACAGGAGGCGGGGGACACAATATTTACCCAGGTTCGGGCCCTCTCGATGGGGGTAATACCATACTTCCTGCTTGATTGATCTTGATTATATGAGTATTACAAGAGTTGATCTACCACGAGATCGTAGAGGCGAAACCCAAGAAGCTAGCCTATGATTATGATTGTTCTTGTCCTACGGACTAAAGCCTTCGGTTTATATAGATAGCGGAGGGGGCTAGGGTTACACAGAGTCGGTTATAAGGGACAAAGTCTTCTGTCTTCTATCTTCATAGCCCAACAGTCCGCCATATGCATATAATCGGGCTGTCCGAGGACCCCTTAATTCGGGACTCCCTCAGTGTTGCAGACGGCCTAAGGAGGCGCTCCTCGAAGACACCTAGAGCTTGAGGCTTGCGATGGGCGGCCCGCTTGGTGATGTCATCCGCTTCCTTGTTGTCGCCATGAGGGATGTGGTAAAGCTCTATGCCTAGGAAGCACTTCTCGAGCTTGCGCACCTCCTCGAGGTAGGCAGCCATGTGCTCGTCCTTCAGCTTGTCGCTCTTGTTGGAGAAGTAGACGAGGAGCTGCAAGTCTCCCTTGGTGGTGATGCGCTTGATGCTGAGGGCATTGGGGGCCTTGAGTCCGATGATGAGTCCCTTGTACTCAATGATATTGTTGAAGACCTTTTTGCCGTGCCTAAAGCAGAGCTGCATAGCGTAGTATAGCTTGTCCCTTGTAGGCGAGGCGACCATGACGCTAGCCCCAGCGCCTTGCCATGAGAATGTGATGTCGAAGTGCAGAGTCCAGCCTGCGGGGGCGCCATCTCCAGGCAGCATGGGCACTTCCTGATGAGGCTTCTCCTCGTGTGGGTCCATCCATTATGCACGAAGTCAGCCAGGGCCGCGCCCTTGAACGTCCTTGTAGTGTGGAACTCCAACTTGAAGGGTTGCAGCTCCATGTTCCATTCGGGGACACAGCAGGCCGCATTGGGACTATGCAGCACTTTCTCCAGCGGGTAATACATGATCACCTTGACAGGATAGCCCTGGAAGTAGTGGCATAGCTTCCTAGAAGCATGGAGGAACGAGAGGAGAAGCTTTTGCAGCATGGGGTAGCGCTCGCGGGCATCTCGCAGCACTGTGGTGACGAATTAGATGGGGTGCTCAAAGAGGGGTGTTGATACAGGGTCCTTGGCGTGGAGCGTGGGAGGCTTGCGGGGCAGCTCTCCAGGGGTCTCCAGAGGAGGGGCCTTGGGAGGGGCTTCTGGAGGGGGGACCCTGGGCAGGCGCCGGAGTGGCCTCTGCTGGCTCGGAAGCGACCTCGGGAGGCATAAGCACCGTCGCGGCCTCAGCAGGCTCGGGCGCGACCTCAGGAGGCGCAGGTCTTACTGCCTTCTCCTTGGCGTGGGCTTGCTCTTCTTGCTCTGCAACCAGGATCGCACTGACCGTCTGGGGGTGGCCGCAAAGTACAGGAGCAGAGGCTTGCGAGGACATGGGCTGACCAAGATGGGAGGGCTCATGAGGTACTTCTTACGGCCCTCAAAGGCCATGCCAGCCTCAAGAGTCCACTTGAAGGGGACTTACCTCTTCATGAGCTCGAAGAAGGGCAGGGCCTTCTCGCCGAACTTGGAGACGAAACGCCCAAGCAACGCCATGCATCCCGCCAAGCGCTATATCTCCTTGAGGTTCCGGGGTGGGCGCATGTCCTCAATGGCCTTGATCTTCTTAGGGTTAGCCTCGATGCCATGGTGGGAGACCAGGAAGCCAAGTAGCTTGCCTAAAGGGACTCTGAAGATGCACTTGGCGGGGTTGAGCTTGAGGTTGATCTTGCGTAGGTTGGCAAACATTTCCTCAAGGTCCGCGATGAGTGAGCTTGCCTCACGAGTCTTGACGACAATGTCATCGATGTAGGCCTCCGATTCCTTCCCATCTGGGTCCCAGGCCGATGCGCATTAGCCTCATGAAGGTGGCTTCCTCACTCTTTAGGCCGAAGGGCATGCATATCTAGAAGAACATGATGCAGGAAATGAAGAAGGTGGTCTTCTCATCATCCCCCTCTGCCATCTTGATCAGGTGATAGCCTAAGAAGGCATCCAGGAAGCATAGCAAATCACACCCAGCGGTGAAGTCCATGATCTAGTCAAAATGTGGGAGTGGGAAGGGGTCCTTGGGGAAGGTCTTGTTGAGGTTGGTGAAGTCGACACACATGCGCTTACTGCCATTTGCCTTGGGGACGACGATGGGGTTGGCGATCCACTCGCGGTGGAGCACTTCACGGATGATTCCTTCATCTTATAGCTTCTCGACCTCCTTTACAATGAAGTCTTGCTTCTTGGGTGTGTGGTGAGGGAGTCCTGGATTAAGGGGTCCTCGGACAGCCGGACTATATACTTGGTCCGGACTGTGGACTATGAAGATACAAGATAGAAGACTTCGTCCCGTGTCCGGATGGGACTCTCCTTTGCGTGGATGGCAAGCTTGGCGATTCGGATATGCAGATTCCTTTCTCTGTAACCGACTTTGTACAACCCTAGTCCCCCCTGGTGTCTATATAAACCGGAGTGTTTAGACTTCTAGGGTTTAGCCACAACAATCATAACCTCATAGGCTAGACTTCTAGGGTTTAGCCATTACGATCTCGTGGTAGATCCACTCTTGTAATACTCATATTCATCAAGATCAATCAAGGAGGAAGTACGGTATTACCTCCATAGAGAGGGCCCGAACCTGGGTAAACATTGTGTCCCTCGCCTCCTGTTACCATTAGCCTTAGACGCACAGTTCGGGACCCCCTACCCGAGATCCGCCGGTTTTGGAACCGATATTGGTGCTTTCATTGAGAGTTCCGATGTGTCGTCATCAGAAGGCTTGATGGCTCCATCAATCATATACAACAACGCAGTCCGGGGTGGGGGGATCTTCCTCCCCGACAGATCTTCGTATTCGGCGGCTTCGCACTGCGATCCAACTCGCTTGGCCATCTAGAGCAGATCGATAGCTACGCCACTGGCCATCAGGTCATATTTGGAAGCCTGAATTTTGTGGCCGATATCCGTGGAGACTGGATCTTCGACGTGTTCAAGCCCATGACGGCTGTCCCCGGCCACCACGATGAACATGACCTAGATCTGTCATCTGGCCGCGCACATGAGATAGCGCCTTTGACCGCCCTGGCCCTAGAGCCGGAGTGGACTGTGTCATCCGAAGCCGGGAAGCTTAACCCCGCCATGGAGGCCGCAGACTCGGTGCCACTCGAGCGGCACGCAGACCCAACATCCAACGGGGCTTGTGTCACTAGAACCTCGGACTCGTCTCCGGCCATGGGTTCCAGACCGCGTGCATCCACGTCCATCGAACCTGATTGGGCGCCGATCTTAGAGTTCACCTCTGCGGACATCTTCCAGCACTCACCTTTTGGCAATGTGTTAAACTCATTAAAATCCCTCTCCTTACAGGGGGACTCTCGGCCGAACTATGTCTGGCTCAAATGGGAAGTGGACGATGAAGAACTTCGTTTCCCACCCACCACCCACTTTATAGCCACTGTCGACGACTTAACCGACATGCTTGACTATGACTCCGAAGACATCAATGGTATGGACGACGATGCCGGAGAAGAGCAGGAACCACTACCTACAGGGCATTGGACATCCACCTCCTCGTACGACATATACATGGTGGATACACCCAAAGAAAAGAACGACGGCAATGAAAATCCAGTCGAGGATAAACCTCCTAAGATACAGCCAAAGCGCCGACCTCATTGGCGCCTCTCTAAGACATGCCGTAGTAAAAATAGCAATACCATCACAGGAGAAATTAACACTCTGGACGGCGCCGAAGACAATGAAGACCCCGTTGATCCAACCATCGAGCAGGAGGAATGGGAGGATGTGCAAGCAAGCCCTGATGAACAGGCCATGAATGAAGATGCGGAGGACAGTAATTACCTTCCGCTCTCCGAGGACGAGGTGAGCCTCGGCGACGAAGACTTTATCGTGCCTGAGGAGCCCATCGAGTAGGAGCACTTTAAGGGCCGGCTAATAGCCACCGCAAGGAGCCTGAAATAGAAGCAGCAGCAGCTTCAAGCTGATCAACATTTGCTAGATGAAAGATGGACTGTCGTCCTGGCAGCCAAGGAGTATGGCCTCGAGCACCCAACCAAAAGCTACCCAAAGCGCAAACTGTTACCACAGTTGAATGATGGGGCGCCGGAGCCCGTCCTACCAAGGTACAATGTGGCTAACCGACCACCACGTGGCCGGGACAAAGCGGCACCTCGAGCCGAACACCAGCCTGCACTACCTCGTCGTACAAACAGAAATACAACAACTCGAGGATACACACATGACCTGCGGCATGACTTGGAAAACAGAGCAGGTCAGACAAGATCGATCTATGGATCACGGGGGCGTGCCCCGATGCGCGACAATGGCCATCCGGCTGAACATGACAAAAATAATCACGTCCGGGCCGAAAACCGTAGACGAAATCCATCCGAGCTACGTCATGACTTGGCATGATATAGAGGCGCCACACACCCCCTTTGCTTCACTGATGAAGTAATGGGACACGATTTCCCAGAAGGGTTTAAACCCGTGAACATCGAATCATATGATGGCACAACAGACCCCGTGGTATGGATTGAGGACTTTCTTCTCCATATTTATATGGCCCACGGTGATGATCTTCACGCAATCAAGTACCTCCCGCTCAAACTCAAAGGACTAGCTAGGTACTGGTAGAACAGTCTGCCCGAGAACTCCATTGGCAGCTGGGATGACTTGGAGGATGCCTTCGTTGACAACTTCCAAAGCACATATGTCCGACCTCCGGATGCCGATTGTCGGATATCGGGTTCCGGCAAAACCCTTAAGGTTCGAACTCTGGGGTGTGCACGAAGATCTTCTCCCTGCCGAAATGCGCCCACAACCTCACCGCGAATCTAACCTAGCACGATGAACAACATAAGAGACGTAATGTTTATACTGGTTCGGGCCACCGTTGTGGTGTAATACCCTAATCCAGTGTGTGGTGTGGTGGATTGCCTCTTGGGCTGATGATGAACGGTATAGAGGAAGAACAGCCTCAGGAGGAGAGGTGTTCTTGTGGTGGTGCGGTGCTCTACTTAGGAAGGATTCGATCCCTTCCAACTATGGTGGCTAGCCCTGTTTATAGAGGCCCTGGTCCTCTTCCAAAATATTGAGCGGGAAGGGAGCCAACAACAGCCATTTCGAAAGGGGATAGCTAGTACAAGCTATCCTGACTAAAGGTGGTCTTCGACTGCCAAAGGCACTGGCGATGACGCCGTCTTGGGTTCCATGGTGACCTCCGTCCTGCCGTCCTACTGGTCTTGGTCTCGTTGCACCAATATGGAAACCTTTGCTTGATGCATCGGTACTCCACGCCTGCGCCTGCCCCCTTTGCACCAAAGAGGAAATGAGGACGTTGTGTAGGCTAGCGCCCGCCTGGTGTTGATCATCATGGCTTGCGTCATGAGCACCTCACGAGGTACCCCTCTCCTTGATCTCTCTGCCTCCTCGCGAGCCTGCCTGGTGAGGCCGCCCCTGAGGAGGCCTTGTGTCGTCCGCCCTGCAAGGCTTGGCCCCTCGTGACGGTCTTGACCGTTTGTTGATGAAGACGGGCCGTACTAGGCCGCTGGTGAGCCATGCTGCAGGTCGCAGGCAGGCAAGTCTATGGACCCCCGTTCCCAGAACGTCGACAGTAGCCCCCGGGCCCAAAGCGCGCTCGGACTTGGCTTAGCAGTGTAGCCAAAGGGCAAGTGCGGAGCACCGCAGGCCCCAATAGCCTGCGGCCTTGGTCGATGCGTGGTGACTAATTGGACGTGGGCGTCTCCGCTTCCCCACGCTCCCCTAATATCCCCCTGGCTAGGCGGCCACGAAGCTTTACATAGTTATTTCCCCTTTGCTGCTCGCGTGCTTCCTGTTCCCCTTTCTTCCTCGAGCCTCTGTTTCGGCCCCCAATCTGATTTGAGCTCTGCTCCTACCATTGCCACGGCGCCAACTAGCAAGGGGAAAGGGAAGAAGCCCCTTCCCTCGTCCAGTTCGCCTCTGGCAATCGGGCTCGCTGTCGGCCGGTCGCTGGTGCTCAGTTTAGAAGCCTTGGGCAAGGTCCGCTCCGCGCTCACCTCCAGCTTCAACGAGTGCGGAAAGACGATGGCTTGGCCTGCGTCCCATGCCTCTGTCGACCGGACCGTCACTGAGGTTCGATTCTTCGTCGATGACCTGTGGGCTGGTCTGGTTCCCCCTTTCTCCGCCTTCTTCAATGCGGTGCTCTCCCACTATCAGATCCACATGATGCATCTTGATCCTCAATCCATTACCCTTCTTGCTGTCTTCGCCTTTGTCTGCCAAGCCATGGTGGGCATTGCTCCCTCTATTGCCCTCTTGTGCCACTTCTTTTCTTTGCGTCTAACTAATTCCTTGCTGTGCTCGGGGTGCGTGAGCTTCCAGGCCGTGGCAAAGACAGCCGCCTCGGGGATCGATTTCGGCCTCCCGCCTTCCACAGGTGAGTTCCGGACAAGGTGGTTGTACGTGGATGTCG
The DNA here is from genome assembly GCF_002162155.2 of Triticum dicoccoides. Classification (NCBI taxonomy): domain Eukaryota; kingdom Viridiplantae; phylum Streptophyta; class Magnoliopsida; order Poales; family Poaceae; genus Triticum; species Triticum dicoccoides. The sequence continues at coordinate 319,674,112 of NC_041383.1, read as the reverse complement.
GAGTGCTCAGCCCCCTGCTCTAACCTCTGATGCTGCCTGCTATCCCCAATCCGGGTAGGGACCACGAGAGACTCGTCAACCACCGGCTCTCCTTCGTTTGGCGCCGACTGGGGAGGTTGAGAGAGCTCGGCGTGACTGCACCCCGAGTGGTGAAGGAGTTCCTCTAGTGTCGCATTGCTCCTCTCCAAAGCCACTCCCGACCGATGTGGGCCCTGACCGGATAGCAGGACCACATGAGGCTCCAGGAGACAGAGATGGCGCTCGAAACGCTGAAGAAGGTGCTTGAGATCTTGACTGGCGACCCCTCGCCGGGCGATATCCGGCACGGGGGCACCCCCCTGTATCTCTACTCGGGCGGGCTGAGTTCGCGAGACAGATGCCTCACTTCGACGAATGGGGATTGTGCCCAGCTGGCCTTGCGGGGCCTAGCGAGAATCCCGTCACCGTGGCTCCCTTCCCCGTTGCGAACACCGATCTTGCCCCAAGGAGCGGGTGGAGGGAGGCAAGCATCGCTTGAGGCTGGAGGCTCTGGTGTTGTGGTGCTTACGCCGCACGGGGCTCTCGAGGCGTCATCCTCCGGAGCTTGTGAAGCCCGCCCTGAGGCGGTCGTCGATGGGGGGACCCGACCCGCGGCTCCCGAGGCCGGAGCCCTCGAGGCCTCGGCACGCCATAAGGAAGTGGTGCCTGATCGCTTCTCCCAACTTGGCACCCCTGAGGTTGGCCACTTGGGTGTTTCTCCATCCGCGCCTCGCGCCGGCCCGCATGTTGAGGGCCTAGGTCGGTTCTGCATGGATTTCGCTGCCCTCCGCAAGAGGAAGGAGTCTTCAAGTGGCAGTGGGCGCCCCTTCCGACCATTGAAGCATAGGAAGTATTTCGCCATAGATGAGTAAGTACCTCATTCTTGTAATTCCTCAACCGCTGCTCCCCTTCCTCACTATGGCCTTTCAGGATCCCTCCTGCCAAACTTGTGGAGTCTCCCAAGAAGCAACTTGCTCCAGCATCGCCTCCATCACTGGCCTTGAGCGTCCCGAGCTTGCGTGCTGCCACTAACGCAAGCTCTGCCGGAGAAGTAAGCAGGCCCGCGGGGTGCCTTGAGCCTGTGCCCTTGTCGCCTCTCCTTCGCGAATTCGCCTGAGGCGTGACCAGCCTGCCCAGGGCTCCTCCTCTGATCATGGATGGTGAATGGTTGAAGTCGGTCCTTGGCTCTTCTTTGGGGGATGGATGTGCGCCGGTCCGGGTCCCTTGCGGAGCCCGTCCAGCGATCGTGGGGGCGCCAGCCCCCAGCCCCCTGCCGAGAGGGGGCGAACCGCTTCAGGGCCCGCCGCCAGCACCGGCGGTGGAGGACAACATTGACGACGTCATCAAGCGAGCGCGGGAGCGCAGCGCCGTTTGCCAAGAGTTCCTCTGGAAAGCGGTGGACGCGATGAGCCAGCTTGGTGGAGAGCTCGTGGACGTGGACGCGTGTCTTGAAGCTGAAAGACTGCGGCTGATTGAGGAGCGACGCAAGCTAAAGGTGGCAGTCAACCTCGCACGTCATCAGCGCGAGCTCGACAACGCGAAGGTCGAAGCATCCCTGACGGCCTCGTGAAAGGCCTGCTCCTGAGCTATAGAGGAGGCTCGGAAAGCAGACCACTGATGCAAGATCATAGAGAAGCGTACGTGGGAGCTCCATGCCTGGAGCGCTTCCCTGGGTCACTGAAGGGGACGCCTGTCGAGGAGGAGGAGCTCCAGAGGCGTGAGGAGGTGCTGACGCTGGAAGCCGCTGAGCACAGTCTTGACCTTGAGCGGTTGGAGACGAGGGAGCGCCAGGTTACCCAGGTGGAGGACGAGGTTGGCGCGCGCGAGGCTCGAATCTAGGAGGAGGTCGACCGCCGCGTGGCGGAAGCTCGCATGGATCTTGAGCATAGGTACAACCTGAGGCTGGAGCTGGTTGAAGCCGAGGATGCGGGCAGGACTACCGCCCTCAGGTCCAAGCTAACTAAAATGGGGCAACGCGCGGAGGCCGCCACAGCTGCCCTGGTATTGGCACAGACTGAGTTGGCCTCCGCCCGTGCTGAGCTGCTTCTTCTCCAACAGCGGGTCGATGACGCCGAGTCCGTCGCGCGGCAGAACAAAGAAGAAATTCTTCAACGGCAGACGCTGGAGCACATGCACGGCCCCATGCTCCAAGAGCTCAGGAACAGGGCCAACATGGCCCTAGGCAATATCTTGGATGCGGACGCTCTGCATCCTCATGTGACCAACTATGCTGGCCATCTCCAATTCTTCACTGATGTGGTGACGCACCTGGAGAACCGCTTTGAGAGGGCTCGCCAGCTTGTCAAGGAGAGGAGCCGCAGCCTGCTCGGGTGTGCATTCTCTCGCGTCTTCAGCCATCTTCAGAACGCAGGTCCCCACTTCGACTTCGACGCCGTCATCGCCCCAGTGCCGAGGCCATCCGGGGCGACCTGGCGCGGTAGGTGGAGGACAACCTGGATGCGCTCGTTAGGGCCTTTGCTTCTGACAACGAGGGGGTGATAGTTGCCGCAGATGAAGGTGATGTGGTGAATGGCGGTGAAAACGACGCCAATGATGGTGATGGTGGTGCCAGTGACATCGATAGCGGTGCCAGTGATGCCTCTGGAGGCGACCAAGAGGATGCAGTGAGCGATATGTCTCACTGATCCTGTGTCCCCCTGCTGTTTATCCTGCACACAAAAAGCTCGGGCGCGGGCCTGAAGGTTCTAAGAGCATTTTGGGAGGGGAAGCCGCTCATGTAAAAAAGATTGTTGTCCACATGTTTTAGGAGCGACCCCGAATGTGCGCCTGCATGATGTTACGAGCTCTGTGATGAGTTAGCTGCTGTGGTTTACCTTTAGCCCGGGCAAGCCTTGAGTAGGATTGCGAGGCCATGATCCTCCGAGTGTCCTCTGGGAGACCTTCCGACCATGTGGTGAGAGCCTCGCGAGAGCGAGTGCTGGCCGCGGGACGGCATGCACGCGTGCGCTTAGCCCAGCCCCGCCCCCGAGAGGCTCGCGAGGGGGATGCAGTTAGTGCATACTCCGAAGCAGGGCAGAAACCAGAATATGAGAGAACACACGAATGAGACAAGACACCCCTCCCTGCATACGCAAACGCAAATCCAATTCCAACTTAAATCCGAAGCAAGGAAGCTCGACCACAGAAAGGGGGGCGAAAAGCAGAAGGCCACGTCCGGCACCTAGTCTAGTCTTCGACGTCTTCTCACCAGCGCGGAGCTAAGTGTTACCACTGGGCATGGGAGGGAGCCCCCGAGGCCTGAGGGCGGCTCTCCGGAGACTCTGGGGCGTGTACAACCCCAACTCATTATTACGTGAGAGTATCACGAGCGGCGAGCTTCACAGGCACTGGGCCTTCTTCATAGGTATCGGCCTTGCTTCATATCGCCAGACGAGGGTCCCGCCTTGCGCCACCCTCGACCACCATTGACGGTGGCCGGAGACCAAGGATGACGCCAATGGGGGAAAGGGGACGCCAGCGGTTCCCCTGACGACCACGGGTCCTCTGCCGGGGGCAGGCTTTGCAGCACCTCCCCGGCAGAGGGCCTACCTCCGGGAAACACCTTGCTCCGTGTGCCGCGGGGAGGAGCCTGGCTCCTGGCCCCTCTCCTACAGTCGCCAATGCGCTCCTCCAGGCGGAAGGGAGGCTGCTGAGCTGGGGCAGCCTTCCGTTGTAGTGACCTGAACTTCCTATGACCCATGGTTAGCATAAGCTTGCTCTTGAGGAATTAGCGGTACCGGATAGCTGCTGCCACCAGTGCGGTTGGCGAGGCTTCCTTGAGGCTCCTGAAAAGGCTTGGCTTCTGGCGTCTCTTCCTCCCAGCCTAGCCCGAGAAACGAGCCATGGTCGTCTTTCAGTGCGTATTCCCGATCCACCATGTGGGGCATGTAAGCCTCTGAGGTCGCCGCCCAGAAGACTTCACTGTAGTGCCCCACGCTCCGTGCGGCTTGGCCCAGCATGCCATCTTGGGGGTGATAGAGCGGCAGCCCACCCGGGCCGTAGGCGGCAATACGCATGTCCTCGCTCATCGGGGGTGGTGCTGGTGCAGCTTGACGCCCGACGCTGATGGTTGAGCTGGTGTTGATGAAGCCTTGGGGTGCGCCTGAGGGTGCACGGTCACGGATGGGACCGCCGCATGATCCGCCCGGGGCCTGGGGTGGAAGCTGGGTGCAGAAGGGAGGCGCCCCCAAAGCTGCGGCATCCGCGAGCTCAGCAACGCGCTCCAGCAGCATGTCTCGGCAGCTCTCCTGCAACTTGCACCGCATCAATTCTCAAGCCACAGTCAGTGCATCCCTCATGTTTGCTTGTTCCCATTTGGTGTGCAGCGCCGTGGCTACGGCGTGGTTTGAGGCCCTCGCGGCCGATCGCACGTGCCGCGGAGTGAGGGCAGGCAGTGCATGACAGCGCCGCCCGCGTCCTTCAGAGTTGTGTGGAGCACGGGCTGCCTGAGGCGCGGGGTTGAGGTCTCCTTGGGCAGGCGGTGCGGCATGGGCTGGCCATGCCGCCCAGCGGTCGGTGTTGGTCATCGGGTCGTCAGACATGGATGCAACGAAGCAGTGGAACGCAGATCGGCGGAAAGAAGATTTGGGCGCACCCCTACCTGGCGCGCCAAATGTCGGATATCAGGTTCGGGTAAAACCCTTAAGGTTCAAACTCTGGGGTGCGCACGAAGATCTTCTCCCTGCCGAAACGCACCAGAACCTTGCCGCGAATCTAAGCTAGCACGATGAACAACACAAGAGACGCAAGGTTTATACTAGTTCGGGCCACTGTTGTGGTGTAATACCCTAATCCAGTGTGTGGTGTGGTGGATTGCCTCTTGGGCTGATGATGAACAATACAGAGGAAGAACACCCTCGCGAGGAGAGGTGTACTTGTGGTGGTGCGGTGCTCTACTTAGGAAGGATTCGATCCCTTCCTACTATGGTGGCTAACCCTATTTATGGAGACCCTGGTCCTCTTCCCAAATATTGAGCAGGAAGGGAGCCAACAACGGCCATTTCAAAAGGGGACAACTTGTACAAGCTATCCTGAGTAAAGGTGGTCTTTGACTACCAAAGGCATCGGCGATGACACCGTATTGGGCTCCATGGTGACCTCCGTCCTGCCGTCCTGCTGGTCTTGGTCTCATTCCACCAATATGGAAACCTTTTCTTAATGCCTCGGTACTCCGCGCTTGCGCCTGTCCCGTTTGCACCAAAGAGGAAACGAGGACGTTGCGCCCGCTGGCGTCCGCCTGGTCTTGATCGTCATGGCTTGCATCATGAGCACCTCGCGAGGTACCCCTCGCCTTGATCTCTCCGCCTCCTCATGAGCCTACCTTGTGAGGCCGCCCCTAAGGAGGCCTTGTGTCGTCCTCCCCACGAGGCTTGGTCCCTCGCGAGGGTCTTGAGCGTTTGTTGATGAAGACAGGTCGTACTGGGCCGCTGGTGAGCCACGCTGCAGGCCGCGGGCATGCAAGTCTGGGGACCCCCGTTCACATAACACCGACACTGATGACTTAAGTCACATAATCCAACAGCCCGGAGAGTCAGACAGGAAATTCTGGACTAGGTTCTTAACTAAAAATAACTAGATCATCGACTGTCCGGACGCCGAAGCCCTAGCGGCCTATAAGCACAACATCCGCGGCGATTGGCTGGCCAGACACCTCGGCCAGGTAAAGCCGAAGTCAATGCCAGCCCTTATTGCACTCATGACCCGCTTCTGTGCGGGTAAAGATATTTGGCTAGCCCGTAGCAACAACAATACAAGCAAACCTGGCACTTCTGAAGCCAGAAACAGCAACGGCAAGCCCCGACGCAATAGACATAAGCGTCGAAATAACGGTGATAACACCGAAGACACGGCGGTCAACGCCGGATTCAGTGGCTCTAAGTTCGGTCAGCGGAAGAAGCCATATAAGAAAAATAATCCGCGCCCACCTAGTCTGGACCGCATACTAGATCGACCATGCCAAATCCATGGCACTCCTGATAAACCAACCAATCATACCAACAGGGAATGTTGGGTCCTCAAATAGGCCGGCAAGTTAAATGCCGAGAATAAGGAGAAAGGGTCGCAAAGCGATGACGATGATGAGGAACCCCGACCACCGAACACAGGGGGACAGAAGAAATCCCCCCCCCCCAAGTGAAAATGGTGAACATGATATACGCCACCCATTTCCCCAAGAGGGAGCGCAAGCATGCACTCAGGGACGTCTACTCAATGGAGCGAGTCGCCCCAAAGTTCAACCCATGGTCGTCCTGTCCGATCACCTTCAATCACAGGGACCATCCGACCAGTATCCGTCATGGCGGTTCAGTCGCACTGGTCCTTGACCCAATTATTGATGGATTCCACCTTACGCGAGTCCTCATGGATGGTGGCAGCAGCCTGAACCTGCTCTATCAGGATATAGTGCGCAAAATGGGTATTGATCCCTCAAGGATCAAGCCCACAAAAACCACCTTCAAGGGTCTCATACCAGGTGTAGAGGCCTGCTGTACGGGCTCAATCACACTGGAAGTGGTCTTCGGATCCCCGGATAATTTCCGAAGCGAAGAGTTAATCTTTGATATCATCCCCTTCCACAGTGGCTATCATGCACTGCTCGGACGAACCGCATTCGCTCGATTCAATGTGGTGCCACACTACGCCTACCTTAAGCTCAAGATGCCCAGACCACGCGGTGTCATAATGGTCAACGGAAATACGGAATGCTCCCTCCGTACTGAAGAGCACACCGCGGCCCTTGCAGCAGAAGTACAGAGTAGGCTTTTTAGGCAGAACCTCAATTCAACAGTAAAGCTCCCGAACACCGTTAAGCGAGTCTGAACTACTCTGTAGCAGGACAGTCCGGCCCGTCCAGAGCTCGACTAGCAATTCAGCCTCCGTCCCAGTCCCAATGAAGCGGTGACATTTGTGCCGCGCGTACATAACTACGCACTCAAAATACCATGGGCATGGACGAAGGCATAGCTAGACCGTGGTCCATAATCTGGCTTAACCGCCCATGGATCCGCATACCTTCACTTTTTCTTTTTCATTTCAGGTTTTTCTCTTCTCGAGGCTTTTCTCATAACCTGATCATCGGACCGATCACGGGATGAATACACCAAGAGGGTAAGGAGCTTTGACGTACAACGGAACCCCCAGGTGGTCTCTGCTAACGACTGTTATACCTGTTTTAAATACCCGCACGCAGCTCGCCGTTGGTCATGGCATGTCAAATAGCATTATTTGCTTATCGCATTACTTGTAAAATACGCCTTGACGTATTAATCAAATTACGTTGGAAAATAATTTGCGGCTCAATATTTGCGGCGTCAGCTTATTACTTGATTTTTTCCTTTTGTTTGTATTTTTTATCAATTGCACGCATACACTCTGGTACGTCTTCATTCGCCAGGGGCTTCATCATACCCCATAACACGACAATAAATTCTGAACACTTTTATAGTACATTTCAGCACCCCAAACTTATAGAATTATATGCATCGGCTCCGAATCATGTCTTTGGTCAATAGTTGGGTTGCCCGGCTCCTGTGCTTACTACCTTATGTTCCGCTATATCGGCTAGGGTAGTAAAGGGAGAACTACTGCGGTTGTATCCCGGTTCTTCCGGACGAGCACCTCAGTAGAGAAAGCCAAAAACTGACTGTCATGACGAGGCGGGAGCCGGTCGGCTGTTCGAGAGGTTTCAAATCCTTAGAGATTTTTTTCGCATTATCCGAGGAATCAGTTTTTATCTGATTAGGCCTATATAGCGCCCCAATTTCGGACTTCCGAAGACTAGAGGCTGCGCCAAAATTTTCATTGTCAAACTCCTATGGCTAAGTGAGGGTGATAAAGTTGTATAGTCTGATTGCCTTGTTCGTTGTGCTAAATACCTCCTTTAAGGACCAAAATTTGGAGTAAAGAGTGTTTAGATTTATCCCGAACACCCCCATACTATTTACGTGGGGGCAGAAGCCGACGACTGGGCAACTCTCAGATTTCATAAACGGCCGCACAGGAGGTAAAATTTTATATAAACAAGCATTATATTACATAAAGATCTTGTTTCATATTACATGACAGGATAACTTGAATGTATTCATGGGAATATGATATCCTTAGCACATTGCTCCGCCACAAGGATGGATCCCTCCAGGACACTGTCAAAATACAGTTCGGGTCAGTGGTGCTCCTTGCCCTCAGGCGGCCCCTCAGTCATCAGCTTCGTGGCGTCCATCTTTGCCCAATGCATCTTAGCGCGGGCAAAGGCCATTCGCACGCCTTCGATACAGACCGACCGCTTGATGGCTTCAAGCCATGGGCAGGCACTGACACGCCGCTTCACGAGTCCGATGTAGCTGCTGGGCATGGGCTAGGCAGGCCATAGCCGTATTATTAAGTCCTTCATGGCTTGTTCGACCGCCTTATGCAACTCGACCAGCTGTTTCAGCTGATCGCTAAAGGGCACTGGATGTTCTGGTCCAAGGTATTGAGACCAGAACAACTTCTAAGTAGAGCTCCCCTCTTCGGCTCGATAGAATTCTGCAGCGTCTGATATGTTGCGCGGTACATCCGCAAATGCCCCTGGAGAACTCCAAATCCAGGTTAGTAAGAGGAACCTTTCCTTCACATATTTGCTCTGCATTATAAAAGCCTTACCCGCTGCGATTTTCTTGGCCGCCTGGATTTCTTGGAGGGCGCTCTGGGATTCGGCTCAGGCATCTTGTGCACTCTGGCGGGCCTTGGCAAGTTCGTACTCTCGATACTTAAAATAATGCTCCAAGGACTTGTACTTCTTGACGGTGTCCTGGAGCTCTTGCTGGACCTCACTGACCCGAGCCTCATGCTTTTCACGCGCGGCCTTTTCCTTAGCCACCCTATGCTCGGCCTCGACCAGCGACCTCTTGAGAGCCTCCGCCTCGGACATTGCCCCTAAACAAATATTATGACACTTCAGTCAGAACAAATAGTTCATTACACCTGAATTTAGACAAGGTTAAATACATACCTTGACTATGCTCCAGCTGCTTCTTTATGTGGCCGAGCTCCTCCTCGGCCCGCTCCAGATTTTGCTTCAGTCCGGAGACTTTCGTAGTGTGAGCGGTCGCAGCCAGTAGCGACGCCTGCTTATTCACATAGACATACCGTATTAGACTCCTGCGAAAATTATTTGATCCTCTGTTCGGCTTTTCTTTCCGAATACCGGACAGAGCATCAGGGTCTACTGTCTATACTATGAAATTCTTTTTACAATTATATTACTTACCTCAAGGCCTGTTAGAAGGCTAGTGCAGGCTTCGGTTAGTCCACTTTTGGTGGACTAGATCTTCTCAATCGCCATACTCATAAGAGTACGGTGTTCTTCGACAATGGAAGCGCATCGCAGCACTTCCATCAATCTATCCGGTGCCTCTGGATGGACAGAGGTCACCGGTGTAGTTGGCTCATCCCCCCTCTTTCGAAAGAGGCGACCTGCCTGAGTCCAGAGCCGCATGGGCCTCCGGAGCTGTATTTGGCTGGGGGTCGAATTGGATACGGCCCCCGTCGTTGGTGTCCATGGGGGTTTGCTCCCCCATGTGTTCGGCAACTGTGGTCTCACCCTCTGGCACCACCGGGACGGCCTCCTGAGCCTCTCCCTAGACTAGGATCCTTTGAGACAACACCTCGGTGTTGACCACGGCCTCCGGTGAGGAGGCCGTCGGAAGGGACCCGCTCTCCATTGCCGACGGGTCCAGCGACCCCTCCGAAGAGGAGGATAGCTCAATGTTTGATAGGGCCAGACTGCAGGTGCATGATCCAACATGTTAAAAACAATAAAGTAAAAAGGCATGATATATTACCATGTCCGGACACTTACGATTTGTCCAGGGGCTTGTCCCTGGGCTCCCACTCCGAGCTGCTATTGGTGGCCGCTGCGGAGTTGTCCGGAAGGGAAGTCTTCCCCTTCTTGGACGCCTTGGCCTCCAGGTGCGTGGAGGCCGTCCTCTTCTTTCTGCCCCCCAACAGGGGGATAATAGATTTCTTATTCTTCCTACTCCTCTTTCTCGTCGTCTTCGGCGATGGAGGAGCGATCCTCGACGTCTTCGGACATTGTGTCCGAAGCGCCCTTGCAACGGAGACCATCCCTGGTCCCCTTGGCCTTCCTTTTGGCCTTCTTCTCCGGCACCTCATAAGGCGCCGGAAACAACATCTTCATCATAAGCCGGGTATCTGGGCCTTCGGCCAGTGGACCTGGACAGTTAATCCGTTCCGCTATCTCTATCAAGTCCTGAAAAATTGGTAGGGAGGCTTAGATTCCTTCCTCAAATATGCCAGTAAAGGGTATACCTTGAAAACATGAAAGAACTTACCAGATTAGCCTGGCGAGTTAAGCTAAACCCGCAGTTCTTGGTCGTGGGCGGTGGTGTCTCGCCGGCCTTGAAGAGCACCTTCCAGATGTCTTCGTGCATCGTGCCGAGGAGCTTTATTAACGTCTGGTGCTTGGCCAAATCGAACTCCCACAAATAGCAAGTCCGGCGTTGGCATGGAAGGACCGGCGAATGAGCATAACCTTGATCACGTTGACGAGCTTGATTCTCTTGTCTATCATTATAGGATTTCGGGATCTAGCAACCCGTGAGAGGTTTGAACTCTAGGGTGCATGCGGAGATCTCAACCTGCCCAGCATGCCTACTCGTGATCCTGCCTGGCCTAGCGGATAGAGCTCACAGAGACACAAAGACACATAGATTTATACTGGTTCGGGCCACCGTTGTGGTGTAATACCCTAATCGAGTGTGGTGTGGTGGATTGCCTCGAGGGGCTATGGATGAACTAGTACAAAGGATGAACAAGCCTCAGGAGGTGAGGTGTTCTTGAGCTGGTGTGATGCTCGGGGTGGAATCGATCTCTCCCCCACTATGGTGGTGGCTAAGTCCTATATATAGTGTCCTTGGTCCTCTTCCCAAATATGAGCAGGAAGGGATTCCACCACGGCGGGATTTGAAAGGGGACAAGTAGTATAGTCTATCCTGACAAAAGTAGTCTTCCCCTGCGAAAAGCCTCTGGTCGTGGCACTGAAGTGGGCTCGGTGATGACCTCCGTCCTACCGTCCTGGCGGTCTTGGTCTTGTTGCACCAGAATGGAAACCTTTGGCTGATTCCTCGGGACTCCACGCCTGTGGCTTGCCTCGCTTGCACCAAAGAGGAAACCTGCACTCTGCACCCTCCTGGTGCCTGTCTGGCCTTGGTCGTCACGGCTCACGTCGGTTGAGCCTCATGAGGTAGCTGCATAGAACTCTCCGCTGCTCAGGAGCCCTCCTGAGGAGGCCAAATCCTTCGGGGGTCTTGGGGTCATTCGCCTCGTGAGGCTTGGCCCCTGCGAGGGTCTTGTGGTGTTGGTGTTGAAGCTGGGCCGTACCAAGCCGTCGATGGAGCCACATGGTGGGCCGCAGGCAGGCAAGATTGGAAGCCCCCATGTCCAAGACGCCGACAAGTAGTCCCCGGGCCCAAGGCACGCTCGAACTTGGCTTCCAGGTGAAGCCAAGGGGCAAGTGCGTAGTGCCGCGGGCCCTAACAACTTGCGGCCTTGATAACGCATGGCGATTGATTGGACGTGGGAGACTCCGCTTCCCCACGCTACCTCAGCAACTGCTCGACTTGACAACTTCATGCTGCATGCAGAAAGGATCATCATTACTAGAAATCGTTGGAGTCCGACGATTTACCTTCTCCCGGCTATAAACATGCGAGTGGGTGGAACCCCTGCCCATCTCTCTTTCGCCTTGCTCCTACTTGCTTCTTCTCCCCTCCGTCTTGCTCTCATGGCGCCGATCAGGAGGTTCTCTACGGCAGAGAAGGGGAAGGCTCCTAGGGAGGAGCTGGACCTTCTCCCGCCGAAGAAGCGACTCCGCCTCCATGACGATGCTGGCGCGGGGCGAGAGGTGGCCAGGCCTTGGCAGTCGAGGCCTCCGTCTGGCTTCCCCTCCCCCTATACGCCCGTGCTCATAGTGAAGGGGTGCGCCACGGAGCGATGCCTTGCAAAGATGGGAGGGCCGCCATTGCCCTGCCGACCGCGCCACATACCCACACTGAGGATAGCTCACGCGAGTTCGTGGTGTGGGCGGTGATGCCTCCCGATACTTGGATCCGATTCTCGCGGTTCTTAGCGAGCAAGCTGCCTCCGAGGGGACCGGTGGAGCTGTGGCTGCAGCACGCGGGGTGCAGCAGCCTAGACACCGGGACTGAGGTCGACGTGGTGTCATCAAGAGACGTCTTTATGACACGAGGATGGGGCGAGGTCGCCCGGGCTTGCCGAGTGGAGGGAGCCCTGGCGATCCACTTTGAGTACGACGGCGCGACCACCTTATTCTTCAAGGTCTTCAACGAGCGGGGCGAGCGGCTGGAGTGCTGCCCCGGAGGAGACAGCTCGAGGGATGCCGTGATGGGTGTTGGATATGCCGTTGCCCCCTTCAACGCTTCGTCCGACAGCAGCGATGACTCCTGGGAATCCAGCAACTCTCCTGAGCCTAGCAATTCTTCAGAGTCGAGCGACGACAGCTACGTGCCGCCGAGCTCCCGCCGAGGCCGGAGTGCTGCTGCGGCTGCTGCCCTGCGTCGTCAGCGACACCGTAGGGCCCTGTAGTTGTTCCTCCTTCACGAAATGAAGTTCAGCCCCTGTGGGGCTTGTAAGGACCGAAATATATTCAATAGTATCGCCGTTCCTTTTGACTTTGTAATGGATGCACGTATTCCGGTCTGACCGAGTACCTCCCTTTTCTCTTCCCTAGACAGCATGGCGCTCTACGCCGGCAGGACCCAGTCCCGAGGCAGGCTTCAACCGTCGCTAGTATGCCAGGTCGCGATGCCATGGTCAAGGATAGGAGGTGAGCGGCCCAAGGTCCGGTAAGAGCTCATGAGACGCGATGCTCACGAGGTCCCCCTTGGCATGCAAGCAGCTGTATAGGAAATCAAAAAGGGGAGTTGAATCTCCCAAGTGGAACTGTGAGGCGGGGTGTGTGGAGCGAAGTTGGTGCCGTAGCGAGCTGAGACTTATCTTTTGTGTTCTGAGTCCATCGGAGAGACAATGCTTGCCATCACACCTGTGGTGCCATCAGGCTCAGCCCGTCTTGGCCACCCTCCTGCCTCGCTTGTCAAGGTGCTCTATGTCCTTGGGACCCGGCCCTCGAGCGAGCTCAGCCGCCACTAGTATGCTAAGTCGTGATGCCGTGGTCAAGGCCAGGGGGTGAGGGCTGGAGAGCCAATAGGAGCTCCCGAGGCGCGATGCTCGGGAGGACCCCCTTTAACGTGCAAGCGACTTGTGAGGCTAGAAGGCGGCTATCCGGGCCGACCTTCGGCTCACTGTGGGGTGAACCTGCAGGTTAGATGACAAAGTAGGCCGTGAGCCCCAGAGGCGTGAGATAGAGGCAACGAGGGCACTACGAGGTGGTGTACACGAAGCGGGACGCGAACCAGAGCTCGATCCCCGGGTTTATCAGCGTTGCAGGGACGGACCCGAGCACAAGCGCCATGCCGACGTGAATATCATGTGTTGATGCAGAAGTGGCATTAGTCGGAACACATGAGGGTTGTGAGGCGATGATCGTAGATAAATTCATAGAAATGATTAGATAGTCCGGGTGAATGCAAAATGATACATGCCGTAGGGACAGACCCACACGGCCTGAGGATGATGCAACCTGAGGGGCGCCCACAAACTGAATGAACTAGGGAGATGTCACCTGGTACCGTTGTTGAAGAGTTGTTGAAGTAGCCAAAAACGCGTGCTGCAGAAGCCGTCCCTCATGAGCCGCTCCGGTGCCGAGCCTCAAGAGGCTCGGAGGGACCGGAAGGCCCCTGAGGGTGCTCCTCCATCTCCGCCAAGATTGCTTGGTGCCTGGATTTGCAGGCCGCCTGAGCATCCCTCATGCAGCGCTCGAACGCCTCAGCCGTGTCCGCGAGGCCGAAAGTCATGCAGACGTAGATGTGGAGCGGACCCTCACATCGGCCAACATGGGACGGCCACATGAGCTGCCAAGACACGGCCCTATTGAGCCCAGCGATGTCAATGCAGACGCGGAACTCTTTACCCTCGCTAGGGAAGGGAGCTCCGCCTCGCGTCAGGCGACGATCGCCTTGCAGAACCCTTCCTTGCTGAATCTCCTCGATCGCCTCACCGATGAACCCCTGAACGCCTGGTGCCTCACGCCTGCTGCCTTCTCCTGGGAAGCGTGCTATGAAGAGCGCCTCCACATGGTGCCCGAGCACCACTCTCGCGACATGGGCTAGGTCTGAGGCCCTCCAGAGGAGAGCCCCCAAGCCCAGCCTCAGAGGGGCGCCAGGCGTGCCTTCCCATGCGATTGGTGAAGGTGCCGCATCTGGGGACGCGAGACTCGGTGCTGCATCCTCTAGTGATGCTCCCTCACGAGACTCCTGGCCCAGCTGCAGCTTCTTCGTCTTGGGAGCTACCTCAGGAGGGAGGGCACCGCCTTCGTCTTCCGGGTTCTCAACTTCTGCAGCCTGGAAGGCGCGCTCAAGGGAGCACACCGCACCTTCTCTTAGCAAGCGACCGTTATGATGCCGCCGCTTCCTGGCATCTTGAGGATGTTGTAGCCGTGGTGTGTGGCCGCCATGAACTTGGCCAGTGCTGGGTACCCAAGGATGGCATTGTAGGGAAGGCGGATGTCGGCGACGTCGAAGTCAATGAGCTCGTTGCGGTAGTTGTCGCGCTCGCCGAAGGTGACTGGGAGGCGAACCTGCCCGATCGGGTGTGTTGATCCGTCGGTCACTCCTGAGAATGGCTTGGTGGGGTGTAGCTGGTAGTATGGTACCTGGAGTCTGTCGAATGTCTGGACGGATAAAACATTGAGCCCTGCTCCGCCATCAATGAGAGTCTTGGTGACGGTCACGTTGCTGATGACAGGGGAGCACAGCATGCGGAGCGCACCAGCGGTGGCCGCGCATTTGTGCCGGTCTGTGGAGTCGACGGTGATGGCCCACTTGGACCACTTGGGAGGGCGAGTTGCCTCAAGCTTGGGGAGCGCCGCATTGACCACGCGCGCAAACTTCTTGAAGACACGGTGAGAAGCTGGGGCTTGTGAGCCGCCTAATATGCAGGCGATGGCCCGCGGATCCTGGAAGCCCCCTGCCCCTCGTCCTGATGGTGATCTTTGTTCCTTCTTGCCACTTGAGGCAGAGGAGGCAAAGCTGCGTTGCCCTGAGGGTGGTCCTCACAAGGTTGCTCCCTCTAGTTGCCCTCGCGAGGCTGGTCCTGCCAGCGGTCCTCACGAGGCTGGTCGCGCCACTCCTGACGGCGGTCGCGTCCATCATAGCGTCCTCCACCTCGACCAACTCCACGGCCGTAGCCCCGATCGTTGCACTCATGGGGTCGACCGAGGCGCCTGTCATGGAGAGACCTAAGCTCCTTGCAGTCGCTGGAGTTGTGGCTGTATACGTTGTGGAAGGCACAGAACGGCCGCTTGCCCTTGGATGACTCGGGGTGGTCGCAGCCGCGCTTGGTCTCTGGCTCCGCTGCAAGCACGGCTGGCTCCTTGCGGTTTGTTTCCTTGGCCTTGGTCTTCTTGTCTTCTGGATCATCATCAGGGAGATCGAGTAGGGAGAGGCGTCCATCCTCAGCCCACGCACACTTGTTCGCCATGTTGAACATCTCCAGAGCAGTGCAGAGGTCCTCGTGGATGGCGAGCTCCTCCTTCATCTTGAAATCGCAGACACCATCGGTGAACGCAGAGATGATGGCCTCGTCAGACACCTTGGGAATCTTGAGGCGGTCGTTGTTGAAGCGCTGGATATACTTATGCAGGGTCTCCCCAGGTTGCTGTGTGACGTGGCGTAGGTCGCCCGCGGCCGGCGGACTGTCGCGAGTGCCATAGAAGGTGGCGATGAAGCGGCTGTGCATTTCCTCTCAGGAAGAAACCGATCCCTCGGTCAGGTTCAGGAGCCAAGAACACGCGCCTTCCTTGAGGGCCATCGGGAACCAGTTTGTCATGATCTTCTCGTCGCCGTTGGCCACCTTGATGCTCAGCTCGTAGAGCTGCAGGAACTCGGCGGGGTCTGCGGTGTCGTTGTAGCGTGGAGGTAGGTCAGGTTTGAACTTGCTCGGCCAGACGATGTTGCGGAGCTTTGCAGTGAACGCATGGCATCTTGCCGTGGCCATCAGAGGTCGTCGAGGGTGTGGAACGTGGTCCTGGTGCACACGCATGACCACCTCATGTGGCAGCTCGCGGGCCTGGTGCTGGGGTGCTGGAAGCACACACACTTCTCTTTAGGGGCATTGAACCACCTGGCAGCTCACGTCGTACCGAGCCGACGCCGGGCGCTATGGGTCGCGCCGTGGAGCCATACACCTTGGGTCGATGATGGCACCTCGGGCCGGAGGCGGAGGATGAGCCCCGTGCGTGACTTCGCCCGCTACAGGTGGTTGCTGAGGCAGCGAGCAAGCCGGCCCGTCGGAGCCCCCATGCGCGACACTGACGTGCTCGGCGATGCGCTCGAGCCACTCCTCGTAAAGATTACCCTTGGGATGGTAGCGAAGAAGCTCCTGCAATGTGAGCAGAGCGGCCTGCATGTCCACCTGTCCACGGCGCGCGTGGGAGGACGAAGCTGCTGGGGTCAGTGATGAAGGAGCGGTGCGACCATCACGGCGCAAAGACGGGTGCAGCACGAAGCTTGCTGCTCGTGGCCGGTAGGGCCCGTGGCGGCGTTGGCCACCGGAGAAGGTGCGCGGCGGGCACAACCAACACCCACCAGAGCCGTCTTGGCGATGTGGGCGGCGACCGCAGCCCGATGGTCGGCGCGATCCCTACACGCGTCGGCCATGGAGATGTCGGAGCAGAGACGGATCGAACGACAGAAGAGAGGATCCGACGGACCCCTACCTGGCGTGCCAAATGTCGGATTTCGGGATACGACAACCTATGAGAGGTTCGAACTCTAGGGTGTGTGCGGAGATTTCAACCTGCCTAGCCTGCCTACTCGCGATCCTCCCTGGCCTAGCGCGTAGAGATCACAGAGACACAAAGACATAGAGATTTATACTGGTTCGGGCCATCGTTGTGGTGTAATACCCAAATCCAGTGTGGTGTGGTGGATTTCCTTCAGGGGCTGTCGATGAACTAGTACAAAGGATGAAAAAGCCTCAGGAGTTGAGGTGTTCTTGAGCTGGTGTGATGCTCGGGGTGGAATTGATCTCTCCCCCACTATGGTGGTGGCTAAGTCCTATATATAGTTGCCTTGGTCCTCTTCCCAAATATGAGCGGGAAGGGATTCCACAATGGAGGGATTTGAAAGGGGACAAGTAGTACAGTCTATCCTGACAAAAGTAGTCTTCTCCTGCGAAAAACCTCTGGTTGTGACGCTGCAGTGGGATCGGTGATGACGTCCGTCCTGCCGTCCTGGCGGTTTGGTCTTGTTGCACCAGAATGGAAACCTTTGGTTGATTCCTCGGGACTCTCCGCCTATGGCTTGCCTCGCTTTAACCGAAGAGAAAACATGCGCTCTGCACCCGCCTGGCGCCCGCCTGGCCTTGGTCGTCATGGCTCACGTTAGCTGAGCCTCATGAGGTAGCTGCATAGAACTCTCCGCCCCTCAAGAGCCCTCCTGAGGAGGCCAACTCCTTCGGGGGTCTTGGCATCATTCGCCTCGCGAGGCTTGGCGCCTCGCGAGGGTGTTGTGGTGTTGGTGTTGAAGCTGGGCCATACCAGGCCGTCGATGGAGCCACGTGGTGGGCCGCAGCCAGGCAGGACTAGATACCCCCAAGTCCAGGACGCCGACAATCATGTTCCGGATGCACGTCTGGAGCCCTTTTAGCTCGTCCGAAAAGCCCCAGGCCAGGGCTTTCTCTTGCCAGGAGGGGAGCCGCATCGGGACTCCGGATCAGAACATGGGGGCCGCCGCCCAATTGGTGCCGCGCGGCTCCGTGATGTAGAACAACCCCGACTGCCACCCTTTTATAGTCTCCACAAATGAGCCTTCGGGCCAGGTGACATTGGGCATCTTGCCCACCATGGCACCTCCGCACTCTGCTTGTTGGCCACTCACCATCTTCGTCTTCACATTGAAGGTCTTCAGCCATAGGCCAAAGTGAGGTGGGATGCGGAGGAAGGCCTCGCACACGACAATAAATGCCGAGATGTTGAGGACAGAGTTGGGGGCCAAATCATGGAAGTCCAGCCCGTAGTAGAATGGATGGGTGATACATCTCCAACGTATCTATAATTTTTGATTGTTCCATGCTATTATATTACCCCTTTTGGATGTTTATAGGCTTTATTCTACACATTTATATCATTTTTGGGACTAACCTACTAACCGGAGGCCCAGCCCATATTGTTGTTTTTTTGCCTATTTCAGTATTTCGAAGAAAAGGAATGTCAAACGGAGTCCAAACGGAATGAAAACTTAGGGAACGTGATTTTTGCAACGAACATGATCCAGATAGCTTGGAGTGCATGTCAAGAAGCTTCCGAGGGCCCCACGAGACAGGGGGCCACGCCCCCCTATAGGGCGCGTCCACCTGTCTCATGGGCCCCTTGGGTGGCCACCGACGTACTTCTTCCTCCTATATATACCTACGTACCCCAAAAACATCCAGGAGCACCACGAAACACAATTTCCACCGCCGTAACCTTCTGTATCCGCGAGATCCCATCTTGGAGCCTTCGCCGGCACTCTACTGGAGGGGAAATCAACCACGGAGGGCCTCTACATCAACATCCTTGCCCCTCCGATGAGTTGTGAATAGTTTACCACAGACCTACGGGTCCATAGTTATTAGCTAGATGGCTTCTTCTCTCTTTTTGGATCTCAATACAATGTTCTCCCCCTCTCTTATGGAGATCTATTCGATGTAAACTCTTTTTGCGGTGTGTTTGTCGAGATCCGATGAATTGTGGGTTTATGATCAAGTTTATCTATAAATATTATTTGAATCTTCTCTGAATTATTTTATGTATGATAGAGTTATCTTTGCAAGTCTCCTCGAATTATCAGTTTGATTTGGCCTACTAGATTGGTCTTTCTTGCCATGGGAGAAGTGCTTAGCTTTGGGTTCAATCTTGCGGTGTCCTTACCCAGTGACAGAAAGTGTTGCAAGGCACATATTGTATTGTTGCCATCGAGGATAACAAGATGGGGTTTATATCATATTTCATGTGTTTATCCCTCTACATCATGTCATCTTGCTTAACGCGTTGCTTTGTTCTTATGAACTTAATACTCTAGATGCAGACAGGAGTCAGTCGATGTGTTGAGTAATAGTAGTAGATGCAGGCAGGAGTCGGTCTACTTGTTATGGACGTGATGCATATATACATGATCATGCCTAGATAATCTCATAACTATGCACTTTTCTATCAATTGCTCGACAGTAATTTGTTCACCCACCATAATACTTATGCTATCTTGAGAGAAGCCTCTAGTGAAACCTATGGCCCCCGGGTCTATCTCTTATCATATTTGCATTCAATCTACCTTTACTTGCATCTTTACTTTTTGCATCTATATTACGAAATACCAAAAATATATTTATCTTATCATACTCTCTTTATTAGATCTCACTTTCACAAGTAGCCGTGAAGGGATTGACAACCCCTTTATTGCGTTGGTTGCGAGTTCTCGATTTGTTTGTGTAGGTGCGTTGGACTTTTGAGGAGGCTCCTACTGGATTGATACCTTGGTTCTCAAAACTGAGGGAAATACTTACGGTTCACTTTGCTGCATCACCCTCTCCTCTTCAAGGAAAACCAACACAAGCTCAAGACGTAGGAAGAAGGATTTCTGGCGCCATTTCCGGGGAGGCTTCCACCAAGTCAACTCAAGATTCGACCTCCCGCCAACGTGCGATTTTTGGCGCCGTTGCCGGGAGGTCTTCACTCAAGTCAAGACATACCAAGTACCCATCACAAACCCATCTCCCTCGCATTTACATTATTTGCCTTTGCCTCTCGTTTTCCTCTACCCCACTTCACCCTTGCCGTTTTATTCGCCCTCTCTTTCCCAATCCCCTCCTCTCTTTTTTGCTTGCCATTTTTCTATTTGCTCATGTGTTGGTTCGTTTACCTTGTCATCATGGCTAGTCCTCCTATTCTTATTCTCACTCCCGAACAAGAAATTCACAATTTTAAGCAAAGGGAGAGGGAAAGTTTAAAAGATCCCTGGCATAGAATTTGCAATGCCCGATATAAAGCTACTAGGAAGCTTTCTCCTTCCGTTCTTCTCCGCAATTTTTATGTAGGCATTACTCCTTGGAATAGATGTGTTCTTGATATTGCTACCGGAGGTGATTTTATGAGTGGTCATACTTTTGATGCTTACAATGATATGTTAGATTTGTTTGGCCCACCACCTCTTTTGGTTAATGGAACGGTTTTAACTCTAGAACATGTGATGCAACGGCTTGATATTATTGAAAATAAAATTGCCACTATTGAGTTGATTGAAAATTTGGATAAAAAGATTCATAATCACATTACCCAATTTGGATCTAGGGTTGGAGTTACTTTGAAAAATCTTAAAGAAAAAGAACCTATAGTCAATGAAAAAATAGATCTAGACTCTGCTAGAATTGGTAAACTTGAGGATATCATTAAAAACTTAGGTTCCGCATTTTCCCCCATGAAAAACAGTCCAAAACCCCCTACTAAAACTGCCAAGTTTATTTATGTTCCTAAAAATAAGGGTGAATCTTCTAGTAAGGGAGAGGCGGATCTCAAATCCATAAGTGTTCTTCCTAATTGTCTCTCTAACGTTAAAGAACCTTTTGCTACCAATGAATTTCTTGAACTTTTGCCTAAAGGTTTAGCCATTGCTACAAGGGGAGAAGTCCCTAGAGATCACAAACGCTCTATTGATGAATTTAGTGCCCAAGAGGGCACTCGTTAGATCTATCTTTGCTTTTATGCCTAGCTAGGGGCGTTAAACAATAGCGCTAGTTGGGAGGCAACCCAATTTTTCTTTATGTTTTTTCTTTTTGCTCCTGTTTAGGAATAAATCTTTCATCTACCTTCTGTTTAGATGTGTTCTTATCTTCTAATTAGTGTTTGTGCCAAGTAGAACCTATAGGATAACCTACGATGATAGTTGATTTGATTCTGCTAAAAAACAGAAACTTTGCGCGCACGAATATAATTTTGTTAAATCAAAGGAACGTCCTTTTGCGTTGATTATTTCTGATTCTGTTGAACAAACAAATTGTACAGGACTTCCTATTTTGGTAGGATTTGTAGAGTTCCAGAAGTTTGTGTTAGTTACAGATTGCTACAGACTGTTCTTTTTTTGACAGATTCTGTTTTTCGTGTGTTGTTTGCTTATTTCAATGCATCTATGGCTAGTAATTCAGTCTATGAACCATCAAGAAGTTGGAATACAGTAGGTTTAACACCAAAATAAATAAAGAATGAGTTCATTGCAGTAACTTATGTGGTGGTTTTGTTTTCTTTCACTAACAGAGCTTATAAGATTTCCTGTTGAGTTTTGTGTTGTGAAGTTTTCAAGTTTTGGGTAAAGCTTTTATGGACTATGGAATAAAGGGTGGAAAGAGCCTAATCTTGGGGATTCCCATGGAACCCCAATGTCGGGGAAACTAATCCACGAACACCTATGGGACCGGCGGACCAAGCCCCTTTCGGTTCGGCGGGGGCGGAGATCACACGAAGAGCAGATCGAGGAGAAGCACACGAGCAGTTTACCCAGCTTCGGAGCTCTCCGGAGAGATAATACTCCTACTGCTGCTTGTCTGATTGTATTGTGTTCTTGCTCGGGAGCGTTGAATGCTACAGTACATTCGTGCTGCTAACGAGATCAAGCGTGTGTGTATTTTGGCCTTCGAACCCCTTCTACGTTGCGCACGAGCCTCCTTTTATATGTCCAAGGGGTCACTAACAGGTGGCAACGCAGACAAGGGTAAAAACGTAAAAGGAGCTGCGGTTGGTACAACTACTTGTATAGTGTATCCTACCTAACCCTGACGGCAGGGGACAAGGGCATTAAATGCCCGTCTGTGTCGCCAAATAGTACAGAAAAGGACCGTCAGGGACGCCACCATTCGCCACGATGGCGATCTTGTCAACTTTGCATGCCACCGCGCACCGCTGGCTGCACAGCCTCCTGCCACGCGCGCCTGGAAAGGCCCCAGGGCGACACGTTGGTGGATGTGCTGGAGCGCGGGTACAGGGTGGTTACTTGCCGTGGCAAGCGCCCTGCCGCGGTCGTTGTCTTGTCGCGCCCGGAAGCTTGTCGCTCACCAGGCCTTGCCGGGACGCGCGGCGCGTTGCGGCAAGTTGCTTGAGATGCCTTGGTTGGCCTTCCCGGCAAGCTCCTCTTGCCGGGGCCTTGTCTCCTTGGCTTGAATACTTTGTTCTTGAATGGCTCCAAGGGAACCACGGAGGACCTTGGCAGTCGCCCGGCAAGCCTTGCCGCGGGGTGCTGCAACTGCCCGTGCACAAGTTCGGGATACTAGGGTACCCCTACTCTAGTACACCGATAGGAGCCCCCGGGCCTGGGCCACACACGGTGCCGAGCGCTGTTGGGCCAGGCCCAAAGCAGGGCACGGGCACGCGCGGCCTGGGTTACGCCGTATCTTACTCCGTATCCACCGTGCCCTCCCCGAACGGCACGCGTTGAATGCGGCATCGTGGGAGAGATCGTGGGTGGTTTCTTTATTCGGAAGCGCGAAACGTCCGCCCCCTCCCTCTTTATAAGCAGGGGAAACAGGGGCAGTTTGCCCACTTCACCGGTTGCTACTCCATTCTCGAAAATCTTCGCCGCTCCCCCCTTCTTCCCGAAGCCGAAAGAGAGCAGCGCTCCGCCCCCCATTGCCACCAGCTCCACCGACGCCGCCGATCTCCCTCACCTCCTCCGCCATGGCTCCGAAAGCTGACAAGGGAAAGGGAGGGAAGTCGGCCGAGGCGCAGTGGCTCGCGGCGCTGCGAAAGGAGCGGGCCATCTTCCCCCCTCAGCTTGACGCGAAGGAGCTGAGGGAGTACTACTACCTCTTCTGGTCGACGGAGACGCGAGCGCATCCGCGCACGAAGGTACTCCCGGCCGTCGCTTCGAGACTAGCTCCGAATGGGTACCCCTTCTTCGCGCTGTTCTTCTACTGCGGGCTCTGCCCGCCCTTCTCTGAATTCTTCTGCGATATCATGAACACCTACGGGTTCCGCCTCCTTGATTTCACCCCCAATGCCGTTCTGACCATGGCAGTTTTCGCACATTTGTGCGAAAACTTTGTCGGAGTCCACCCAAACGTAGCCCTTTTCCGCCACTTCTTTATGCCCCGAGTCAAGAGAGGAGAGCCCCTTGCTGGCGGAATTGCTTGGATCTCGGGGGTCGGCAAGAAGGAAGCCTATCTGGAGGGAGAGCTCCGCGGCAAATGGGAGGAGTGGAGAGCAGAGTGGTGCTGGGTCGTCGAGGAGAACCCGCAGCCCTTTACAGCCCTGTGCCAAGCCCCAATAGTGCGCGGCAACGATTGGAGCAACGTGGCCCCGGAAGACGACATGCTGAAGATCGCCGTCACCCGGATCCTTCGCCTTAGGCTTGCCGGGCTTACTGTAGGCGCAGTTGGCGCAGATTTCCTTCGCCGCCGCATCGCCCCCCTGCAGGAGAGGGGGAGACCCGCCTGGGAGTTCCAGAACTCCGCGGATATCATGAGGCTGCGCCCGGGCCTCAACTTCAACTTCACGGTCCTAGAGCTGGACACGATGCTCCTGGAGCTGTTCAAGCGCGATCCTCAGCATCCATTCATGTTGCCGCAGGATGTCGTTCCGCTGTGCAACAATTCTTTGCTTGACCGCGTCCGTGCAATGATGCCGCTATGAGACTCTCACGGAATCATTCCAACTTGGCAAGAGCCGGCAGACGCCATCGTGCAGGAGTTCTTCGATGGCTTGGTAGAAGTGCCGGTCCGCGTCGACGAGCAGAAGAGCCTCACCCGCGACATCACCGATGCGGAGATGCAGCGCATCGCCACCAGACTGGAAGAGGCGGCAGCAGCTGCTGCCGCGGGCGTATTTGGATTCGCCGTCGAGGAGGCGGAGGCGGCAAGCCTTGCCGAGCGTGAGGAGTTTGCCGGCGAGGAAGAGCTCGCCGGGCCCGAAGATGAGCCGAGCGAGCCCGCCGAGGGCGTGGGTAACCCGTTGCAGACCGGCTCCTCCTCCTCCCCACCTTCAGCCAGCTCACCGCAAGCGGAGCCCCCAGCTCCAACAAGAAGGCGTCTCCGCAAGGCTGGGGACGTAGCGGGGTGGCAGACGGGCCAGCAGCCGCCGCACCGCGCGACGCGCTCGACCGCGGCAAGCACTGTTGCCGCGGGAGCACATCACGCTGCGGCGGCAACTGGAGCGGGGTCCTCCCGGTCCACCGCTACTGCACCTGCCAAGCGGGCAAGGGAGCCTACTCCTCCGCCTCGCCGCACCGGAGGCGAGCCGGACTTCGATCTCTCCGCGCTCAGCTCCGACGACGAAGAAGAAGAGTAAGATCCCCTTGCTGTACTTGTAATTCTTCGATTTTTGCTGTCTTTGTCTTGTATCTGATCTGCTTGACTCTGAACTTATCCCTTTTCAGGACTCTGGCCCAGAGAGCGGCGAAGAGAGCCAAGGCCCCGGTGATTGTCATCGAGGACGACCCCACCATGATGGTAGAGGACATGTCTGAAACCACCTTGTCGGACCCGGCAACCATTTCTTAGAGCAGCCCCCAGCGCAGCCCCCCACGTAAGTATATGGTTTACTTCATGCTGTCAAGCGCGCATGGGCGCTCTTCTTTTGCTGATATCTGTCTGTTAGTTTGTGTAGGAGCAGATCAGCCTCCCCAGGAGAGCCCGGAAGCCGCTCCCGACGTGCCATCTGCCTCGGCTACACCACCAAGGGAGGATTCCCCGGTAAGGGAGCATTCTCCGGCAAGGGAGAATTCTCCGGCAAGGGGCAGTTCTCCGGCAAGGGACAGCGCCAGTGATCCTCCAGTGGTTGAGACCACGACTGCAGATCCTAGCACAGGTAACCCTTTTGTCTGAAAACTTCCCTTGGGTTCTTTCTGATTTTCTTTTTGAATATTCGCTTGACCTTTCTCCCCACTTCGGTTGTCAGATCCACCTGCCACGGAGCCCATGGAAACTGAGGCTGCCGGTGAGGAGAACGCGCGCGGCAACAGCGACGACGCCGCGGCCACCGAAGAAGAGGCCGGTGTTGATGATCCCGCCGGCGAAGAGGCCGCCATGGCTGCCACTGCAGAAGCGGGTGAGGGATCCGGCGATCGCACTGACGGCCCCGAGGCCGCAGGAGCGCCAGGCGCTACGCCGACCGCCGATCCCTCCGCCGATGATGTAGCACCAGGCTCCGAAGAGCCCCAGCCCGGCGCCTACTTGAAGGCCGGCGACGGTATCTTCATCAAGCTCCCCTGGGCGTCAAGCTCCAGGGCGCCGGTCGAGGGAGAAACCTTGGATGGAGAGGTGCTCGCCTCCGCTGGGCTGACGGTGGTTGACGCGCCAAGCAGCAGCAGCGACGAGCCTGAGGAGGAGCGGCTGCTGCGGAAGCTGCTGTTGCTCTACCGCGCCCGACAAGCCAAGCTAGCATCCCGAGAGGCGCTTGTCGCGAAGGCGGGAGTGGATATTGAGAAGCGCGCGGAGGAACTCCGGGGTCTGAGGCAGGAAACTCTCCGGTCCCTGGCGGAGGAGCGGGAGCAACTTCTCGAGGAGCGGAAAGCTTTCCTCCTCGAGAAGGCTGAAGTTAAAGAGAAGCAACGGCTTGTCGCCGAAAATCTATTTGCGCAGGAAGGAGAGTTGGCGCAGCGCAAGGTCAACCTTGACAGCCACGAGGAAGAGCTTGCCGCGCGCGAGCAATCAATTGGCAGGGCTCTCAAGGAGGCAAGGGATGCTGCCGCAGCTGCTGAGGCCGCCAAGAAGGAGCTGGAGGCGAAAGTGGCGCAGCTGGAAGCCGATCTCAGGGCGAGCGGCGAGGCGCTTGCCGCGCTCAAGCGTGAGCGCGAGAAGGACGCTGCCGCTCATGGTGATCTGCAGGGTCTTCTCGCCGAGAGGAGCAAGGAGATCAGCGCCGCCAAGGACTCCAATGCGGATCTCGAGTTGAAGCTAGCCACTTTGACTCAGACACTGGACGGCGCCAGGGAGCGGGAGGTGGCCTTGTCGGAGAAGATCAAGGCCGACGAGGCGCTGCTCGCGAGTGCTGCTGCCTCCCAAAATGCTTTTAGGGAGACAGTGGAGCACTGGACCGAGGGTCTGGTGAATATTGCCGCCGCCATCGACGGGGAGTTGGCGCAGCTGGGGATGGAGTATCTCGGGTACTCCTCCGACGAGCACCTCCAACCCAGCGTCAAGCTCAGCTTGTTCTTCAAGGGCGTGGCGACGGCCCTCCAGCGACTCTGGGAGAAGATCCCAAAGCAGTTGGCCGATGAGTCACGCAGGATCTGCGTGGGGGTTCTTCAGAAGGTGCTGGTGAAGGTGGCCTTCCGCAATCCAGGCCTCAACCTCACCAACGTCCTCAAGTCCCTGCCTCCAGATGCTGATCTGGAAGCGCGCAAGGCCCTTGTCGCACCCATTGTGGACAAGGTGAGCGAGATCAAAAGGGTTGAGGGCGATCGCATAGATTAGGCCGCCCGTCTTTTCTTTTTCTTTGTCGCTGCTGGTCATGTCACAAGAACAATCTGTTAGAGCTGCGACAAGCTATCTTGTAATATAACTCTGTTTTGGGTAGAAATTTGCTATGTTATTTCCTTTACTTGGTTCCTTCCTTTGTATGTTTTTGCCCTACGCTTTCAGGGAACTTGTCGGTGCAGGAACCTGGGCCGCGAGCGCTGAGTGCGGGACATCAGCAGCCTGCCGGCGGTGCCGCTACCGACAAGAAACCTTGTCGCAACTAGTCGCAACCCACTTAAGTTGTTGAGCGGACTCGAAACAAAGTAAGGGTGCAACTAGCTACGAGTTGGTTCCTCCGCGCACAGGTTTACCATACAAAGTACGGTCGTTCGAGGAAGATAACTTAAAAATTTAAAACTGATTGCTCAGACTTTGGCAACTTAGCTCTTCTTGTTGTCGTTTGCTTCCCGGCAAGGCGAGAACTTGCTTGAACGATGCCTCGTCCACATCATTATCTTCTCCTTTCCCCCCAGCAAACTTGTGTGCGAGGGAACCTTCTTTTCCTTTTTGAGAAAAAGAAAGAAGAGAAAATAAAGATATGGAGCCTTACGGCTCGTTATTGCTTACCGGGGGTAGGTGCTGCAAAAAGTGTCAGATAATGCATGCAAATATAAAGTAGAAAGCATGAAATTGACAAGATGTGCGGAGCACATAAGCTTTACTTATGCACAGGATCTGCGCCCGGGTTTGTACAAAGGATTACATGCAACATCGGCTAGACTTGTACAAAAGGTGGTTGCCAGAACAGGTTCCGGCAACTGCGCCCTACGGGTAAAACTTATGAAGATGCTCAATGTTCCAGGAGTTGCTCACCGGAATGCCATCTTCGGTCTCAAGGCGGACAGCGCCAGGCCTAGTGACTCGTTTCACCCGATAAGGGCCTTCCCACTTCGGCGTCAACTTGTTGGAATTCTTGGCGGACTGAACGCGCCGAAGAACAAGGTCGCCTTCCTCGAAACTTCTGGCATTAACTTTGCAGCTATGGTAGCGGCACAAAGCTTGCTGGTATCGAGCAGCTCGCACAACAGCCTGAAGATGGTCCTCCTCAAGGAGCAGCGCATCATCTTGTCGCAGCCGCTCTTGCTCAAGCTCATCATAAGCGAGCACTCGAGGTGACCCGTATACGAGTTCCGTGGGGAGAACTGCCTCTGCTCCATAGACTAGAGCGAAAGGTGTCTGGCCAGTGGCTCGATTTGGTGTCGTCCTGATCGACCAAAGAACCACCGGCAGGTCCTCATTCCAGTTCTTTCCGCACCTGCGCACCCTGTCGAAAGTTCTGGTCTTGAGCCCGCGCAGCACTTCAGCATTTGCCCTCTCCGCTTGACCGTTGCTTCTCGGATGAGCAATAGAAGCGAAGCAGACCTTGGCGCCAAGATCTTGGACGTACTGCATGAAGGTGCGACTTGTGAATTGCGTGCCGTTGTCGGTGATGATCCTGTTAGGGACCCCGAAACGGCGAACAATCGACCTGAAGAACTTGACTGCTGACTGTGCCGTCACCTTCCTCACCGCTTCCACTTCCGGCCACTTTGTGAACTTGTCGATTGCAACGTACAAGTACTCAAAGCCCCTGACAGCTCGGGGAAAGGGGTCGAGGATGTCGAGCCCCCAGACTGAAAATGGCCAGGATAAAGGGATTGTCTGGAGAGCTTGAGCTGGCTGGTGTATCTGCTTGGAATGGAACTTTCACGCTTCACACTTGGTTACTTGTGCAGTTGCATCCTGGAGGGCTGTCGGCCAAAAGAAACCTTGCCGGAACGCTTTGTCGGCAAGTGCTCTTGCGCCAATGTGGTGACCACATATGCCTCCATGTATCTCTGCCAACAGCTCTTGTCCTTCTTCCCGGTGAATACACTTCAATTTCACGCCATTGAGTCTTCTTCTGTACAGTGTGCTGTCGACAAACTGGTACATACTTGACTGCTGGGCTACTCTTTCCGCTTCTTCTTGCTCTTCGGGAAGTTCTCCTGTCTGAAGGAAACGGACAATCTGCTGTGCCCATGCTGGAGCTTGCGGCTCGACAACAAGGACTAAAGGCACATCTGCTGCTGCGGGAGCATCTGCTTCTACGGCAAGAACCTGCGGCTCAGTCGGAGCTTGATGTTCCCCGGCAAACTTGCCGGAGCAAAACTTGCCGGGAGCGTATGCTTCAAAGGAACAAACCCCATGGCTTGCCGGAGCAGACTGCTCCTCAGCATCTTTAGTGTTGATCTTGAGGACCTTCTTGGCGGCGGCTTCGGGAAGCTCTGCCGAAAAATAGTCACCAGAAATCAACTTCCTCTTCTTGCTTTGTCCAGTTGATGGTGTTACGGATGGTTGAGTTAGCTTGAGCACAAAGATTCCTGGTTCCATAGGTAACTTAAGTATGGCGCACTTTGACAGGCCATCAGCAATGTCGTTCTGAGCTCTCGGAACATGCTCCATCTGTAGGCCGTCAAAGTGCTCTTCTAGCTTTCTCACTTCATCAACGTAAACTTCCATCAATGGACTCTGATAATTCTTGTTCACTTGGCGGACGACAAGCTGTGAGTCACCCCTGACAATGAGCTTCTTGATCCCAAGGTCTGCTGCGATCCTGAGACCGGCAAGCAAACCTTCATACTCTGCAGTATTGTTTGTTGCTTGCTCCTTGGGAAAGTGCATCTGGACTACGTACTTCAGATGCTCTCCGATGGGTGCAACAAGTAGCACGCCCGCACCGGCACCTCCCAGCGAGAAGGCACCGTCAAAGTACATCAGCCACTCTTTGCTTGCTTCCTTGACGGGGATGCTCGTTTCTGGAATCTCTTCATCTGGTGTTGGCGTCCACTCTGCTATGAACTCCGCCAATGCTCTGCGTTGGATAGTTGAGGTGCTCTCAAATTTGAGGCCAAAGCTTGACAGTTCTAGTGCCCACTCGACAATCCTGCCTGTTGCTTCTGGATTTTGCAGTATCCTCATCAACGGAAAGCGAGTGACAACTGTGATCTCATGTGCTTGGAAGTAATGGCGCAGCTTTCTCGAGGCCATGAGGAGGCCGAAAAGCAATTTCTGACAAAGTAAACTGGGCTCTGCACCATTCTCTTTTGCAGCTTCTCATGCTCCTGCACAGATCCATCCTTGTCGGGACCAGAGCTTGCCGGTGAAGTCCTCTGCTTGTCGCTGGATGCATCTGCCGCGGTTGCTGGCTCATCATCCGCCTCTCTCTCTGCTACTAACGCAGCACTAACCACTTGATTGGTTGCCGCTATATATAGCAGCAACTTCTCTTGTGGCTTAGGTGCGACAAGTGTTGGAGTGGAGGACAGGTATCTCTTCAAGTCCTGCAGCGCAGCCTCCGCTTCCGGAGTCCATTTCATTGGACCTGCCTTTTTCAAAATTTTGAAAAATGGCAGGGCGCGCTCAGCAGACCTAGAGATAAACCTGCTGAGAGCAGCTACACAACCGGCAAGGCTTCGTACATCCTTGACGCGCTTCGGTGCTTCAATCTTCTCAATGGCCTTGATCTTATCGGGATTGGCCTCAATTCCGCGTTGAGACACAAAGAACCCGAGAAGCTTGCCGGAGGGGACTCCAAACACGCACTTCTCGGGGTTAAGCTTGAGGTTGATCTTGTGCAGATTTACAAAGGTTTCGTCTAAATCTTGAATCAGAGTCGCCTTGTCCTTGCTCTTGACCACTATGTCGTCCATGTAGGCTTCCACATTTATGTGCATCTGTGGCTCAAAAGCGTGATGGACTACTCTCGCAAATGTTGAACCAGCATTCTTTAAACCGAAGGGCATCCGTACGAAACAGTATGTGCCACATGGGGTGATGAATGCGGTCTTCTCCTCATCCTCTTCTGCCATGAAGATCTGATGGTATCCTGAGTATGCATCAAGAAATGAAAGCAAGTCACATTCGGCCGTGGAGTCAACAATCTGGTCGATGCGCGGCAAGGGAAATGGGTCTTTGGGACAAGCTTTATTGACATCGGTAAAGTCAATACAAAGCCTCCATTTCCCGTTTGCCTTACGCACGACTACAGGATTGGCCAACCACGTAGGATGGAGCACTCCTCTGACAAGGCCTGCTGCTTCCAATTTCTTGATCTCTTCTGCAATGAATTCTTGGCGCTCCACTGCTTGTTTCCTGACTTTCTGCTTGACGGGCCGCGCATGAGGATAGACGGCAAGATGGTGCTCGATTACTTTCCTGGGAACACCAGGGATGTCAGACGGTTTCCACGCAAACACGTCGACGTTCGCCCACAGGAAAGCAACGAGTGCGCTTTCCTATTTAGGGTCGAGAGTGGCACTGATGGTGAAGGTACCACTAGTGTCGTCCTCCTTGGCGGACACCTTCTTGGTCTCTGGTGGAGCTGCCATTGTCTTCTTACACTTGCAGGTGGAGCTCGATGGTGCGTCCTCGACGGTAGCGCAGCACTCCGAAGAGGTGCGCTTGCCGGAGTGGGCATCAGAGCTCTTGCCGGACTTGGTCTTCTTCTTCCCCCTGGGGGCTTCAACCGCAAGTGACCTATGATCTATTGCGGCTGCTACTTCCCGGTAGATCTTGTCGGCGCAGATAAGAGCATCCTTCTTGTCGCCAGGGACAGAGATGACACTTACCGGGCCTGGCATCTTCAGTATGTTGTATGCATAGTGAGAGCCTGCCATGAATTTGGCGAGCGCTGGACGGCCGAGTATCCCATTGTAAGGCAATGGAAAATCAGCAACGTCAAAAATGACCCTCTCAGTCCTGAAGTTCACTTTGCTGCCAAATGTTACCGGCAACGTGATCTTTCCCTTCGGCTTGTTCCTTCCCGGATTGATTCCTTGAAATGTGCCGGTCTCTTCGAGCTCGCCATCAGGGATCTGAAGCTTCTGGAGTACCGCGGAGGAGATCAGGTTCAAGCCGGCCCCGCCGTCAACTAGCATCTTACTGACCTTGAGGTTGCGGATGGTTGGTGAAACCAACATCAGCAAGCACCTGACCGCAGTTATGCGATCAGGGTGGTCCTCAATATCAAAGATGATAGGCGTGCTGGACCATTTCAGAGGCTTGCGTGACTTGATGGGTGGTTCTGTCGCATTGACTTCCCACACCCACTGCTTGAGCTGGCGGTGTGAAGTATGCAGAGAAGCACCGCCGTCAACGCACAGGACCTCTGTGGCTTTCTGGAACTCCTGCTCATCGGTCTCGTCATCATCCATATCTTCATTGTGGTCGTCATCTTCATCCTTGTCGCGGCCGCGGAGAGGTCTGTCTCCTTGCCGCTGCTTGGCCTTGCCGCGGCGTCCTCCTCGGCCGGGACGTTTCTTGCTGGCTCCTCCAGCACCTTCCTGGGCTTTCTCCTTGTCGCGCCGCTCGTATTCAGCCTTTTGCTGTTCTACAAGCAGCTCGACCTTCTTGCAGCTCTGGAGGTCATGGCCCTTGGTGCGGTGGATCTCGCAGTACTGCTTGTTGGTGCTGTCCTGCTTGTCGGCGACCGCCACAGCTGTGGCAACCTCCTTGCCGGAGCTACCAGCTTCGGTTTTCTTGCCGGACTGCTCAACAACCAGCACATCTTTTCCTTTCTTCTTCCTGTTGTTCCGCCGCCGGTTCTTCCTTGCCGGGGCAGTCTCCTCACTATCAGATCCTCCTGCTCCTGTATTCTCTCCGGGGAGTTTCCTCCCTTCCTCAGCACGTGCACACTTGTCGGCCAGGGCATATAGCTCACTGACGTCTCTGATCTTGCACATCGCCATCTCCTCTCGCATCCTGCGGTTTCGTACGTTCTGATGGAATGCGCTGATTACCGCAGCAGGGTGGACATCTGGGATGTTGTGCTGTACACGGCTGAATCTCTGAATGTACTTGCACAGGGGCTCTCCTTCCTTCTGGGCGAGCAGATGAAGATCGCTCTCTTGGCCATGAGGCTTATGGCCGCCTGTAAAGGCACCGACAAACTGATGGCACAGATCAGCCCAGGAGGATATGGAGTTGTCCGGCAAGTGCATGAGCCAGGATCTGACATTGGGCTTGAGTACCAGCGGGAAGTAGTTGGCAAGGATCTTGTCGTCCCGTCCCCCGGCAGCTTGCACCGCGATGGTGTAGATGCTGAGGAACTCCGACGGATGCGTCTTGCCGTCATACTTCTATGGTACATCTGGCTTAAAATTCGCTGGGCCACTGGACTTGCCGCAGCTCACGAGTGAATGCAGGGCAACCTACCGCGTACGGCAAGTCGCCTGGTTCCCCTGGCGCATGCATGTCAACAGAGGGCCCAGTGCGCTTGTCGGATTGACGTCGCGCTTCTCTTCGGCGCTCGATGCGAGTACGAGCGTCTTCTTGCTGTCGTTCGTGAAGAACTTGGCGCTGATCGCGACGAGCTCGTGGATCCGATGACGCAGTGGAGTCGCTGTCGAGGTGGATCCGGCGAGTTGGCGATCTTGGCCTTCGGGGTGGAGAGTGCATGGTGGTTGCACCCCCACCGGTTTCGTCGCCACCGGCTCGTGTCTGGCAGTCCTGCCGCGGCCGGGATGCACTTGGCTGCCGCGATCGCCGTTGGCAAAGCCGATGAGACTCTGAATGGTGGCCCTCCATTGGTCGATCTTGTCTTCCGCTGGAGGGTAATCCAGGAGCAGTTGAGCTCGCGCCAAAGCTTCTGCTGGAGTGGTGGGTGGGAGTGGCGAACGGTGCGAGGAGCGGGATATGCTCATGTTGGAAATATACCCTAGAGGCAATAATAAAAGTGTTATTATTATATTTCTTTGTTCATGATAATAGTCTTTTATTCATGCTATAACTGTATTATCCGGAAATCGTAATACACGTGTGAATACATAGACCACAATATGTCCCTAGTAAGCCTCTAGTTGACTAGCTCGTTGTGATCAACAGATAGTCACGGTTTCCTGGCTATGGACATTGGATGTCGTTGATAACGGGATCACATCATTAGGAGAATGATGTGATGGACAAGACCCAATCCTAAGCATAGCACAAAGGTCGGTTAGTTCGTTTGCTAGAGCTTTTCCAATGTCAAGTATCTCTTCCTTCGACCATGAGATCGTGTAACTCCTGGATACCGTAGGAATGCTTTGGGTGTATCAAACGTCACAACGTAACTGGGTGACTATAAAGGTGCACTACAGGTATCTCCGAAAGTGTCTATTGGGTTGACACGGATCGAGACTGGGATTTGTCACTCCGTATGACGGAGAGGTATCTCTGGGCCCACTCGGTAATGCATCATCATAATGAGCTCAAGGTGACCAAGGTGTTGGCCACGGGATCAAGCATTACGGTACGAGTAAAGTGACTTGCCAGTAACGAGACTGAACAAGGTATTGGGATACCGACGATCGAGTCTCCGGAAAGTAACGTATCGATTGACAAAGGGAATTGTATACGGGGTTTGATCGAATCCTCGACATCGTGGTTCATCTGATGACTTCATCGAGGAGCATGTGGGAGCCAACATGGGTATCCAGATCCCGCTGTTGGTTATTGACCGGAGAGTCTCGGTCATGTCTGCATGTCTCCCGAACCCGTAGGGTCTACACACTTAAGGTTCGGTGACGCTAGGGTTATCAGGAAGACAAGTATGTGATTACCGAATGTTGTTCGGAGTCCCGGATGAGATCCCGGACGTCACGAGGAGTTCCGGAATGGTCTGGAGGTAAAGTTTTATATATGGGAAGTTGTTAAACGGGCACCGGAAAGTTTCGGGGTCATACCGGTATTGTACCGGGACCACCGGAAAGGTTCCGGGGGTCCACCGGGAGGGACCACCCCTCCCGGGGGGCCACTTGGGCTGCGTAGGGATAGCAGCCAGCCCCTAGTGGGCTTGGCGCCCCCCCCTTGGGCCCATGCGCCTAGGGTTGGGGGGGGAAACCCTAAAGGGGGCGCACCCCCCTTGCTTGGGGGGCAAGCCCTTCACCCCTTGGCCGCCGCCCCCCCCTAGGGTTTTCCCTAGAGGGCCGGCCCCCCTTGCCCCTTCCCCTATATATAGAGGGGTGAGGGGAGGGCTGCAACACAACACAACTCAAGGCGCAGCCCCTCCCCTCCCCAACACCTCTCCTCCTCCGTACGTGCTTGGCGAAGCTTTGTCGGAGTACTGCTGCACCAACTACACCACGCCGTCGTGCTGCCGTTGGAGCTGCCTTCCTGAACCTCTCCTTCCTCCTTGCTGGATCAAGACGGAGGAGACGTCTCCCGTCCCATACGTGTGTTGAACGCGGAGGTGCTGTCCGTTCAGCACTTGGACATCGGTGATCCGAATCACGTTCGAGTACGACTCCATCATCACCATCCCCTTGACAAGCTTCCGCTCGTGATCTACAAGTGGTATGTAGATGCAAACTCTTCCCCTTGACTCGTTGCTTAGATGAACTCATAGATGGATCTTGGTGAAACCGTAGGAAAAATTTTAATTTTCTGCTACGTTCCCCAACAGTGGCATCATGAGCTAGGTCTGTGCGTAGTTCTCTTTGCACGAGTAGAACACAATTTTGTTGTGGGCGTGGATCTTGTCAACTTGCTTGCCTCTACTAGTCTTTTCTTGCTTCAGCGGTATTGTGGGATGAAGCGGCCCGGACCAACCTTACACGTACGCTTACGTGAGACCGGTTCCACCGATTAACATGCACTAGTTGCATAAGGTGGCTGGCGGGTGTCTGTCTCTCCCACTTTAGTTGGAGCGGATTCGATGAAAAGGGCCCTTATGAAGGGTAAATAGAAGTTGACAAAATCACGTTGTGATTATTCGTAGGTAAGAAAACGTTCTTGCTAGAACCCAATTGCAGCCACGTAAAAGATGCAACAACAATTAGAGGACGTCTAACTTGTTTTTGCAGCGATTGATCATGTGATGTGATATGGCCAGAAGTTGTGATGAATGATGAATTGTGATGTATGAGATCATGTTCTTGTAATAGGATTCACGACTTGCATGTCGATGAGTATGACAACCGGCAGGAGCCATAGGAGTTGGCTTTATTTTTGTATGACCTGCGTGTCATTGAAGAACGCCATGTAACTTGCTTTACTTTATTGCTAAACGCGTTAGTCATAGAAGTAGAAGTAGTCGTTGGCGTGACAACTTCATGAAGACACGATGATGGAGATCATGATGATGGAGATCATGGTGTCATGCCGGTGACAAGATGATCATGGAGCCCCGAAGATGGAGATCAAAGGAGCTATATGATATTGGCCATATTATGTCACTACTTTATATAATTGCATGTGATGTTTATTATGTTTTATGCATCTTGTTTACTTAGGACGACGGTAGTAAATAAGATGATCCCTTACAAAATTTCAAGAAGTGTTCTCCCCTAACTGTGCACCGTTGCTACAGTTCGTCGCTTCTAAGCACCACGTGATGATCGGGTGTGATGGATTCTTACGTTCACATACAACGGGTGTAAGACAGTTTTACACAGCGAAAACACTTAGGGTTAACTTGACGAGCCTAGCATGTACAGACATGGCCTCGGAACACGGAGACCGAAAGGTCGAACACGAGTCGTATGGAAGATATGATCAACATGAGAATGTTCACCGACGATGACTAGTCCGTCTCACGTGATGATCGGACACGGCCTAGTCGACTCGGATCGTGTAACACTTAGATGACTAGAGGGATGTCTAATCTAAGTGGGAGTTCATAATTTGATTAGAACTTAATTATCATGAACTTAGTCTAAAACCTTTGCAAATATGTCTTGTAGATCAAATGGCCAACGCTCATGTCAACATGAACTTCAACGCGTTCCTAGAGAAAACCAAGCTGAAAGATGATGGCAGAAACTATATGGACTGGGTCCGGAACCTGAGGATCATCCTCATAGCTGCCAGGAAACAATATGTCCTAGAAGGACCGCTAGGTGACGCTCCCGTCCTAGAGAACCAAGACATTATGAATGCTTGGCAGTCTCGTGCTGATGATTACTCCCTCGTTCAGTGCGGCATGCTTTACAGCTTAGAACCGGGGCTCCAAAAGCGTTTTGAGCATCACGGTGCATATGAGATGTTCGAAGAGCTGAAACTAGTTTTTCAAGCTCACGCCCGGGTCGAGAGATATGACATCTCCGACAAGTTCTATAGTTGTAAGATGGAGGAAAATAGTTCTGTGAGTGAGCACATACTCAAGATGTCTGGGTTGCACAACCGTATGACCCAGCTGAATATTAACCTCCCTGATGAGGCAGTCATTGACAGAATCCTTCAGTCGCTCCCACCAAGCTACAAGAGCTTTGTGATGAACTACAATATGCAGGGGATGGTAAAGACCATTCCTGAAGTATTTTCTATGCTGAAGTCAGCAGAGGTTGAAATCAAGAAAGAACATCAAGTGTTGATGGTCAATAAGACCACTAAGTTCAAGAAGGGCAAGGGTAAAAAGAACTTCAAGAAGGACGGCAAAGAGGTTGCCGCGCCCGGTAAGCCAGTTGCCGGGAAGAAGTCAAAGAATGGACCCAAGCCTGAGACTGAGTGCTTTTATTGCAAGGGGAAGGGTCACTGGAAGCGGAACTGCCCAGCGGATAAGAAGGCCGGCAACACCAAAGGTATATTTGATATACATGTAATTGATGTGTACCTTACCAGTACTCGTAGTAACTCCTGGGTATTTGATACTGGTGTCGTTGCTCATATTTGTAACTCACAGCAGGAGCTGCGGAATAAACGGAGACTGGCGAAGGACGAGGTGACGATGCGCGTCGGGAATGGTTCCAGAGTCGATGTGATCGTCGTCGGGACGCTGCCTCTACATTTACCTACGGGATTAGTTTTGAACCTTAATAATTTTTATTTAGTGCCAAGTTTGAGCATGAACATTGTATCTGGATCTCGTTTAATACGAGATGGCTACTCATTTAAGTCTGAGAATAATGGTTGTTCGATTTATATGAGAGATATGTATTATGGTCATGCTCCGATGGTCAATGGTTTATTCTTAATGAATCTCGAGCGTAATATTACACATGTTCATAGTGTAGATGCCAAAAGATGTAAAGTTGATAACAATAGTCCCACATACTTGTGGCACTGCCGCCTTGGTCACATTGATGTGAAGCGCATGAAGAAGCTCCATGCTAATGGACTTTTAGAGTCGCTTGATTATGAATCATTTGACACATGCGAACCATGCCTCATGGGAAAAATGACCAAGACTCCGTTCTTCGGAACAATGGAGCGAGCAACCAACTTGTTGGAAATCATACATACCGATGTGTGCGGTCCAATGAGCGTTGAGGCTCGCGGAGGATATCGTTATGTTCTCACTCTCACTGATGACTTAAGTAGATATGGGTATGTCTACTTAATGAAACACAAGTCTGAGACCTTTGAAAAGTTCAAGGAATTTCAGAATGAGGTGGAGAATCAACGTGACCGAAAGATAAAGTTCCTACGATCAGATCGTGGAGGAGAATATTTAAGTCACGAATTTGGCACACACTTAAGGAAATGTGGAATCGTTTCACAACTCACGCCGCCTGGAACACCTCAGCGAAACGGTTTGTCCGAACATCGTAATCGCACTCTATTGGATATGGTGCGGTCTATGATGTCTCTTACCGATTTACCGCTATCATTTTGGGGATACGCTCTAGAGACAGCTACATTCACTTTAAATAGGGCACCATCTAAATCCGTTGAGACGACACCGTATGAATTATGGTTTGGGAAGAAACCTAAGCTGTCATTTCTAAAAGTTTGGGGATGCGATGCTTATGTCAAGAAACTTCAACCTAAAAAGCTCGAACCCAAGTCGGAAAAATGCGTCTTCATAGGATACCCTAAGGAAACTGTAGGGTATACCTTCTACTTAAGATCCGAAGGCAAGATCTTTGTTGCCAAAAACGGATGCTTTCTGGAAAAAGAGTTTCTCTCGAAAGAAGTAAGTGGGAGGAAAGTAGAACTCGATGAAGTACTACCTTTCGAACGGGAAAGTGGTACAGCTCAGGAAAATGTTCCTGTGATGCCCACACCAACTGAAGAGGAAACCAATGATGATGATCAAGGTACTTCGGATCAAGTTGCTACTGAACTTCGTAGGTCCACAAGGACACGTTCCACACCAGAGTGGTACGGCAACCCTGTCCTGGAAATCATGTTGTTAGACAACGGTGAACCTTCGAACTATGAAGAAGCGATGGCGGGCCCAGATTCCAACAAATGGCTAGAAGCCATGAAATCCGAGATAGAATCCATGTATGAAAACAAAGTATGGACTTTGACTGACTTGCCCGATGATCGGCGAGCGATAGAAAACAAATGGATCTTTAAGAAGAAGACGGACGCGGATGGTAATGTCACCATCTATAAAGCTCGACTTGTCGCTAAGGGTTATCGACAAGTTCAAGGGATTGACTACGACGAGACATTCTCTCCCGTAGCGAAGCTTAAGTCCGTCCGAATCATGTTAGCAATTGCCGCATACTATGATTATGAGATATGGCAGATGGACGTCAAAACGGCATTCCTTAACGGGCATCTTAAGGAAGAGCTGTATATGATGCAGCCGGAAGGTTTTGTCGATCCTAAGAACGCTAACAAAGTATGCAAGCTCCAGCGATCCATTTATGGGCTGGTGCAAGCATCTCGGAGTTGGAATATTCGCTTTGATGAGATGATCAAAGCGTTTGGGTTTATGCAGACTTATGGAGAAGCCTGCGTTTACAAGAAAGTGAGTGGGAGCTCTGTAGCATTTCTCATATTATATGTGGATGACATACTCTTGATGGGAAATAATATAGAATTTCTGGACAACATTAAGCCCTACTTGAACAAATGTTTTTCAATGAAGGACCTTGGAGAAGCTGCTTATATATTAGGCATCAAGATCTATAGAGATAGATCGAGACGCCTCATAGGTCTTTCACAAAGCACATACCTTGATAAGATTTTGAAAAAGTTCAAAATGGATGAGTCCAAGAAAGGGTTCTTGCCTATGTTACAAGGTGTGAGATTGAGCTCAGCTCAGTCACCGACCACGACAAAAGATAAAGAAGAGATGAGTGTCATCCCCTATGCTTCAGCCATAGGATCTATTATGTATGCCATGCTGTGTACCAGACCTGATGTAAACCTTGCCGTAAGTCTGGTAGCAAGATACTAGAGTAATCCCGGCAAGGAACACTGGACAACGGTCAAGAATATCCTGAAGTACCTGAAAAGGACAAAGGACATGTTTCTCGTTTATGGAGGTGACGAAGAGCTCGTCGTAAAGGGTTACGTCGACGCTAGCTTCGACACAGATCTGGATGACTCTAAGTCACAAACCGGATACGTGTATATGTTGAATGGTGGAGCAGTAAGCTGGTGCAGCTGCAAGCAGAGCGTCGTGGCGGGATCTACATGTGAAGCGGAGTACATGGCAGCCTCGGAGGCAGTGCATGAAGCTATTTGGGTGAAGGAGTTCATCACCGACCTAGGAGTCATACCCAATGCGTCGGGGCCAATCAAACTCTTCTGTGACAACACTGGAGCTATTGCCCTTGCCAAGGAGCCCAGGTTTCACAAGAAGACCAGGCACATCAAGCGTCGTTTCAACTCCATCTGTGAAAATGTTCAAGATGGAGACATAGAAATTTCCAAAGTACATACGGATCTGAATGTCGCAGATCCGTTGACTAAACCTCTCTCGCGAGCAAAACATGATCAACACCAGAACTCTATGGGTGTTCGATTCATCACAATGTAACTAGATTAGTGACTCTAGTGCAAGTGGGAGACTGTTAGAAATATGCCCTAGAAGCAATAATAAAAGTGTTATTATTATATTTCTTTGTTCATGATAATAGTCTTTTATTCATGCTATAACTGTATTATCCGGAAATCGTAATACACGTGTGAATACATAGACCACAATATGTCCCTAGTAAGCCTCTAGTTGACTAGCTTGTTGTGATCAATAGATAGTCATGGTTTCCTGGCTATGGACATTGGATGTTGTTGATAACGGGATCACATCATTAGGAGAATGATGTGATGGACAAGACCCAATCCTAAGCATAGCACAAAGGTCGGTTAGTTCGTTTGCTAGAGCTTTTCCAATGTCAAGTATCTCTTCCTTCGACCATGAGATCGTGTAACTCCTGGATACCGTAGGAAACCTTTGGGTGTATTAAACGTCACAACGTAACTGGGTGACTATAAAGGTGCACTACAGGTATCTCCAAAAGTGTCTATTGGGTTGACACGGATTGAGACTGGGATTTGTCACTCCGTATGACGGAGAGGTATCTCTGGGCCCACTCGGTAATGCATCATCATAATGAGCTCAAGGTGACCAAGGTGTTGGCCATGGGATCATGCATTACGGTACGAGTAAAGTGACTTGCCAGTAACGAGACTGAACAAGGTATTGGGATACCGACGATCGAGTCTCGGGCAAGTAACGTACCGATTGACAAAGGGAATTGTATACGGGGTTTGATCGAATCCTCGACATCGTGGTTCATCCGATGACTTCATCGAGGAGCATGTGGGAGCCAACATGGATATCCAGATCCCGCTGTTGGTTATTGACCGGAGAGTCTCGGTCATGTCTGCATGTCTCCCGAACCCGTAGGGTCTAGACACTTAAGGTTCGGTGACGCTAGGGTTATCAGGAAGACAAGTATGTGATTACCGAATGTTGTTCGGAGTCCCAGATGAGATCCCGGACGTCACGAGGAGTTCCGGAATGGTCCAGAGGTAAAGTTTTATATATGGGAAGTTGTTAAACGGGCACCGGAAAGTTTCGGGGTCATACCGGTATTGTACCGGGACCACCGGAAAGGTTCCGGGGGTCCACCGGGAGGGACCACCCCTCCCGGGGGGGCACTTGGGCTGCGTAGGGATAGCAGCCAGCCCCTAGTGGGCTTGGCGCCCCCACCCCTTGGCCGCCCCCCCTAGGGTTTTCCCTAGAGGGCCGGCCCCCCTTGCCCCTTCCCCTATATATAGAGGGGTGAGGGGAGGGCTGCAACACAACACAACTCAAGGCGCAGCCCCTCCCCTCCCCAACACCTCTCCTCCTCCGTACGTGCTTGGTGGAGCTCTGTCGGAGTACTGATGCACCAACTACACCACGTCGTCGTGCTGCCGTTGGAGCTGCTTTCCTCAACCTCTCCTTCCTCCTTGCTAGATCAAGACGGAGGAGACGTCTCCCGTCCAGTACGTGTGTTGAACGTGGAGGTGCTGTCCGTTCAGCACTTGGACATCGGTGATCCGAATCACGTTCGAGTACGACTCCATCATCACCATCCCCTTGACAAGCTTCCGCTCGTGATCTACAAGTGGTATGTAGATGCAAACTCTTCCCCTTGACTCGTTGCTTAGATGAACTCATAGATGGATCTTGGTGAAACCGTAGGAAAAATTTTAATTTTCTGCTACGTTCCCCAACATCTCGGACTTCTAACTATGTTAGAAGGAGCAGTATCCCATCCAGGCGACCGTGTCTCGCTCGTGCCAGCACGTTGGCGTGCATGTTGGTCTTGAGCACCCCGAGATCCACCAGCTTGATCTTGTCCCAACGAACGTATGGTACTGCGAATACCATGACGCTGTCGGTCCTGCGCCTCCTGAGATGGGCGCGGTACATGTACGGACGCCGAGGTCTGCGCAGCCTTGTCCTTGGACCTGGCAGCATCGTGAGCTTCCTCGTCGGCGTCCGTTCTTCCGCCGGCGTCTACTCCACCACCCGTTTGCTCCGGTGGTGGTGGAAGTGACATGGACGGAGCAGCTGCCGCTGAAGTCTTCTTCTTCGGTGGCATATCGATGAAGAAAATGAAGATCTAGCTCGTCTGAACGCCGGATCAGGTTCACGCAATCTCGACGCCCCCTACCTGGCGCGCCAAAGATGTCGGGGAAACTGATCCACGAACACCTATGGGACCGGCGGACCAAGCCCCTTTCGGTTCGGCGGGGGGCGGAGATCACACGAAAAGCAGATCGAGGCAAAGCACACGAGCAGTTTACCCAGCTTCGGAGCTCTCCGGAGAGATAATACTCCTACTGCTGCTTGTCTGATTGTATTGTGTTCTTGCTCGGGAGCGCTGAATGCTATAGTACATTCGTGCTGCTAACGAGACCAAGCGTGTGTGTATTTTGGCCTTCGAACCCCTTCTACGTTGCGCACGGGCCTCCTTTTATATGTCCAAGGGGTCACCGACAGGTGGCAACGCAGACAAGGGTAAAAACGTAAAAGGAGCTACGGTTGGTTCAACTATTTGTACAGTGTATCCTACCTAACCCTGACGGCAGGGGACAAGGGCATTAAATGCCCGTCTGTGTCGCCCAAACAGTGCAGAAAAGGACCGTCAGGGACGCCACCGTTCGCCACGATGGCGATCTTGTCAGCGTTGCATGCCACCGCGCACCGCTGGCTGCACAGCCTCCTGCCACGCGCGCCTGGAAAGGCCCCAGGGCGACACGTTGGTGGATGTGCTGGAGCGCGGGTACAGGGTGGTTACTTGCCGCGGCAAGCGCCTTGCCGCGGTCGTTGTCTTGTCGCGCCCGGAAGCTTGTCGCTCTCTAGGCCTTGCCGGGACGCGGGGCGCGTTGCGGCAAGTTCCTTGAGATGCCTTTGGTTGGCCTTCCCGGCAAGCTCCTCTTGCCGGGGCCTTGTATCCTTGGCTTGAATACATTGTTCTTGAATGGCTCCAAGGGAACCACGGAGGACCTTGGCGGTCGCCCGGCAAGCCTTGCCGCGGGGTGCTGCAACTGCCCGTGCACAAGTTCGGGATACTAGGGTACCCCTACTCTAGTACACCGACACCCAAGATATTCAAGGATAGCCAAAATCCTAAGCTTGGGGATGCCCCGGGAAGGCATCCCCTCTTTCGTCTTCGTTCATTGGTAACTTTACTTGGAGCTATATTTTTATTCGCCACATGATATGTGTTTTGCTTGGAGCGTCGTGTATTATATTAGTCTTTGACTTTTAGTTTACCACAATCATCCTTGTTGTACACACCTTTTGGGAGAAGCCTATTTGATTAGAATTTGCTAGAATACTCTATGTGCTTCACTTATATCTTTTGAGCTTGATAGTTTTTGCTCTAGTGCTTCACTTATATCTTTTAGAGCACGGTGGTGAATTAATTTTGAAGAAATTGCTAGTCCCTCATGCTTCACTTATATTATTTTGAGAGTCTTTTAGAACAGCATGGTATTTGCTATGATCATAAAGTTGGTCCTAGAATGATGAGCTTCCAAGTTGGGTATAATAAAAACTATCATAGAAAGTGAATTGGATGCTATGATCAATTTGATGCTTGATAATTGTTTTGAGATATGGAGGTAGTGATATTAAAGTCATGCTAGTTGGGTGATTATGAATTTAAAGAATGCTTGTGTTGAAGCTTGTGATTCCCGTAGCATGCACGTATTGTGAACCGCTTTGTGATGAAGTTGGAGCACAATTTTATTTATTGATTGTCTTCCTTATGAGTGGCGGTCGGGGACGAGTGATGGTCTTTTCCTACCAATCTATCCCCCTAGGAGCATGTGCGTAGTGCTTTGGTTTTTGATGACTTGTAAATTTTTGCAACAAGTATATGAGTTCTTTTGATTAATGTTGAGTCCATGGATTATACGCACTCTTTCACCCTTCCACCATTGCTAGCCTCTCTTGTACTGCGCAACTTTCGCCGGTACCATACACCCACCATACTCCTTCCTCAAAACAGCCACCATACCTACCTATTATGGCATTTCCATAGCCATTATGAGATATATTGCCATGCAACTTTCCACCATTCCGTTCATATGACACACATTACTTTTGTCATATTGCTTTTTTGCTTGATCATGTAGTTGACATTGTATTTGTGGCAAGGCCACCTTCATAATTTTCATACATGTCGCTCTTGATTCATTGCATATCCCGGTACACCGCCGGAGGCATTCATGTAGAGTCATATCTTGTTCTTGCTTTGAGTTGTAAATCCATAAAAGTGTGATGATCTTCATTATTAGAGCATTGTCCTAGTGAGGAAAGGATGATGAAGACTATGATTCCCCCACAAGTCGGGATGAGACTTCGAACTTTACAAAAAGAAAAAAAAGAAAAAAGAAAAAAAAAGAGAAAGGCCAAAAAAGAAAAGAAAAAAAGAAGGCCAAAGAAAAAGAAAAAGAAAAGAAAAAAAAGAAAAGAAAGAAAAAACTAAAATGAGAGAAACAGAGAGAAGGGACAATGCCACTATCTCTTTTCCACACT
This sequence comes from Triticum dicoccoides, assembly GCF_002162155.2. Lineage (NCBI taxonomy): Eukaryota > Viridiplantae > Streptophyta > Magnoliopsida > Poales > Poaceae > Triticum > Triticum dicoccoides. Next base: position 319,629,321 of record NC_041383.1, on the reverse strand, counting down.
TGTGCTTCAAAATAGCACCATGATCTTCATGATATAGAGTCTCATATGTTGTCACTTTCATATACTAGTGGGAATTTTTCATTATAGAACTTGACTTGTATATTCCAATGATGGGATTCCTCAAAGTGCCCTAGGTCTTCGTGAGCAAGCAAGTTGGATGCACCCCACTTAGTTTCTTTTGTTGAGCTTTCATATATTTATAGCTCTACTGCATACGTTGCATGGCAATCAATACTCACTCACATTGATATCTATTAATGGGCATCTCCATAGCCCGTTGATACGCCTAGTCGATGTGAGACTATCTTCTCCTTTTTGTCTTCTCCACAACCACCATTCTATTCCACTTATAGTGCTATGTCCAAGGCTCACGCTCATGTATTGCATGAAAGTTGAACAAGTTTGAGATTATTAAAGTATGAAACAATTGCTTGGCTTGTCATCGGGGTTGTGCATGATTAAATACTTTGTGTGATGAAGATAGAGAAAGAGCCAGACTATATGATTTTGTAGGGATAGCTTTCTTTAGCCATGTTATTTTGAGAAGACATGATTACTTTGATTAGTATGCTTGAAGTATTACTATTTATTATATCAATATGAACTTTTATTTTGTATTCATTTGGATCTGAAAATTCATGCCACAATAAAGAAAATTACATTATGAATTATGCTAGGTAGCATTCCACATCAAAAATTCTCTTTTTATCATTTACCTACTCGAGTACGAGCAGGAATTAAGCTTGGGGATGCTTGATACGTCTCCAACGTATTATAATTTTTGATTGTTCCATGCTATTATATTACCCCTTTTGGATGTTTATGGACTTTATTCTACACATTTATATCATTTTTGGGACTAACCTACTAACCGAAGGCCCAGCCCATATTGTTGTTTTTTGCCTATTTCAGTGTTTCGAAGAAAAGGAATATCAAACGGAGTCCAAACGGAATGAAACCTTCGGGAGCGTGATTTTTGGAACGAACGTGATCCGGAGAGCTTGGAGTGCAAGTCAAGAAGCTTCCGAGGGCCCCATGAGATAGGAAGCCACCGACGTACTTGTTCCTCCTATATATACCTACGTACCCCGAAAACATCCAGGAGCACCACAAAACACAATTTCCACCGCCGTAACCTTCTGTATCCGCGAGATACCATCTTGGAGCCTTCGCCGGCACTCTGCCAGAGGGGGAATCCACCACAGAGGGCCTCTACATCAACATCCTTGCCCCTCCGATGAGTTGTGAGTAGTTTACCACAGACCTACGGGTCCATTGTTATTAGCTGGATGGCTTCTTCTCTCTTTTTGGATCTCAATACAATGTTCTCCCCCTCTCTTGTGGAGATCTATTCGATGTAAACTCTTTTTGCGGTGTGTTTCTCGAGATCCGATGAATTGTGGGTTTATGATCAAGTTTATCTATGAATAATATTTGAATCTTCTCTGAATTCTTTTATGTATGATTGAGTTATCTTTGCAAGTCTCTTCGAATTATCAGTTTGGTTTGGCCTACTAGATTGGTCTTTCTTGCCATGGGAGAAGTGCTTAGCTTTGGGTTCAATCTTGCAGTGTCCTTACCCAGTGACAGAAAGGGTTGCAAGGCACGTATTGTATTGTTGCCATTGAGGATAACAAGATGGGGTTTATATCATATTGCATGTGTTTATCCCTCTACATCATGTCATCTTGTTTAATGTATTGTTCTGTTCTTATGAACTTAATACTCTAGATGCAAACAGGAGTCGGTCGATGTGTGGAGTAATAGTAGTAGATGCAGGCAGGGGTCGGTCTACTTGTTATGGACGTGATGCCTATATACATGATCATGCCTAGATAATCTCATAACTATGCGCTTTTATATCAATTGCTCGACAGTAATTTGTTCACCCACCGTAACACTTATGCTATCTTGAGAGAAGCCTCTAGTGAAACCTATGGCCCCCGGGTCTATCTCTTATCATATTTGCTTTCAATCTACCATTACTTGCATCTTTACTTTTTGCATCTATATTAGAAAATACCAAAAATATATTTATCTTATCAATTTATCTTTATTAGATCTCACTTTCGCAAGTGGCTGTGAAGGGATTGACAACCCCTTTATTGAGTTGGTTGCGAGTTCTCAGTTTGTTTGTGTAGGTGCGTGGGACTTTTGAGGAGCCTCCTACTGGATTGATACCTTGGTTCTTAAAACTGAGGGAAATACTTACGCTACACTTTGCTGCATCACCCTCTCCTCTTCGAGGAAAACCAACGCAAGCTCAAGACGTAGCAATGGGCAAAGGAAGGAGAAGGCGTGGGTGAAAAAGGATGAATCCTTATCCCTTTATAAAGGCAGTAAAAGTCATGCGCCTCCCTGCTCGCCTTAAAATTCGCCTATTCCCCAAGCGCCATGCAGATGACACAGTTGGGTTACCCATGCCCGTATTGATGAGAATCCCATGATAAGGGGACACGATCTCTGCTTTGACAAGACGTTCCAATGAAACCGTACCTGGAAATACAGAGCGACAGGGTAAAAACGGTTCGAATAATGACTGGGCAGTGGCGTGATGTCACGCTACAAAAAGCAGTCAGCGGCTTGGACTCGTGAAATATTATACTCTCTATGTTTGTGTGTGGTACTTGTTTTGCAGAGCCGGACACGTTTTATCTGTTCAGAAGGCTATGTTGGAGTATTTGGAGAAGGAACCCGCCTTGCAATGCCGCAGACGATCTGTGCACCAGACTCATCGTCATTGAAGCCTGGTTTAGGGGCTACCAAGGGAGTCCTGGACTAAGGGGTCCTCGGACAGCCGGACTGTATACTTGGTCCGGACTGTTGGACTATGAAGATACAACATAGAAGACTTCGTCCCATGTCCGGATGGGACTCTCCTTTGCGTGGAAGGCAAGCTTGGCGATTTCTATATGTACATTCCTTTCTCTGTAACCGACTTTGTACAACCCTAGTCCCCCCTGGTGTCTATATAAATCGGAGGGTTTAGACTTCTAGGGTTTGGCGACAACAATTATAAACTCATAGGCTAGACTTCTAGGGTTTAGCCATTACGATCTGATGGTAGATCCACTCTTGTAAAACTCATATTCATCAAGATCAATCAAGCAGGAAGTAGGGTATTACCTCCATAGAGAGGGCCCAAACCTGGGTAAACATTGTGTCCCTCGCCTCCTGCTACCATTAGCCTTAGACACATAGTTCGGGACCCCCTATCCGAGATCTGCCGGTTTTAACACCGACACCTGGCGCCATACCTTTTGCTTCACAGGTCGTGCGTTGGGGCACACGGCTAAGTGGTGCTCGATCACCTCCCTCAATACACATGACATGTCTGATGCTATCCAGGCAAACATATCAGCATTTTCCCAGAGGAATTCGAAGAGTGCGCCTTACTATTTGGGAGAGAGGCCTGCCCCTATGGAGACAGAGGGGCCTCAGCTGCTGCCGTCCGGTGACACCTTATTGGTCTCTGCACGGACTTGCAAGAAATATGGCTTCTTCTTCACGGGGGCGGGCTAGGCAGGCCCTGCCTCGTCTTCGTCTACAGGGTCATAGTGGCAGCAGCCTGATGTCGCTTGAACTATGTCGGTATTTCCCCAAAGAGGAAGGGATGATGCAACACAACTTTAGTAGGTATTTCCCTCAGTTATGAAACCAAGGTTATCGAACCAAGCAACACAATGTAGACGGTACCTGCACACAAAAAATAAATACTTGCAACCCGACGTGTGAAAGGGGTTGTCAATCCCTTTCGGGTAATGGTGCTAGAAATTATCGCGTTGACGGGATAAAAATTGTGGTAGATTGATAGATGCAAATAAAACTCAGCGAGGTATTTTTGGGTTTTTGATAATATAGATCTAAAAATAAAAGATGCAAATAAATAAAAAGGCAAATAGAAATATAGATTTGAAAATATATGACAAGAAAATAGACCCGGGGGCCGTAGATTTCACTTGTGGCTTCTCTCGAGAAAATAGCCGAATTACTGTTGGGCAATTGATAGAACTTCAAATAATTATAATGATATCCAGGCAATGATCATTATATAGGTATCACGTCCAATATTAGTAGACCGACTCCTATCTGCATCTACTACCATTACTCCACACATCGACCGCTATCAAGCATGCATCTAGTGTATTAAGTTCATGGAGAAACGGAGTAATTAAATAAGAACGATGCCATGATGTAGGCAAGATCTATTCATGTAGGAATAGACCCCATCTTGTTATCCTTAATGACAACAATCAATACATGTCTTGCTGCCCCTTCTGTCACTAGGAAAGAACACCACACCACCGAACCCATCACAAAGCACCTCTTCCCATGGTAAGAAAAATTGATCTAGTCGATCCAACTAAATCAAAGATTCGAAGAAGAAATACGAGGCTATAAGTAATCATGCCTATAAGATATCAAAAGAAGACTCAAATAACTTTGATGGATAAAATAAATCTGATCATAAATTCAAAGTTCATTGAATCCCAACAAACACACCACAAAAAGAGTTACATCAAATAGATCTCCAAGAGACCACTATATTGATAATCAAAAGAGGAGAGGGACCATCTAGCTACTGACTATGGACCCATAGGTATACAATGAACTACTCACGCATCATCGAAGAGGCACCAATGAGGATGATGAACCCCTCTGTGATGGTGTCTAGATTGGATTTGGTGTTTCAAGAACTTGCGGCGGCTAGAATTGTGTTTCATCGACTCCCCTAGGGTTTTTGGATTTTCGGGGTATTTATAGAGCAAAGAGGAGGCACGGGAGGCGGCTGAGGTGGGCACAACCCACCAGGGTGTGCTTGGGCCCACAGGCGCATGCAGGTGGGTTGTGCTCCCCTCAGATCCTCCCTCTGGTACTTCTTTGGCCCAACATGTGTCTTATGGTCCAGAAAAATTATCCAAACGTTTTGCTACGTTTGGACTCCATTTAGTATTGGTTTTTTGCGGAGTAAAAAAACATGCAAAAAACAACAACTGGCATTGGGCACTATGTTAATAGGTTAGTCCCAAAAATGATATAAAGTTGCTATAATATGATTGTAAAACATCCAAGAATGATAATATAACAACATGGAACAATCAAAATTTATAGATACGTTGGAGACGTATCAGCATCACCGAGCTTAATTCCTACCCGTCCTCGAGTAGGTAAATGATAAAAACATAATTTTTGATGTGGAATGCTGCCTAACATGTTCATCACATTCTTTTCTTTTGTAGATGGACATTTGTACTTTTATATGGTTCAAAGCAATATTCTAGTTTTGACATGAAGATTTGAATACTCAAGCATATCAAGAAGCAACCATGTCTTTCAAAATATCAACACTAAAGCAAGTTATCCCTAGCCCATTATTCTCAATCATTGAGCCATTCATGAAACACACTCGCATATCAGCTACACCCAATGCTCAAGTATGATCATAGTGCCCTTTAGTTGGTGCTTTATAAGAGAAGATGGAGACTTAAATAAAAATAAATATTACATAAAGTAAATAAAATGGCCCTCGCAGTGGGAAGTAGGGATTTGTAGAGGTGCCAGAGCTCAAATTGAGAGATAAAATTTTTGGGTGGCATGCTTTTCCTGTCAACGAAAACGATCGAGTAGTTCCCAATACTTTCCATGCTAGATATATCATAGGCGGTTCCAAACAAAAAAAAAGTTTATTCCTTTTCCACCATATTTTCACATTCCATGGCTAGACGCATCCACGGGTGCCATCCATACCAACACTTTCCAAGGAATTTATTATTTGACAACATAAAGTAAATTCATTTTTCATTTCGGGACTGTGCATCCCTAATACCTTTGTCATACTCTCGTGCAATGACAAGTGGATAAACACTCATCTTGAGAATAACACATCTAGCAGGAAAAATATTAGCCACCCCTACCTTTTCATGAGTGGTACGAGCACACAAAAATGTTTTTTTTGAAAATTAGAGATGGCACATGCAAATTTTCTTAGAATGGCATGGAAATACCGTATATAGGTAGGTATAGTGGACTCTTATGGAAAAACTAGGTTAAAGGATTTTGGATGCACCCATAGTATTCCTACTTAGTACAAGTGAAGCCTAGCAAAAAGATTGAGAAGCATCCAACCAAGAAACGAAAAATATCATAAGCGAGCATTAAGCATAACTAACACCGAATAGTGCACCATAAGTAGGATGTAATTTCATTGCATAACTATTGACTTTCGTTCTTGCATAGGGAATCACAAACCATAACACCAATATTCTTACTAAAACACAATTACTCATCAACATGACTCACATATCACTATCATCATATCACAAAACTATTAAAAAGAATCAAGTTTATTTTGTCCAATGATCTTCATGATTTTTTTATTATATCCCTCTTGAATATCTATTACTTTGGGACTAGTTTCATAAGTTGCTTTTGATAGCTCAGATGAATCTAAGTGAAGAACATGAACATAAAGATTTTTGTCTCTCAAAATAATATAAGTGAAGCATGACAGAATTTCTTCAAAAATTACTAACTCTCAAATAAATCTAAGTGAAGCATGATAGCATTTCCTCAAAAATATTAAAGCACACCATCCTCAACAAGATATAAGTGAAGCACTAGAGCAATTCCATAGCTTAATTTTTTTAAGTGAAGCACATAGAGCAATTCTAGCATACCATAATTTTGGCTCTCTCAAATAGGTGTGTTCAGCAAGGATACTCGACTCAAAACAAAAAACAAAACAAGCAAAGACTCATATAATACAAGACGCTCCAAGAAAAACTCATGATATGTGATGAATAAAAATATAGGTCCAAGTAAAATACTGATGGTCGTTAGTAGAAAGAGGGGATGCCACTCGGGGAACTCCCAAAGCTCGACTGCTTGTTCATCCTTGAATATTACCTTGGGGTGTCATGGGCATCCCCAAGCTTAGGCTCTTCTTACTCCTTATTCCTTTATCCATCGTGATCTCACCCAAAAGTTGAAAACTTCAATCACACAAAACTTAACAAAACCTTCGTGAGATCTGTTAGTATAACAAAGCAAATCACTACTATAAGTACTATTGCAAACCCATTCATATCTTATTATTGCATTATATCTACTGTATTCCAACTTTGCTATGGCTCATACCCCCCGGTACAACCCATAGATTCATCAAAATAAACACACAATGCAAAGAAAACATAATCTGTCAAAAACAGAATAGTCTATAGCAATCTGAAAACTTCGTATACTTCTGTAACTCCAAAAATTCTGAAAAATTAGGACAACATAGTCAATTTGTATATCAATCTTGTGTACAAAATTCAGAGCAAATCACGTTTCTATGATTTATGAAAATTATTTTACTGAGCGCAAAAGTTTTGGTTTTTCAACAAGATCAAATCAACTATCACCCAACATGATCCCAAAGGCTTTGCTTGGCCCAAACACTAACTAAAACATAACACACATCTAATCATAGGTATATTTATATATTTATTGCAAAACAACAAGAAAACCAAAAAAGAAAAAAGATAAAGATTGGGTTGCCTCCCAACAAGTGCTATCGTTTTATGCCCCTAGCTAGGCATAAGGCATAGATTCAAGTGTTATCATCTTTAGTTTCGAACTCTTAAATCAAACACTTAGAATTCTTCAAAGAATTAGCATACAACTTTTTGATAACAATACTCCAAGGAACAGGGTTGAAGAATTCAGTCTTGCATGTAGGGTCTTTTATCACTTCAACAAAATCGGGGTGAATACTAATCATCTTAAGATCTTATTTGTTGTTATTAGAAGTTGTACCCTTGTTCTTAGTGATTTGAGTAATCTTGCTAATTTTAACGTGAGTTTTTCAATAGTTTTAGTAGAAGCAAAAGCCGAGCTCAAATTACTAAAAATTTCTTCCAACTTATCAATCCGAGAAGGACTGTCTTCAATTCTTTCGTGAATTACGGTTCCCTTTTCTTTTAGCATCTCTAGCAAGATTATGCATCTTTTTATCCAAGTTCTCGAGATGTTCTTCAGTAAGCATTTTCCGTTCAATAGCATCTAGCCTTTCCGTAACATGCTCGAAAGTTAAAGTTGTTTCATTAATCATAAGAGGTGGTGATCCCACTAGATTTCCCAGAGCATTAAAAGCATCTAGAGAAGGACACATCAAGAAATTCCCACCGGTAATCATATCAAGGATGAATCTATACCAAGTAGTGATGTCCACATAAAAATAGCTAAGAAGCACAACAGTAGATTGCTTACGAATAGATCTATTATGAGCATTGCAAGAATTATATCAAGCATCTTTTAAATTCTCCCCTCCCCTTTGTTTGAAGTTAAGAACCTCGTTCTTTGGGGTGCACGCAATAGAGGAATAACTATCCATAGCGACAAAAGTGACAAACAAAATAGCACACAAAAACAGACCTGATGAGAAAACGGCGAACAAAAAAGAGGGCGAATAAAATGACAAATTTTGTGAAGTGGGAGAGATGAAAATGAGAGGCAAATGGAAAATAATGTAAATTGCAAGGAGATGAGATTTGTGATTAGGAACCTGATGGATGTTAATGATGGCTCCCCGACAATGGCGCTAGAAATTGGCACGTTGTCGGGAGACTACCTTGACTTGATCCTCCCTGGCAACGCCGCCATATGTTCCTTTTGATGTCTCTTGAACTATGTCTGTATTTCCCCAAAGAGGAAGGGATGATGCAGCACAACTTCGGTAGGTATTTCCCTCAGTTATAAAACCAAGGTTATCAAACCAGTAGGAGAACCAAGAAATACTATGTAAATGGTACATGCACACAAAGAATAAATACTTGCAAGCGCACGTGTTAAAGGGGTTGTCAATCCCTTTCGGGTAACGGTGCCAGAAATTGTCATGTTGATAGGATAAAAATTGTGGTAGATTCATAGATGCAAATAAAAGCAAAAAAACTCACCGATGTATTTTTGGGTTTTTGATAATATAGATCTAAAAATAAAAGATGCAAATAAATAAAAAGGCAAAAAGCAATATAGATATGAAAATATATGATGAGAAAATAGACCCAAGGGCTATAGATTTCACTAGTGGCTTCTCTCAAGAAAATAGCATACGGTGGGTAATCGAATTACTGTTGGGAAATTGATAGAACTTCAAATAAGTATGACGATATTCAGGCAATGATCATTATATAGGCATCACGTCCAAGATTAGTAGACCGACACCTGCCTGCATGTACTACTATTACTCCACACATCGACTGCTATCCTACATGCATCTAGTGTATTAAGTTCATGGAGAAACAAAGTAATGCAATAACAATGATGACATGATGTAGACAAGATCTATTCATGTAGGAATAGACCCCATCTTGTCATCCTTAATGGCAAAGATCTATACGTGTCTTGATGCCCCTTCTATCACTGGGAAAGAACACCGCACAGCCGAACCCATGACAAAGGACCTCTTCCCATGGCAAGCAAAATCGATCTAGTCGGCCTAACTAAACCAAAGATTCAAAGAAGAAATACAACGCTATAAATAATCATGCATATAAGATATCAGAAGAAGACTCAAATATCTTTCATGGATAAAATAGATCTCATCATAAACTCAAAGTTCATCGGCTCCCAACAAACACACCACAAAAAGAGTTACATAAAATAGATCTCCAAGAGGCCATTGTATTGAGAATCAAAAGAGAGAGAGAGAGAGAGAGGGAGAGAGAGAGAGAGAAAGAGAGGAAGCCATCTAGCTACTGAGTACGGACCCGTAGGTCTATAATGAACTACTCACGCATCACCGGAGATGCACCAATGAGGATGATGAACCCCTTCATGATGGTGTCTAGATTGGATCTGGTGTTTTTGAAACTTGCCACAGCTGGAATTGTGTATCGTCGACTCCCCTAGGGTTTTTGGATTTTCGGGGTACTTATAGAGCAAAGAGGCAGTGCAGGAGGCGGCTGAGGAGGGAACAACCCACCAGGGTGCGACTGGGCCCCTAGTCGCCCCCAGGTGGGTTGTGCTCCCCTCGGAGCCTCCCTGGTACTTCTTTGGCCCAACAGGTGTCTTCTGGTCCAGAAAAAATCACCAAAAAGTTTAGCTGCGTTTGGACTCTGTTTGGTATTGATTTTCTGCGAAGTAAAAAAACAAGCAAAAAATAGCAACTGGCACTGGGCACTATGTCAATAGGTTAGTCCTAAAAATGATATAAAGTTGCTATAAAATGATTGTAAAACATCCAAGAATGATAATATAACAACATGGAACAATCAAAAATTATAGACGTATCATAGACTTGTAGGCATCCTCGAGGGTGTGCATCGCATCCTTCTCATCACAGCGGATGGTGATGGTCACACTGCTGCCCAACATCTTGACTGTGTTGTAGGTGTGGTGGGTCACTGCCATGAACTTGGCGAGCATAGGGTAGCCTAGGATGGCGCTGTAGGGCAGGCCAATGTGTGCCACGTCGAAGAAGATGAGCTCGGTGTGGTAGTTCTTGTGGGAGCCGAAGGCGATGGGAAGGCGCACCTGCCACAGGGGCAACATGGAGGCATCAGTCACACCTGAGAAGGGCCTTGTGGGCATCAGGCACTCTTAGGGCACATGAAGTAGCTTCAAGGTGTCCATAGAGATCACGTTGAGGCCGACGCTGCCGTCGATGAGTGTCTTGGTGATTGCGAGGTTGTTGATGGTGGGTGTGCACAGCAGAGGGATGGTGCCCACGGACTTGGTAGACTTGCGGTGGTTGTCGTAGTCTAAGCCTATAGGGTACTGTGACCACTTGAGGGGCTTGGCGTCTGCAGACTTCTGGAGGGCTGCGTTCACCTCGTGAGAGAACTTCTTGAAGTGGCGGTTGGATGGGGGAGCCTGGGCTCGGCAAAGGATGCAAACCACTGTGCGTGGCTCCTGGTAGCCCCCAACATCCTCCTTGAGCAGGTTGTCATTGATGTGGTTGGAGCATGGCAGCGCCGTGTTGGCCCGCCGAGGATTGGCCTCACAAGGGTCAGCCTGCCGAGGCTAGTTCTGCCAACCTGAAAGTGTGTTATATCGACTAGAGGGCGGTGAATAGGCGATTTTTATGAATTCTTCACTGAGGAATTTGCTGGTGAGGAAATTCCTAAATGAAGAACTACTAGTAGCGGAATAAGTACTCAGAAGTAAACATAGCAGAATACAAGCATAGTCATCATGACAAGATGAAGACAAGCACAGAGTACAAAAAGCATAAACCCAGGATAATAAAAGAAAGAAGACGGACAGACTGAAGAAATTGAACTGAGGAAATTGAGAAAGTCTTCAGTCAAAGTCTTCAAACAGATATGAAAAGGCACACAACAACAGACATGAGGAAATGAAAGAGTTGAGGAAATAGAACCAGTAAGCTTGGCGAAGACAATGATTTGGTAGACCAGTTCCAACTGCTGTCTCAGTTGTACATCTGGTTGGAGCGGCTGAGTATTTAAACTCGAGGACACCCAGTCCCGGACACACAGTCCTCACCGTATTCTCCTTGAGCTAAGGTCACACATACCTCGCCCAATCACTCGTGGTAAGTCTTCAGATGACTTCCGAACCTTCACAAACTCGGTCACTCGGCGATCCACAATTCCTCTTGGATGCTCTAGACCTTGACGCCTAACCGTCTGGAAGAAGCACAATCTTCAAAGGAAACAAGCATCGGATCCACGCAGGATCAATCTCTTCAGTGATGCTCAATCACTTTGGGTTTGTAGGTGTTGGGTTTTGGATTTTTCTCACTTGATGATTTTCACTCAAAGTCCTCGGAGGATGGGATGCTCTCAATTGACAAGTGTCAGTTTCTCTCGGAGCAGCCAACCAGCTAGTGGTTGAAGGGGGCGGCTATTTATAGCCTAGGGAGCAGCCCGACATGATAAGACATAAATGCCCTTGTTTGATATGATCGTTAGGTGGGTATATATTTTGGAACAGCTGGCACATAGCACAGCAATGGTCGGAAATTTGACTATCAAATTTCTCAGGGCTATGATGTTCCTCACTGTGTAGGCAATTCACACTGATGAATTCCTAACTTCTCAGTCAGAACAAATTCCTTAGGGACCAGAAGAACTTTTTCTCTGTCACTGAAGAATATGACTAAATTGTATGAGATTTCCAATGGCTTCACTCGAAGGGATTGGTAGGTGTAGGATTTTGAGTTGAGCATCACATGGAAATTTTTCCTTAGTATTTCCTCGACCCCCTTTAACAGTACGGTGTTTCCTATGACTCAAGAAAGAGAAAATGAAACTACAAAAACAAAAGTCTTCACGCTTCATGTTCTTCGAATGATTTCCAAGTCTTCAAGGTCACACCAATTTCTTCACTTTCAAAGTCTTCAGAAAGTCTTCAGTTGAAGAACTTCATTTTTAGGGGTCGACTTTCTCTGTAAATATCAAACTCCTTGTAGACTTATAGACCTGCGTACACTCACAAACGCATCAGTCACTTAACCTATAAGATATAGAAGAACTCCCCCTGAAGATGTGCATAGTGAGGAATTTGCTTTTGAAGCAATGCACACTTGAAGAGTATAATCATGGAGATCTCCCCCTATATCTTGTAATTCATACACGCATTTGATATATAATATGAAGAATTTGAGATGCATGATGAAATATGGTGACTGATGTAATTCAGCATGCGTGCATTAACATTAATGAGGAATAAGCATGCAGAAGAACACATCAAAAGTATCAGGTCACCATAGAGTTTAAGATTACAACTCGATCTAGCAAAGTCATCAGAAGAACGAGAGTTGTAACTTAGCAAAAAAATGCCCATATAAGATAGACCCGCTTGAAGACTAACTCAAATTTCTCCACCTTTGTCATCGAATGACCAAAAGGGTTGAGTGTGAGGACTAACGCCCCTGAAGAATATCATGAAGATGTAGGAGCGCTAGCATTGTCAGGGTCTTGAGTCGCTGTAGGGCCTGCTGCAGTGTCGTCCAAGTCTTCATGCTCGTCTGTGGCACGTGATGAAGAAAATGAGCTGGCCACCAAGGAAGGAACCTTGACCCTCTTGAATTTCTTCGGTGGAGGAGCAGACCAGTAAAAGTCTTGCTTGAAGCCCATTTGCTTTAGATCTTCTTCACCATATAGATGTGACAGAATAGCCCAGGTGCGATCAAACACTTCATGGAGGTAGTAGTGGTTTTTCTTCACGGCATTATGTGTGGAAGTCATGTTGTGAAGAATAGAACCAAACTGACGCTTAACCCACTTGTGGTTGCGATCCACCTTCTAATGAAGACTTATCAGCAGTTCACGATCAGTCAACACACGAGGAGCAGTAGCTTGAGGACTTGTCTTGGTAGCATTGGCAGCAGTATCATGAGTGGCAGAGTCATGATTGGTGGAGTAAGATGCAGCTTTGCGGAATTGACCATCCAATGGACGAATGCCTTCATCGATAACTGCTGGTGACTTGCCCTTCTCATCAGATGAGGAAATTGTCCGCTTGAGGACTTCAATAGGGGGCAAGTAGCTAAGGTGATTCTGAAAATCAGCCTTGTAGTTGAGTGAAGACCTTGTTCTGAGGAATCTCATGATCCACGGTGCGTAAGGCTTCAGCTCAAATGGAGAAAGTGCAACATTCGCCAGAGTCCTCATGAAGAAATCATGATAATTTATGGGAATGCCATGCATGATGTTGAAAAGCATGTGCTTCATCATTCCGATAATTTCTTCATCGAATGAGTCATGGCCTTTGATGGGACTTATGGTCTTCGTTAGAATGCGGCAGATTGTTATTGGTACATAGAGCAATTCCTTCACGAGGAATTTGCTCCCTGGAGCTTCTCCTGGCTTCAGCGGCTTCATGAGCACTTGCATATAGTGATCAGTGAGTTCAGGCTCATCATACAGACAATGAGCACCGTCAAGTGGAGGACTGATTGGTAGGGCACGAAGCAATTCAGTGGCTGGTGCCTTGTAACGAGTGTTTTTAGTCATCCAGTCCAACACCCATGAGTTGACTTTAGTAGCATCGCCTGTGATATGCTAAGTTGCATAGAACTGAAGAATAAGTTCTTCATTCCAATCAACAATGTCAGAGCAGAAATTGAGCAAGCCAGCGTCATGAATCATGCTGAGGACTTGAGAGAAGCAAGGCATGGATTCCATGTCCACATGAGAAATATGCTCATGATCGAAGACTTTGTCCTTGTTGAAGAGCACTGAGGAATAGAAGTTGGCCTGGCTGGCAGTCCAGAAGTGCTTCTTTCTAAGACAAGCATTGTCATAGGGGTTGAAATCAGTGAAGAACACGTGCTCGCTGAAGAAATCATCAGCCTTGAATTTTTGCTTTTTGGAGAAGGGATCCTTTGGCTTGGGCTGAGGAGTGTCAGTCAATTGCAGCACCACCTCAGGAATCGCAATCTCAGGTTCCTCAGGCTGAGGAATTTCAGGCTCTTCAGCAGCTTCAGCCTGGCTAGCCAATTCTTCATTAACAATTTCTTCAGCACTAGTGGCTGGAATTTCTTCATGAACACTTGGGGTTGCATGAGGTTCTTCAGATCCCATTTGCACTTCAGTGGTAGTAGGGGACTGAGGAATAGCTTGAAGGGGAGTGAACATTGGAGAGTTGGGATGTTGACTATCCCAAAATTCATCATTGAGCACAGGAGTGGTACAACCAATGTCCACATCCTCCTCTTCAATTTCTTCAACACCTGCCTCTTCAGCAGTAAACTGAGGCAAAGGTGAGGAAATGATTGGGGTTGAAGGGATCTTATCCACTTCAATTTCTTCGTCCAACTGCTCTGAAGAAGCAGAAGGAGTTTCTTCATCAGATTCATCAGGTATCACATAATCTTCACCAAAAGGAACAAGGTCCTTTGATGGCATTGATGAGACTGGAACGTCATCAATTGGATTGTCAATCAAACTGATCAGAGTCTTCATATTCTTAGGAGCTGAAGAATTTCAAGAAGTTGATGCCCTCCTTTTCTTCACAGTTGCACGTTCTGCAGCCTTGTTCTTCTTCGCATATGCAGATGGAAGGATTGGAGTTGGTGTAGGCGCAGGAGGTGCAGAGGACTTTGGTTCATTTTCTTCAGGCGCAACTAATGCAGTTGCCCTGACTTGTTCACTTTCTTCAGGCGCACCACTAGTGGATGCCCTGGCAATATCTTCAGCGGCTGGAATAGAGTCATCAGCCCTGGCACTCTCATTTTCTTCAGCAGCCTGATTGTCATCAGCGGTGCTGGCATTTTCTTCAGTAGGCTGAGTAGAAGCCTCAGCCTCAGCCTGAGTAACTTCAACGTGCACAGGTGAAGCAACACCTGAAGTGAATTTCTTCATCAGATTGACGAAATGCACCTTGGCACCCTTCCAATCAGCATAATAGCGATCAAATTCATCGCTCAGTTGTTTGATTTCCACTTGCAAGGCAAGGCGCTGATCAGGAGTGAGAGTGAGGACATTGTCCTTGAGGTAGCGCTGTTTCTTGTACTGCACTTTCTTCAAACTTCTGACTGGTTCAAATTTCCATTTCTCTTCTTCAATGAAGGCAGTGAGAACATGACTTTGACCAGGAGTGAGGTTCATCTCCGGCAAAGGTGTGTTAGGATCCTTGTGCCACATGTCAATGTAGTCGAGGATCAACTTGGGATCCAGCATCAGTGGCACATTACTGCCTTTGGCTCTAGCGGCCCTGGCTTGCCTGTTTCTGATGATTTCGGCAAGTTCTTCATCATCAGCCTCATCATCATCAGATGGTACATGGAAGGCGACCTGCTTCTTGTGAGGAGTTGGGCAAGTGCCTCGTCTAGCAGTGGCCTTTTTCTTCAGCAGAGAGCGACCAGCTGAGGAATTTCGAGCAACTCAGGAGCTTGCAGATGCTCCTGAGGCAATAGAGAAGCCTTGAGTCCTTTGGCACGTGGCGAGATGCACAGGTGCCGAAGATTTTGTTTGAGCAGCTGAAGACTTTGACGGAGGAGCTGAGGACTTTGTCGGAGCAGTCCGAGGAATTTGCCGTGACGGCCTTGAGGAATCTGGCCTTGATGGCATAGCAGAGGAGCTTGGCCGTGAGGGCATTGAAGGTGAAGCACTGGACTCGTGTGCAGGCTTCTTGTGCATGGCCTTCTTTGGCTGACTAGCAGAGGCCTTAGCAGAGGCAGCAGCAGCAGCAGAGTCTACGTTGAATTTCTTCACTGCTTCCTTTGCTTGCTTAGCCAGTTTGGCTTGGCGCTTTGCCCATTCATCAGGATAATCCTCACCTCTCTTGAGGCTGGTGGGATCTGCCAACTGGCCTGGTGCCAATGGAGGTCTAGGGCATGGAGGGTTGAGTGCGAATTTCTTCATGTACTTGGGAGTGACATATCGGTACTCCCTCCATTCTCGTGCCCATCTCCTCTCTATCCTTTGTATGCGGACCTTGCGCTGATTTTTGTTCTCCTTTCTGAACTTGGCCTCATCAGCTGTGCAATAGTCTGCGTAAATGTCCTCAGGGATCTCAAAAGCAGTCATGACCTCAGGCTTCTTTCCTCCTTTCTACAGCTTCTTACCATCTGCCATTTTCTTCAGTTGAGGAATTTGAACAATCGAATTCTCTGAAGAAGTATGCAACTTTTCTTCGAGGAACGCTGCAAATGAGTTAAGTTGATGAGAACCTAGTGATTCAGCAGCGGACATTTGTACCTGTGAACATAGTATAGTTGCGAGGAATTTGGAGAGGTCATATGCATTCTCAGAAGGTTTTTTAATAAGAACAAGTTTGAGGAATTTTGACCAGATGAGTCTTGAGGAATTTCACGAAGCGTTCTTTGTCTTAGGTTCCAGAATTGTATAGATTGAGAATCCACACAATTGAGGAATCTTGAAGAAAATCATAGCTTAGAGAAACGAATCAAGAACAGATGACGTGTGAGGTGTTCATGTGTGTGAAGAATTGAAGAATAAACACCTTTGAAGATTTTCAGGAAAACTTGAGAATCAAAGCGAGTAGTTAAAAGTAACTTTTAATTACCCGAAGTGAAGAACATGATGAACTGGGAGGAATAGAAGTGAAGTTCGTCAGGTCAGATCTTCCACGCCCTAACTGGGCAGAGGAAGACGTCTACGGCGGCGGCAGAGTGAAGAAATCCGCAACCGGCGTGAGTACGACGGCGACGAGGTCGAGGCAGTGAAGCTCTTCCTCACCAACGACGATGAAGTAGCGGCGGCGCTAGAGTTTGAGAAGCTCGAGCGGGAGAGAGAGGTCGAGCGCAGTAAAGGAAGTGAGGAAGGGGTGAGGGGGTATTTATAGTCGCAATGAAAAATTGTTCGCCCGAAGATTTAGGACGAACGTGCCCCTGACCCTTCTCATTCGCATGATATGTGTCACCCACGTACTGAACAGTGGAGATCGTGTTATTTCGTGGGTGAATAGATAAGTCTATCGTGGGATGCGGAACGGTTTGAGCGGCAAAACCGAAAATTCAGATAAGATAAGTTAAAAGTTCCATTCGCAATTTCTTCAGCTGTCAAGGACACAGTGAAGAATTTGAACGAGTTACAAATTGAACGCATATGAGGAATTTGTGAATAGACTAGGTTTAGTTTAGCATAGAGGGGGATGGGTCCGATCACATTCACTTAGCAGAAGAAATCAGCTTGAAGAAATAGCAATAAGTGAATGTTGTAGAGGACATAAAACTCATATATATATATATATATATATATATATTCGAATGAAGAACAACACTGGAAAGAGTGAAGACAATGCAAAGTTGAAGAATTTGAAAAACTGAGGAATTTCAAAAATGAGGAAAAACTCAAATTGAAGATTTTCAACTTTGGTTGGTGGCGTAACCCACCGTATAAGAAAGCTAATTTCAGACACCGTGTACAATTGTCGTAGGGCTCTGAGAATCAATTTCTTCATTAATTGCTTCATACTTAGAGGGTTAGTCTTCATTGATTGAAGAAAAATGTTACTTCATGTGTTGCGCGTCTAAGTCATCAAGTCAGCATAAGTGTTAGGATGTGTGTCCATTTCAGAGAACATTCAAAGATTCTAGGATATTTAGCTCACACCGCAACTTGCTAAATCTCTTCTCATCCAAGGGCTTAGTGAAGATATCGGCCAATTGATCTTCAGTGCTGACGTGGTCGATGGAGATGTCGCCCTTCAGCACATGATCACGAAGAAAATGATGACGAATCTGGATGTGCTTGGTCTTCGAGTGCTGAACTAGGTTATGAGCAATCTTTATGGCACTCTCATTGTCACAGTAGAGAGGCACATTCTTCACGTTGAAGCCATTATCCTTGAGTGTTTGCTTCATCCATAGTAGTTGAGCATAGCACAATCCAGCAACAATGTACTCAGCTTCTGCAGTGGAGAGAGATACGCAGTTCTGTTTCTTCGAGGACCAACAGACCAAAGATCGTCCCAGGAAATGACATGTACCAGATGTTGACTTTTGGTCCACACGATCGCCAGCATAGTCAGAGTCTGAATATCCAATGAGACTAAAAGAGGAGCCCTTGGGATACCATAATCCAAGTGTTCGTGTGTGAGCTAAGTATTGAAGAATACGCTTCACAGCCTTATGGTGTGATTCCTTCGGTGTAGCTTGAAATCGGGCACACATGCAAACACTAAGCATAATATCCGGCCTAGATGCACATAGGTACAATAAAGATCCAATCATGGACTGGTATACCTTTTGATCGAAGTCTTTACCATTTTCATCAGTGCATAGATGGCCATTTGTGGGCATTGGAATTTTGACCCCTTTGCAATCTTGCATGCCGAATTTCCTCAATACGTCCTTGAGGTATTTCTCCTGAGATATGAATATTCCATTGCGCTGTTGACGAATTTGAAGACCTAAAAAGAATTTCAACTCTCCCATCATAGACATTTGATATTCTTCACTCATCATATAGGCAAATTCATCACTATATCGTTGGTCAGTATAGCCGAAAATGATATCATTAACATATATTTGGCACACAAACAATTCACCATCATAAGACTTAGTGAAAAGAGTTGGGTCAAGTGAACCGGGTTTGAAGCCTTTCTTCATGAAGAATTCCTTCAAGGTATCATACCACGCCCTAGGGGCTTGCTTGAGGCCATACAGGGCCTTGTTGAGCTTGAAGACTTTGTCGGGATTCTTTGGATCTTCAAAACCTGGGGGTTGAGCAACATATACTTCTTCCTCAAGCTTACCATTGAGGAATGCACTTTTCACATCCATTTGTTGTAAGATAATATCATGATGGTTAGCTGTAACGCCCCGAGACCGACGCTCCAGAAGACTTCTAGCTATTCCGAGTTTCGCCGTGTGTTTCTTTTGTGCTTGCTCTTTTATTTTTCCATTGCATCATGTCATCATGCCATCATGTCATTAACCTTTGCATCAAACCTCAACTAAATAAATTGCATAGATCTTTTGATCTATTTAAATCGAGGGATTCACATGGTGATTTCTCTTTATAACATATCCTCTCGATATTTGCGGAGTTATAATAAATATTCCATTAATTTGGAATTCACCATAACACACTTGCAAAATATCCCAATGCCTTTGTTATCTTAATTCTTGGTCTCCAACCTTGCCATATATTCTTTCGTCATTTTCCGAAGCTCCACCAAAAATCCGAACATTGTTGGACCTTCCCAACCCTCACTTCCTATTCAAATCATTTGAATTTAAATCAAATGAATTTGAATTTAAATCTTGCAATCTTGGCCATTCCTATTTTCTTGGATCAAACTCATTTTTGTAAGTCCGGGAAAATTATCCCCATGCGCAAATTCTTTCCCGAACCCTCTCTCCTTTTTCTTCTCTCTAATAATTTTCTGCTAGGGAAAATAAGAGAGAGGGAGAAGAGAGCCCAGCAACCCAGCTGGCCAATTGGGCCTCCCAGCAAGTCAGCCCACCCATCTAATCCTAACCTAGCTCCTCTCATCCTCCCACTCTCCTCCCGGTCCCCATCTCTCCATGTGTGCCGCCGCCACACACAACCAGCGCCAAGAAGCCGCGCCCGCGCCCGAACCCTCCTCTCGCTCGATCCCCTCAGCCGCTCCCTCTGGCCATGGCCCCTCGCGAGTCTCCCTCCGCCGCCACATCTCCCTGGCCTCGTCAGCGCCGCGCCTCCTCCTCCCTTCGTTCCACCCCAACCACCAGGAAGCCGAGCCCCCGCGCGCTGCTTCTTCGTTCGCAGCCTCGATCACCGTCGCCCCAGCGCCCGAGGAGAGGAGATCCTCCAGCACCTGCGCCTGCAGCCGTCGTCCTCCACGCCGAGCAGGAGCTGCGCCGCCTCGACTCCTGGTCCGGCCGCCATCGGCTGCTCCCTCCCCGACCTCCGGCCTTGTCCAGGCCATCTCTGCCATCGCCTCTCCAGCAGCGTCGTCGCCCCGCCGGACCTCCTTCCTCAGCGCCATATCCCACCTTCGCCTCGGCCTCATCCAGGAGATGAGCGAACGCATCTTCCCCGCGTTGACTTCCCCGGCATCGCTCCGTGCTGCCCTGCATTGAGCAGAGCTGCTTCTCGCTTGGACCGCTGCCCTGCCAAGACAAAGACTGCCCTGTACCGTCGCCTCGCTGGATCGTCGAGATCGTCTCGGATTGCACCAAGTACAGGGGAGGCCTGTGCGTTTCCGTTGCTTCATACCCATTGAATCGTCAAGGCCCTCTGTTCGACTCCGTGTACAACTACACGGTGAGACGCCAAGTACCACGACTATAGTTGTTGCCCCGAGGACACCGATTACGACTACACACGACGATGCGTCAAGTTCCACCATCGTCGACTCCATGGACGTCAAGTTCCTCTATGACCTTGTGTATGACTACGTGGATTCACCAAGTACCCGTTCGGATATGCCAAGTTCGACTACATGGATACGACAAGTTCCTCTCCGGACTTGTACGACTACCGTTGCCAAGATCGCGAGTACCTCTACCGTTGCCGTGAACGACTACTTCCACGACGTCCGTGAACTACTACTTACACTACCGCCGCGAGAACGACTACTTCCACTATGGCCCGTGTACCACTACTTCCCTCGACGAACTCGATCCGCTTCGAAATGCATGCTTCAAAGGTATAACGCCGGGACGATCGCCCGTGTACGATTGCATGTTGTATGAGATGGCCGTGTTTGTGCCGTGTCCGATTTGTCACTCTTTTCCAAGCCACTAACCCGTGGGAACCCGGTAGTCGGGAGCACCCCACCATCTCTTGCGTGTTCTACACATCCGCACACTTCTCTTTTGCATCGATATCTCAACCAAGTTACCGGGACCGAAATGTTGCCGTGGCACCATTTCTGTTGTCGTTGCCGTGGCACCCCTTTCGTTCCGCCATGGTGACCAAATGCTTCATAACATGCTCATGTCAACATTTTCATAAAAAAATTCATATAACTTGCATATGTCATCCGCATCATGATAACAACATTTAAAATGTTTAAAATTGTGTTTGCTTTAAACTACTAAATGAAATATGGGGATTTTCCGGAATTGTTGTTTGTTGTTTCCGGCCTCATTTAAGCTTGCCTAAATAGTTAGTTCAATTATGTTTCACCTCTTGCCATGTTTGACAACATTTAATATTGTTGGTTAGCCTAAACGAGAGAGAACTAAATATTTGAATGTGGTGTTTCGTCAATATGCAACTCGTTGCATATTGAGGTCCACTTAACTTGTAGTATCGTTTCTTGCACTTTGCCATGCCTCATTAAACCGGACATGCATCATACTTGATTGTGCATCATGACATGTTTATGCTTGTGTGTTTACCATATTGTTTGCTTCTTTCCGGTTTGCTTCTCTCGTTAGCGTCGGTTTCGTTCCCGAGTTGTGAGGATTCGCTCGACTACATCCGTTTGTCTTCTTCATGGACTCGTTCTTCTTCCTTGCGGGATCTCAGACAAGATGACCATTACCCTCGATATCACTTCTATCTTTGCTTGATAGTTGCTCCGTTCTATCGCTATGCTGCACTACCTATCACTTGTTTACCATGCCTCCCAAATTGCCATGTCAGCCTCTAACTTTTTCACCCTTCCTAGCAAACCATTGCTTGGCTATGTTACCGCTTTGCTCAGCCCCTCTTATAGCGTTGTTAGTTGCAGGTGAAGTTGAAGATTGCTCCATGATGGACATGATTATGTTGGGATATCACAATATCTCTTATTTAATTATAATGCATCTATATACTTGGTAAAGGGTGGAAGACTCGGCCTTATGCCTGGTGTTTTGTTCCACTCTTGCCGCCCTAGTTTCCGTCATACCGGTGTTATGTTCCTTGATTTTGCGTTCCTTACGCGGTTGGGTGATTTATGGGACCCCCTTGACAGTTTGCTTTGAATAAAACTCCGCAAGCAAGGCCCAACATTGGTTTTAACATTTGCCATATAAGCCTTTTTCCCTTGGGTTCTGCAGACTCAAGGGTCATCTTTATTTTACCCCCCGGGCCAGTGCTCCTCTGAGTGTTGGTCCAAACTAGAGCACCGTGCGGGACCATTCCTTGGCAACTTGGATTACGTCGGTACCTGTACGCTTCGCTTAACCGGTGTGCCCTGAGAACGAGATATGTGCAGCTCCTATCGGGATTTGTCGGCACAGTCGGGTGGTCTTGCTGGTCTTGTTTTACCATCGTCGAAATGTCTTGTAAACCGGGATTCCGAGTCTGAACGGGTCTTCCTGGGAGAAGGAATATCCTTCATTGACCATGAGAGCTTATGATGGGCTAAGTTGGGACACCCCTGCAGGGTATAAACTTTCGAAAGCCGTGCCCGCGGTTATGTGGCAGATGGGAATTTGTTAATGTCCGGTTGTAGATAACTTGACACCAGATCCGAATTAAAACGCATCAACCGTGTGTGTAGCCATGATGGTCTCTTTTCGGCGGAGTCTGGGAAGTGAACACGGTTTTAGGTTATGTTTGACGTAAGTAGGAGTTCAGGTTCACTTCTTGATCATTGCTAGCTTCACGACCGTTCCTTTGCTTCTCTTCTCGCTCTTATTTGCGTATGTTAGCCACCATATTTGCTTAGTGCTTGCTGCAACTCCACCTCATTACCACATTCTACCCATAAGCTTAAATAGTATTGATCTCGCGGGTTTTGAGATTGCTGAGTCCTCGTGACTCACCAGATACTATCACAACAGTTGCAGGTGCCGATGATACTAGTGCAAATGATGCAACCGAGCTCAGATGGGAGCTCAACGAAGATCTTGGTCGTTGCTATGTTTCATCTCATGTTGATCAGTAGTGGAGCCCAGTTGGGACGATCGGGGATCTAGCAGTTGGGTTATCTTCTTTTCTTTTGGCTTCGTCCGTAGTCGGACTATGTGTGTACTCTGAATGATGTATGATTTATATGTTCATTGTGTGAAGTGGCGATTGTAAGCCAACTCTTTATCCCATTCTTTTTCATTACATGGGATTGTGTGAAGATGACCCTTCTTGCGACAAAACCACAATGCGGTTATGCCTCTAAGTCGTGCTCCGACACATGGGAGATATAGCCGTATCGTGGGTGTTACATTAGCATAGGCAAGTAATATGCGACTAGCCTCAAGTCTAGCAACATGTGCAAAAGTTTCATCGAAGTCAATTCCTTCAACCTGTGTGTAGCCTTGAGCTACTAGCCGTGCCTTATTCCTCACCACAAGGCCATTTTCATCTTGCTTGTTGCGGTAGATCCACTTTGTGCCAATAATGTTGTTCTTGCGAGGTTCTGGATGTTTGACCAGTTCCCAGACGTTGTTGAGCTCGAACTGATGTAATTCTTCTTGCATAGATTGAATCCACTCAGGCTCCAGAAATGCTTCATCTACCTTAGTGGGCTCTGTGATAGAGACAAACGCAAAGTGCCCACAAAAGTTAGATAAATGTGAAGCTTTTGAGCATGTGAGAGGACCTGGTGCTTCAATGTCATCGATGATCTTCTCGATTTGCACTTCATTTGCAATATGAGGATGAGCGGGTTGTCTTTGAGGATTTTGATCCACATTTTCTTCAGGAGCATTTTCTTCAGCACCATTTTCTTCAGGTGCGCCAGCTCGACGTTCATCACGTTCTGGAATGAATTCTTCAGCAGATTCTTCAGTAGGAATGACATCCTTAGTGGCTTTGAACTTGATAGAATCCTTAGGTGCTGGTTCATCTATCACAGAAGGTAGGTGCTCTCTTTGCGAGCCATTAGTTTCATCGAACTGCACATCCACAGTTTCAACAACCTTGTGAAGAACATTGTTGAAGACTTTGTAGGTGTGCAAGTCCTTTCTATAACCAAGCATGAAACCCTCATGTGCTTTCAGTGCAAACTTAGAATTGTGATGAGGATCTCTAATCCAACATTTAGCACCGAAGACTTTGAAGTAACTTACATTGCGTTTCTTGTCAGTGAGGAGTTCATAGGCAGTCTTCTTGAAGAATTTGTGAAGATATACTCTGTTGATGATGTGGCAAGCAGTATCAATTGCCTCACTCCAGAAACAACGAGGCGTCTTGTATTCATCAAGCACAGTGCAAGCCATCTCAACAAGAGTTCTGTTCTTGCGCTCCACGATGCCATTCTATTGAGGAGTATAAGGAGCAGATAACTCATGAGTAATACCAAGTTCATGAAGATAGTCATCAAGACCGGAATTCTTGAACCAGTTCCATTGTCACTCCTGATGTGCTTGATCTTCACACCAAAGTTGGTTGAAGCCCTTGAGGAAAATCGTTTGAAGACTTCCTACACTTCATGTTTGTAAGTAACAATGTGTACCCATATGTAACGAGAATAATCATCAACAATAACAAAGCCATATAGATATGCATCATTTGTCACAGCAGAATCATGTTTAGGACCGAAGAGATCCATGTGAAGCAATTCAAATGGTCAAGTGGTAGTCATGATAGTCTTTGCTAGATGCTTGGCCTTAGTCATCTTCCCAGCTTCACAGGCTCCGCATAAGTGATCCTTGAGGAATTTGACATTCTCAATGCCAATGACATGCTTCTTCTTCGCGAGCGTGTGCAGATTCCTATTGCCAACATGACCAAGTCGTCGATGCCATAGCCAGCCTTCTGAAGCTTTTGCAAGTAAGCACACGACAGGTTGTGGTCCTAGACCCAATACCCGACTTTTGCCTTTGTCAGCGAAGATGATATGCTTCAGATGTGACGGTGATAAGGGAGCATCCATCAAGAGATTCTTGTCACCAGTCATGTGATTTGTACATCCACTATCGAGGACCCACTCATTTGCCTTGGGTTGATCATCCTGCAGATGAATTAGTGCAGCTTACAAACTCATATACTTCATCAGTGAAGAATATGACATCAGTATCATCAGGTCAATTTCATCAAGCAATTTGAACAGATAATTAGTATGAGGACGTGTAAAATGAAGGTTCATTTCATCATGATTAGCCTGCGTCCTATCAAGCACTGTTCTGGTCTCCAGCAAATTCTTCAGTCGTTTTGAGCACGACTGGAGACTTGACCCTGCATAAGAGATTAGTTCTTTTTCTTCACCACCCACATCTGGAGGGGTGGCAAAGAATTCATCACTCTGCGAGCACCATATGAGAAATGTGGTATGGAAGCCAGTCCACTTCGTTTCACATAAGAGGGGTTAGGGTAAGCATATGAATAAGCAGAGAAATTCTTCAAGGACTTATGAACATAATGATTTGAAGAATAATGCACATATTCATAGCCCTTAGCTCTACCCTGCGAAACAGAAGGGTTAGCACGATGATGATCATATGAGGACTTTGATCCTTTTGAGGAATTTGATCCACGTGAGGAATTTGGTCCACTTGAGGACTTGGATCCATATGAAGAATTTGGTTCATATGAAGAATTTGATCTGGAGTTCCTTTTCTTCATAGGTGGTGTCATGAGGACATTCACCTGAAGACTTTCAAGGCAACTTTTGGGAACCCAGATTTTCTTCATAGGGGAACCATTCCTGCAGTTAGTTCCAACGTATCTAGCAAATAATTCACCATTCTGATTTTTGAACAGTTTATAGTTAGAGTCAAATGACTCATCAGAAGAGTGAGGAGATTCACATGTAAAGCCAGATAAGTTGGATGGATCAACTGGAGGTCCCTTTGCAGCAACCCATGAGGTTTTGGGGTACTGCTTAGGCTTCCAATATGTTCCATCTGCATTGAGTTTCCTCTCAAAGGCAATACCCTCTTTCCTAGGGTTTGTGTTGAGGATCTGCTTTTTGAGCACATCACAAAGAGTCTGATGCCCTTTGAGGCTTTTGTACATGCCTGTCATGTACAATTCCTTCAGCCCTGCATCATCAGTGATACTTGCATTGTCCTCAGATGAGGAATTAGTGACAACAGAGACATATGAAGAATTTGTAGCATTAGAAGCATTTAAACATTCAGGTGAGGAATTAACAGTTTCATGTTCAATGCACTTCAGACATGGAGGAACAAATTCTTCCTGGGTAGCGCTGATTTATTGAGCAAGTAATGAATTGCGCTCCTTCTGAAGATCTTCATAATCCACTCTTAGCTTTTCAAGATCTTGCTTTCTTTGAAGAGATTCAGAAGAAAGCTTCTCGTGATCAGACAAGAGAGTATTATGTTGATCTTGAAGTGCGTCAAACTTTGAATGAAGTCTCTGAATACTCTCAGCCAATGCTTTTGACTGATCCATTTCTTCACCCAACATATCATCGCTCTTATTAAGCATGTATTGAACTTTTTCCAAAGCTCTTTGTTGTTTAGTGGCAAGGGAGGCAAGTTTGACATAGCTGGGGCCAAATTCATCACCTGATTCATCATCACTAGATTCGGAAAGGTAGCATTTAGTTACCTTGGCACCTTCTGCCATGAGGCATGGTGAAGAGGAAGACGATTCAGGTGCGAAAGTCATCTCTTTGAGAGAATCCTTGTAATCCTCAAACCAAGGATCATGACGAGTATGATGACCTTCATAGACCTCAGAAAGCCGGTCCCAGATTAGCTTCGCGTGATTGAGGTGCATGACATTCCTAAACTGATTTTGAGACAGACAGGAGCAGATGACCTCCTTCGCCGTGAGGTTCAGTAGAGTGTACTTGTGAATGTTATCAGCCTCCGCCATCTTGCATAGATCGGTAAGACCAATCTCAGTGACGGTCCACAGTTCGCTGTCCATAGCCATGAGTCGCTTCTTCATCATGGCCTTCCACCAAGGATACTGATGACCGTCAAAGATAGGGCATGATACGTTCCTCAACCCTGCAGTCGACATAACTAAAACTCCAGGCGGTTAAACCAAAATCACACAGAACAAGGGAGTACCTTGCTCTGATACCAATTGAAAGTGCGTTATATCAACTAGAGGGGGGGTGAATAGGCGATTTTTATGAATTCTTCACTGAGGAATTTGCTGGTGAGGAAATTCCTAAATGAAGAACTACTAGCAGCGGAATAAGTACTCAGAAGTAAACATAGCAGAATACAAGCATAGTCATCATGACAAGATGAAGACAAGCACAAAGTACAGAAAGCGTAAACACAGGATAATACAAGAAATAAGACAGACAGACTGAAGATATTGAACTGAGGAAATTGAGGAAGTCTTCAGTCAAAGTCTTCAAACAGATATGAACAGGCACACACCAACAGACATGAGGAAATGAAAGAGTTGAGGAAATAGAATGAGTAAGCTTGGTGAAGACAATGATTTGGTAGACCAGTTCCAACTGCTGTCTCAGTTGTACATCTGGTTGGAGCGCCTGAGTATTTAAACTCGAGGACACCCAGTCCTGGACACACAGTCCTCACCATATTCTCCTTGAGCTAAGGTCACACAGACCTCGCCCAATCACTCGTGGTAAGTCTTCAGGTGACTTCCGAACCTTCACAAACTCGGTCACTCGGCGATCCACATTTCCTCTTGGATGGTCTATACCTTGACGCCTAACCGTCTGGAAGAAGCACAGTCTTCAAAAGGAACAAGCATCAGATCCACGCAGGATCAATCTCTTCAGTGATGCTCAATCACTTTGGATTTGTAGGTGTTGGGTTTAGGGTTTTCCTCACTTGATGATTTTCACTCAAAGTCCTCGGAGGATGGGATGCTCTCAATTGACAAGTGTCAGTTTCTCTCGGAGCAGCCAACCAGCTAGTGGTTGAAGGGGGCGGCTATTTATAGCCTAGGGAGCAGCCCGACATGATAAGACATAAATGCCCTTGTTTGATATGATCGTTAGGTGGGTATATATCTTGGAACAGCTGGCACATAGCACAGCAATGGTCGGAAATTTGACTATCAAATTCCTCAGGGCTATGATGTTCCTCACTGTGTAGGCAATTCACACTGATGAATTCCTAACTTCTCAGTCAGAACAAATTCCTTAGGGACTAGAAGAACTTTTTCTCTGTCACTGAAGAATATGACTAAACTGTATGAGATTTCCAATGGCTTCACCCGAAGGGATTGGTAGGTGTAGGATTTTGAGTTGAGCATCACATGGAAATTTTTCCTTAGTATTTCCTCGACCCCCTTTAATAGTACGGTGTTTCCTATGACTCAAGAAAGATAAAATGAAACTACGAAAACAAAAGTCTTCACGCTTCATGTTCTTCGAATGATTTCCATGTCTTCAACGTCACACCAATTTCTTCACTTTCAAAGTCTTCAGAAAGTCTTCAGAAATCCAAAGTCTTCACTTGAAGAACTTCATTTTTAGGGGTCGACTTTCTCTGTAAATATCAAACTCCTCATAGAATTATAGACCTGTGTACACTCACAAATGCATCAGTCACTTAACCTATAAGTCTTCAATACACCAAAATCACTAAGGGGCACTACACGCACATACACAACCCTGGCGGCAGTTGTTGTTGTTGCTATTGTTGTCGCGCTGCTTCCAGCGTCCACCCTTGCGGTTGCCGCTGTGGCCTGAGCCGCATTTGTTGCGGTCGCCATGCTTCTCCTGCCACTCATTATGAAGCAGCTTAAGCTCATGACACGCTTTCATGGCATGGGAAAGCACGCTGTGGTAGGCATAGAAGGGGCGCCCGTCCTTTCTGGCCTCATCATGGTAACGGCCGCGCTTCCTCTCAGGATCCGTCCCAAGCACAATAGGGCCCTTGCGCTTGGTGTCCCCAGCCTTCGGCTTGGCAACGTCAAGCTCGACATTAAGCTTGTTGTGGGTGAAGAGACGACCTTCCTCAGCTTGGGTGACTTGTTGGTGAGGTCGAACAACTCCACCACAATGTCAAGCTTGTTGTTGGTGGTGAGCTTCTCATGCATCCTGACGTCCGTGACGCCATTGGAGAATGCAGCGATGACCGCGGCATCGAAGGCGCGCGGGATCCTATTGCCCACCTGGCTGAAGCGTTGGATGTAATTGTGGAGGGTCTCGTCAGGGCGCTAACGAATGGAGCACAGGCCGCTGAGCATGAGGGGTGGTCAGATGTGCCCTTGAAGTTGGAAAGGAACAGTCGAGACAACTCCTCCCATGAGGAGGTGGAGGCCTCGGGAAGGTTCATTACCATGAGCATGCGATGTAATTGGGGGCCATGGGGAACCAGTTTGGCATGACCCGGTCATCGCCTTCCACGACCTGGATGCTCACAGTGTAGAGCTACATGAACTCTATGGGGTTGGTGGTGCCATCATAGAAGGGCGGCAGCTATGGCTTGAACTTTATGGACCACACCACGTGGCGTAGCTCAGGAGTGAGAGCGAGGCAGCCCCGCTGAAGGAGACGACACAACCAGCAAGGGCGGCATGGTTCTGGCGACCGGCCGCGATGATGTCCTAGATGGTGCGGTTCTGGAAGTCGCGCTACATTTCGAGGAGGATGCGCGCACTGGATGGTGCGCGCTTGATGATCCTATAGCTTGCATAATCGCCATGCGACGGAGATGAGCTATGAGAGGGTTCTAGTGTGCGTGCGTGGTGATGGTGCACGGCATCGTCGTTGCACAGAGGAGGTGGAGGAGGCGTGTCCCGCTCTGCCCGCCCGATGGCAGAGAGGTTAGAGGGTGCGAAGGAGATAGAGCGTCCCAGGCGACGTTGATGATCTCGGTGAGGCAGGCGAGCCAGGCGTCGTAACCGTCTTTGGTGGGGCGGTAGCACAGTAGCTCTTGCGCCATGTGGAGTGCAACCTGCGGAACCGGTGGGTCACAACGGGCGAGTGAGGTCGTCGTGGCCATGCGGGCTGGCGGTGGCTGCTGCTGGTGCTGCCCGACCGATGGGTGGTCGAAAGAGGCCTCCGCCTCCGGCTCTGCGTCCATGGTGGTTGCACGAGCTCGGCGGTGGCGGGTGTTACCGATGGGATCTATATGGGTGCGGTTGTCCCTGCGCAGGGCGTTGTGGTGTCGCGCGTCGGACATGGTGGTGTTGAAGCTTGAGGCACAAAAACCAAGCCACCTACCTCGCATGCCAATTGTCAGGGGATTTATTCTAAGCCACGGGAAATCCTTCAAAACCTGGTTCGAGCTCTGGGACATGGTTCACTTCTATGAGGCTATAAGCTAGGCACAATAAGGACACAGCAAGATACCCAAGTTTGTCCCACCGTGCGGTGTAAAACCATACTCCTTCTTGGTTGTATTACTTGTGGACAGTGCTCTTCGAGCTACAAGATGAGCCGAAGCTCTTGGGGTCAGCAATGGCACAAGAAGCCATCCCTTGCTGTCACTACAAAAAAATTACACTTCC
This sequence comes from Triticum dicoccoides, assembly GCF_002162155.2. Classification (NCBI taxonomy): domain Eukaryota; kingdom Viridiplantae; phylum Streptophyta; class Magnoliopsida; order Poales; family Poaceae; genus Triticum; species Triticum dicoccoides. The sequence continues at coordinate 319,598,683 of NC_041383.1, read as the reverse complement.
GTGATGATACGTGTTTTTCACATTAGGTCACGTTTTGTGTCATGCACGCACATCCATGACGATTTTATGATGGAATCAAGATAGTCATACCTGTGCTGTCGTAGAAGTGTTCCATGACAATACCAAAATTATCATGATGGAAGTGTCCACTTCCATGATGATAAATGGCGCGTCATAGAAGTGCTTTCGTCAAGGGTAACCAACACATGGCATCCATCGGAACGGGTCGCTGCTAAGCTATCGGGTTCCGGTTTGGATCCGATAACCCATTAACAGCCCTGACCAATGGGGATTTTCCACTTGTAAAATTCTCATTCGCCGGAGGAACCACGTGCCAGCTCTGCGTTGGGACAGATGTCATGCAACAAATCAACGGGATGCACCTATGATACGTCAACACGTGGGTCGGCCCAAAAACTGCCCATTCAGGTCAAAAGGCCGACCCATTTGACTTCATCAAATGGAAGTGGGCTGGCCCACGGAAAGCCTGTTAACGGCATGTTTGCATATAGCCCATTTACAGCCCGCTAACTCACGACCCGTTATGGCCTATCCTAATTAGGGCAGTAGCATCATCTGGGCTATCCAATATGATTCCAGCCTGTTGTAACTTCCGGCCCATATATGGCCCATGGCGTCTTTCGGCCCATATGAGGCCCTTTGTAACTCTGGACCCAATAAACGCCCGTGTTGAAACTGGCCCAGAATGAACATTGTATCGCTTTATAGCCATTAACGACCCATTATTTTATTGGGCCGTTTCCATCCCGTTTTATCTTTTGGCCTTCTAAGGGCCCATTTATTATTGGGCTCATTACTTATGGTCTGTTATTGGCCTGTTTTGCTTATGGGCCAAATTCAGCCCGTGGTTAAAGTTGGCCCGTTTGTGGCCCATTAATCTATTGGGCCGTTTCATAGCTTTATCAATTATGGCCCATTAACGACCCGTTATGCCTGCCGATAGAATTAAGCCCATTGTACACATTGGCCTATTGATGACCCATTATGGTCGGCCCATAAACAGACGATTTCGATTCTAGCACATTTACGACCCATATTGTGGTTCGCTAATGGTCCATGAAAGTACGGTCCATGTTTGGCCAATCAATCAAACGTCCTGTAGAAGGCCCATTGAATCTGGGGGCCATAGAAGGCCCATGGATCATACGAACCTTAGGAAGCCCACTACAGCAGCCAGCAGGACCATGGTTACAATGGTCCGTATGTTGCCCATGGTTATTGTGGCCTAGTTCTAAATAAAAAGGTTACCGCAGAAAAATATCTACAGCGACTACAAGCAAAAAAAGACATTAAGTAAATAAATAAGCAAGCAACTTATGCTAGGCTATTACTGCTATTGCAAATATTACATCCACTGGGCATCAAAGTTTGCCACCAGTGCAAATATCGTGAACAAAGCATCATATTACATACACTAGGCATCTAAATTTGCGAACAATGGAAATAAATGCACCAGCAAAAGAAGTCCAGAACTGAAACTACTTAAAAAGAGCTCAAGAAACAATATCCTGGATACCCACCTTGCTAGAAAGAAGCTTAGCAAGCTTATTAGTTTTCGCTTGTTTGGTGCTAAAATCCTCCAGCGCTTGCTGTTTCACCAGAAAGTATGTATCTGAATTTTGCAGGGACTTCCTCAGTCCTTCCGCTTCTTGCCGCAGCACAACTGACTGATGCCTTTCAGCTTGCAGCTGAGACTGAATAAGCCGAAGTGATTCAGGCAGCAAGTTCGAAGTGCTTGTGCCAGCGGTAGTGGCCAGTAACTCGAACACTACATCAACGCAGGACTTTGTGGTTGTCTCACTATCTAAAAGATAGTTTTTATCACCTTTCTTGGAGACCAACAGGGTTGTCTCACTATCTCGAACCTTATCCACATTACTTTCTCTACCATTGCATAATGGGGTGCTCTTCTCCAATATTCTATTCGCATTTTACAAGAGAAACAAGCAGACACATCAAAGGTTTAGCATGTAGTATATGACACTCATTTTGGTAAACCGGTTCAGTAGTAAGGTGGACAGGATAACAACATGAAACAAACATATATGTATGTACTATGGTCACTGCATTATCTATATCATTCTAGTTTATGTTGCCAAATCAAGATAGTGACACAGTTCAGATCATATCTTTTTAAGACACAGCAGCATAGACAGAATATAAGTGTGGAAACTACACAACACTAGCAAAACTTGTAATGTGCATGACATGAGAACATAACTGTTTATACAACTGTAACTAAAATCAACATAGATCAAGAAGTTAAAACAACAATCCAGTTAAAGAAATAGGTTTGAAACATACCTGTCGTGCCATTGGTGTTTCAATTGGATCCTTCAAATTCGAAATTAGTTGGGATGAGTAAATACATTGATGCAAGAGCAAAGGTGTATGGACCGTAGCTACATAATCTGACCTGAGAATAGTTGCTCTTATGCTTTAACATGGAGTTTGGGTTCTCTGTGGTGGTCTTCGTGCTTTGGGCACTGTAGTTGCTTTAGAAATTGCTCGTGTGGGGGTACTCTATGGTGGACATGGTGTAGTGTCAACTAGAAGTGGGTTACTATTTGATGGGTTGGGGTTAGATGGGTGTAGCTAGTTCTCTATCCAACGGTGAAGGTGTTCAATCTGGATGAGTATCGATTATGTGTGGAGGGGCTAGTTCGTGGACAAGTACAAACATGGTTCTATGCATCAATGGGTAGCACCGTCTTTTGTGAAGAACGGCTTTTAACTCCCTCAGATACTGTTATCACCCCCTCCAATTGAAATGGTTGATAAACAAGAAAATAAATTGAATGAGCAGACATTGTATGATAAACAGATGTGGTAATTCACATATATGTTGTCTAACCAAATAGGACATCATGACACAATTTCACATATATGATGCCTAACTAAACAGGATAGCATGACACAGTTTTAGATTTATGATGGATAACTTAACAGGATATAATGGCTTAATTCAGCATATGATAAGTATCTAAACAGGATGACATGACATAACTATATGATGTCTTTCTAAAATAGGTTGGGATGAAATAATTCACATATATGTTGTCTAAGTATACATGATGGCATGATATAATTCACATAATTGATTCGTATACTAAGCAATTGGCACTCGCATGTATGATCGCTAAACTAAGCAGATGGCATTGAATATTGTGTATATGTGTCGGTGTACTAGAGTAGGGGTACCCTTGTATCCCGAACTTGTGCACGGGCAGTTGCAGCACACCGCGGCAAGGCTTGCCGGGCGACCGCCAAGGTCCTCCGTGGTTCCTTTGGAGCCATTCAAGAACAAAGTATTCAAGCCAAGGAGACAAGGCCCCGGCAAGAGGAGCTTGCCGGGAAGGCCAACCAAGGCATCTAAAGGAACTTGCCGCGATGCGCCACGCGTCCCGGCGAGGCCCGGTGAGCGACAAGCTTCCAGACGCGACAAGACAACAACCGCGGCAAGGCGCTTGCCGCAGCAAGCTACCACTCTGTACCCGCGCTCCAGCACATCTACCAACGTGTCGCCCTGGGGTCTTTCCAGGCGCGTGTGGCAAGAGTCTGTGCAGCCAGCGGTGCGAGGTGGCAAGCGACGCTGACGAGATTGACATCGTGGCGAACAGTGGCGTCCCTGACGGTCCTTTTTTGCACTATTTGGGCGACACAGACGGGCATTTAATGCCTTTGTCCCCTGCCGTCAGGGTTAGGTATGATACACTGTACATGTGGTTGTACCAACCGCAACACTTTTCCATTTTTACCCTTGTCTGCGTTGCCACCTGTCGGTGACCCCTTGAGCATATAAAAGGAGGCCCATGTGCAACGTAGAGGGGGTTCGGTTCGAAACCATAAAAACACTCACGCTCGGTCTCGTTAGCAGCTCGTGTGTACTGTAGCACTCAGCGCCCCCGAGCAAGAACTCAATACAATCAGACAAGCAGCAGTAGGAGTATTATCTCTCCGGAGAGCTCCGAAGCTGGGTAAACTGCTCATGTGCTTCGCCTCGATCCGCTCTTCGTGCGACCTCCGCCCCCCGCCGAACCGAAAGGGGCTCGGTCCGCCGGTCCCATAGGTGTTCGTGGATCAGCTTCCCTGACATCTTTGGCGCGCCAGGTAGGGGGCGTCGAGGTTGTGTGAACCTGATCCGGCATTCACACGAGCTAGATCTTCATCTACTTCATCGACATGCCATCGAAGAAGAAGACTTCGGCGGCAGCTGTTCCGTCCACGTCGATCCCACCACCACCGGAGCAAACGAGTGGTGGGGTAGACGCAGGCGGAAGAACGGGCGTCGACGAGGGAGCTCACGGTGCTGCCAGGTCCAAGGACAAGGCTGCGCAGACCTCGGCGTCCGTACATGCACCGCGCCCATCTCAGGAGGCGCAGGATCGACAGCGTCATGGTATTCGCAGTACCATACGCTTGTTGGACCAAGATCGAGCTGGTGGATCTCGGGGCGCTCAAGAACAGCATGCACGCCGACGTGCTGGCACGAGCGAGACACGGTCGCCTGGACGGGATACTGCTCCTTCTAACATAGTTATAAGTCCGAGCATATCCCGCTCCTCGCACCGTTCGCCGCTGCCACCCACCACTCCAGCAGAAGCTTTGGCACGAGCTCAACTACTCCTGGATTACCCTCCATCCGAAGACAAGATCGACGGATGGAGGGCCACCATTCAGAGTCTCATCGGCTTCGCCAACGGCGACACTCCGCGGCAGCAGAATTCATCGCTGCCGCGGCAGGACCGCCAGGCACGAGCCGATGGCGGCGAAACTGGTGGGGGTGCAACCACCATACGCTCTCCACCCCGAAGGCCAAGATCGCCGACTCGCCGGATCCACCTCGACAGCGACTCCGCCGCATCATCAGATCCACGAGCTGGTCGCGATCAGCACCAAGTTTTTCACGAATGACAACAAGAAGACGCTCGTACTCGCATCGAGCGCCGAAGAGAAGCGCGGCATCAATCCGACCAGCGCGCTGGGCCTTCTGTCGACATGCATGCGCCAGGGGAACCAGGCGACTTGCCGTACGCGGTAGGTTGCCCTGCGTTCACTCGTGAGCCGCGGCAAGTCCAGTGGCCCAGCACGAAGAATTTCAAGCCAGATGTACCAGAGAATTACGACGGCAAGTCGCATCCGTCGGAGTTCCTTAGCATCTACACCATCTTGGTGCAAGCTGCCGGGGGGCGGGACGACAAGATCCTGGCCAACTACTTCCCGCTGGTGCTCAAACCCAATGTCAGATCCTGGCTCATGCACTTGCCGGACAACTCCATATCCTCCTGGGCAGACCTATGCCATCAGTTTGTCGGCGCCTTTACAGGCGGCCACAAGCCTCATGGCCAAGAGAGCGACCTTCATCTGCTCGCCCAGAAGGAAGGAGAGCCCCTGCGCAAATACATTCAGAGATTCAGCCGTGTACAGCACAACATCCCAGATGTCCACCCTGCCGCGGTAATCAGCGCGTTCCATCAGAACGTGCGAAACCGCAGGATGCGGGAGGAGATGGCGATGTGCAAGATCATAGACGTCAGTGAGCTATATGCCCTGGCCGACAAGTGTGCACGTGCTGAGGAAGGGAGGAAACTCCCCGGAGAGAATACAGGAGCAGGAGGATCTGATAGTGAGGAGACTGCCCCGGCAAAGAAAAACTGGCGGCAGAACAACAGGAAAAAGAAAGGCAAAGATGTGCTAGTCGTTGAGCAGTCCGGCAACGGAGGTGGCGCCAAGAAAGCCAAAGCTGGTAGCCCCGGCGAGGAGGCCGTGGCGGCCGCCGACAAGCAGGACGGAACCAACAAGCAGTACTGTAAGATCCACCGCACCAAGGGCCATGACCTCCAGAGCTGCAAGAAGGTCGAGCAGCTTGTCGAGCAGCAAAAGGCTGAATACGAGCGAGGCGACAAGGAGAAAGCCCAGGAAGGTGCTGGAGGAGCCGGCAAGAAACGTCCCGGCTGAGGAGGACGCCGCGGCAAGGCCAAGCAGCGGCAAGGAGACAGACCTCCCCGCGGCCGCGACAAGGATGAAGATGACGACGACGATGAAGATATGGATGATGACGAGACCGATGAGCAGGAGTTCCAGAAAGCCACAGAGGTCTTGTGCGTTGACGGCGGTGCTTCTCTGCATACTTCACACCGCCAGCTCAAGCAGTGGGTGCGGGAAGTTAATGCAGCAGAACCACCCGTCGAGTCACGCAAACCTCTGAAATGGTCCAGCACGCCTATCGTCTTTGATATTGAGGACCACCCTGATCGCATAACTGCGGTCGGGTGCTTGCCGATGTTGGTTTCACCAACTGTCCACAACCTCAAGGTCACTAAGATGCTAGTTGACGGCGGGGCCGTCTTGAACCTGATCTCCTCCGCGGTACTCCGGAAACTCCAGATCCCTGATGGCGAGCTCGAAGAGACCGGCACGTTCCAAGGAATCAATCCGGGAAGGAGCAAGACGAAGGGAAAGATTACGTTGCCGGTGACGTTTGGCAGCGAGTTGAACTTCAGGACTGAGAGGGTCACTTTTGACGTTGCTGACTTTCCATTGCCTTACAATGGGATACTCGGCCGTCCAGCACTCGCCAAATTCATGGCAGCCTCTCACTATGCATACAACATGCTGAAGATGCCAGGCCCGATAAGTGTCATCTATGTCCCTGGCGACAAGAAGGATGCTCTTATCTGCGCCGACAAGATCTACCGAGAAGCAGCAGCCGCAACGGATCGCAAGTCACTTGCCGTTGAAGCTCCCAGGGTGAAGAAGAAGACCAAGTCTGGCAAGAGTTCTGATGCCCACTCCGGCAAGCGCACCTCTTCGGAGTGCTGCGCTACCATTGAGGACGCACCATCGAGCTCCACCGGCAAGTTTAAGAAAACAATGGTAGCTCCACCTGAGACCAAGAAGGTGTCCGCCAAGGAGGATGGCACTGGTGGTACCTTCACCATCAGTGCCACTCTCGACCCTAAATAGGAAAGCGCGCTCGTTGCTTTCCTGCGGGCAAACGTCGACGTATTTGCATGGCAACCGTCTGACATCCCCGGTGTTCCCATGAAAGTAATCGAGCACCATCTTACCGTCTGTCCTCATGCGCGGCCCGTCAAGCAGAAAGTCAGGAAACAGGCAGTGGAGCGCCAAGAATTCATCACAGAAGAAATCAAGAAATTGGAAGCAGCAGGCCTCGTCAGGGGAGTGCTCCATCCTACGTGGTTGGCCAACCCTATAGTTGTGCACAAGGCAAACGGGAAATGGAGGCTTTGTATCGACTTTACCGATGGCAATAAAGCTTGTCCCAAAGACCCATTTCCCTTGCCGCGCATCGACCAGATTGTTGACTCCACGGCCGAATGTGACTTGCTTTCATTTCTTGATGCATACTCAGGATACCATCAGATCTTCATGGCAGAAGAGGATGAAGAGAAGACCGCATTCATCACCCCATGTGGCACATACTGTTTCGTACGAATGCCTTTCGGTTTAAAGAATGCTGGTTCAACATTTGCAAGGGTAGTCCATGACGCTTTTGAACCGCAAATACACAGAAATGTGGAAGCCTACATGGATGACATAGTGGTCAAGAGCAAGGACAAGGCGACTCTGATTCAAGATTTAGACGAAACCTTTGCAAATCTGCGCAAGATCAACCACAAACTTAACCCCGAGAAGTGTGTGTTTGGAGTCCCCTCCGGCAAGCTTCTCGGGTTCTTCGTGTCTCAGCGGGGAATTGAAGCCAATCCCGAAAAGATCAAGGCCATTGAGCAGATTGAAGCACCAAAGCGCGTCAAGGATGTACGAAGACTTGCCGGTTGCGTAGCTGCTCTCAGCAGGTTTATCTCTAGGTCTGCTGAGTGCGCCCTGCCGTTTTTCAAAATATTGAAAAAGGCAGGTCCAATGAAATGGACTCCGGAGGCGGAGGCTGCGCTGCAGGACTTAAAGAGATACCTGTCCTCCACTCCAACACTTGTCGCACCTAAGCCACAAGAGAAGTTGCTGCTGTATATAGCGGCAACCAATCAAGTGGTTAGTGCTGCGTTAGTAGCGGAGAGGGAGGCGGATGATGAGCCAGCAACCACGGCAGATGCATCCAGCGACAAGCAGGGGACTTCACCGACAAGCTCTGGTCCCGACAAAGATGGATCTGCGCAGGAGCGTGAGAAGATGCAGAAAAGGATGGTGCAGCGCCCAGTTTACTTTGTCAGTTCCCTTCTGCAGGGGGCTAGGTCAAGGTACTATGGTGTGCAGAAATTGCTTTTCGGCCTTCTCATGGCCTCGAGAAAGCTGCGCCATTACTTCCAAGCACATGAGATCACAGTCATCACTCGTTTTCCGCTGAAGAGGATATTGCAAAATCCAGAAGCGACAGGCAGGATTGTCGAGTGGGCACTTGAACTGTCAAGCTTTGGCCTCAAGTTTGAGAGCACTTCAACTATCCAAAGCAGAGCATTGGCAGAGTTCATAGCAGAATGGACGCCAACACAAGATGAAGAAATTCCAGAAACGAGCATCCCCGACAAGGAAGCAAGCAAAGAGTGGCTGATGTACTTTGATGGTGCCTTCTCGCTGCAAGGCGCCGGTGCGGGCGTGCTACTTGTTGCACCCATCGGAGAGCACCTCAAGTACGTAGTCCAGATGCACTTTCCCAAGGAGCAAGCAACGAACAATACGGCAGAGTATGAAGGTTTGCTTGCCGGTCTCAGGATCGCAGCAGACCTTGGAATCAAGAAGCTCATTGTCAGGGATGACTCACAGCTTGTCGTCCACCAAGTGAACAAGAATTATTAGAGTCCGTTGATGGAAGCCTACGTTGATGAAGTGCGAAAGCTAGAAGAGCACTTTGATGGCCTACAGATGGAACATGTTCCAAGAGCTCAGAACGACATTGCCGATGGCCTGTCAAAGTGCGCCGCACTGAAGTTACCTGTGGAACCAGGGATCTTTGTGCTCAAGCTGACTCAACCGTCTGTAACGCCATCAACTGGACAGAGCAAGAAGAGGAAGTTGATTTCTGGTGACTATTTTCTGGCAGAGCTCCCTGAAGCCGCCGTCAAGAAGGTCCTCAAGATCAACACCAAAGGTGTTGAGGAGCAGTCTACTCCGGCAAGCCTTAGGGTTTGTTCCGTTGAAGCAGACGCTCCCGACAAGTTTTGCTCCGGCAAGCTTGCCGAGGAACGTCAAGCTCCGGCTGAGCCGCAGGTTCTCACCATAGAAGCGGATGTTCCCGCAGCCGCAGTGTCACATCCCTAGCTGCTGGTAGTGCTCTAGGCTAGCTCATGTGTGCATCATGTTTAAATTCTGAAAATTTGAACTGAGGGAATTTTGGAAGCCTCAAAAACTTAAATAAAAGAGGGGCAAAAACCCTAGAAATCTCATTCATTGCTCCAAAATGTTCTTCTTAGATGTTTAATATTTTTGGCAAGGGTTTTGATCCAAACCAAAAATAATGAACATTTTAAAAGGATTTATTTTGGGACTTTGAATTTAAATCAATACTATTTTGAATTTGAACTTATGTCCAAATATTACTGAATATATGTTCAAATAACTGAAACATTTTTATGTGCTTTGGTATAATCCCATTGTGCTAAATAAAATGTTCAGGGGAATTTTGTCACTGTCTTTGAATTTGTTTTAAATTCAAAACAGTGGCAAAACAGATTAAATAAAAGAAAAACAGAACAGAAATAAAAGAGCAGAAGCCTACCTGGCGCTTACCTGTCCAGCCCAGCCGGCCCAGCTCCTCCCGCTGGCCCATCCCACCGCCGCCCCCCTCCCCTGTCGTCTTCCTCCCTGCCAGGAGGACGGACACCGCGACACCACCACGCGCGCCACCTCCACCCTGCTCGGCCACCTCCTGCTTCCTCCCTGGCCTCCCCAGCGATGCCCCGGACGACGCCACGCAGCCCCGACCGCTCTCTCACTCTCTCCCGAACTCTTCCCCTCTTCCGCCCCCTCTCCCTCTCGAGCCCGAGCGCAGCCGCAGCCGCGCCACCGTAATGCCGCGGCCACCGTCTCCCCCTCGACCCCTCGTTGTGCCTGCGAGCTCCGTCTCGACGTCCCCGACCTCCTCGACAAGCCACGAGGCCTCGGACGTGCCGCAACACCGCCCTTGATGCCTTCTTCAACCTCGGGACCGCCGGCCATCTTCGTCAAATTCGTCGGCTCCGGACCGTCCCCGACCTCGCCGAGCGTCCCCTCGTCATCGCCGTGAGCCACTGACCCTCTCCCCTAACTCAGCATGCTTTCCTCCGTGCCGTAGCGCCGTTCCCCACGAGCACCGAAGCCACCGTCCGCCCTTGCTGCTGCACGCATAGCCTCCGTGCTCCCCTGGCCTCACTGAGCTGCTCTTAGTGCTCCCCATGTCTAGCAGGTGCTGCCCAGCCTCTCCATTTGCTCACTGATGCACCGTAGCGACGCGCCCGAGCACCACCGAACACCATCGCCGCCAAAGCTCGTCGCCGGCATGAGTTCCGGCGACCCCACGACCTCCCACTTGGTCCTCTGGATGCGCGAGAGCAAGGGCCATCTCCTGGTGCCCTCAGGGTGCCCAACCACAGCCTGTAGCGCCGCCTCGACCAACTCCGGCGAGTTCCCGCCGCTGCTGTGGTCGCCGGCGTCACCTGCTGACGTGGCGCCGGTTAATTAGTGCTAATAACCCTGCTAAACACCCCCAGAGCCACTGCCATGTGGGCCCCTGCGCTTAATTAGGTTAATATAATTATTCTGTTAAATTAGTGATTAGTGCCGTGGACCCCACGTGTCAGCTTTGACTCTGGCCCAGTCATCGTTGACCGGTCCCACCTGTCATTCACCCAATCCAGACCTGAGACACTGACCAGTGGGCCCCACTGGTCAGGTTTGACCGGGCCAGCCCAGTTGACCCTGCTGACGTCACTGTGACGTGGGGCTGACGCAATAAGTATTTTCTGGATTTATTAATATTCAGGAAATTCCAGAAAATGCCTAAAACTTCTAAAAATCATAGAAATTCAACCGTAACTCCAAATTAAATAATTTATATATGAAAAATTATCAGAAAAATTCAAGGAATCCATCTGTACCATTTTCATGCATGTTAGAACAACTTATAGCTGCTGTTTAGCACAAATCATATTGAATGGCATTTGAATAATCACATATGGAGTTTGAATTTGAATTTTGTATTCAAACCAACTTCATTTAATCTGTTGCTAGTTGCATTAGCCCAAAACACATTCATTTTGCCATGTCATGATCATGCATCATATTGTACATTGCATTGATTGTGTTCCCTTCTGTGTTGCCGGTATTTGTCCCCTCTCGATAGACGTGATACCGATGATGTGATCGTTGACACTGATGAAGACTCAATGTTATCTTCAGAAGTGCCAGGCAAGCAAAACCCCCTTGTTCATTCCGATAAAATCCCACTCTCTCGCTCCTGCTCTCTTTTACTGCATTAGGACAACAACGACATATTTATTACTTGCTGCGGTAGCTGAACCCCTTTATCCTTTGCATGACCTGTCATTGCCACAGTAAATAGATGAAACCCACTAGCATGAGTAGGAGTTGTTTGAGCCCTGTTGTGCCTACTCATTCATGCTTGTTGTCATGCCTGCTACTGCTTAGAGTTGAGTCAGGTCTGATTCATCAGAGATGAATCAGAGGCGTGTGAACATGTCCTACTGTGTGTGAGCTAAGTGTGTGAACATGATTTGGTAAAGGTAGCGGTGAGAGGCCATGTAGGAGTACATGGTGGGTTGTCTCATTGCAGCCGTCCTCAGGAACTGAGTTCTGTGTTTGTGATCCATGATCAGTTACTACCACACATTGGGCTCCGGGCGCTCCAAGCTCTCTCGACTTATTAATCAACATGATCTCTGTCCAGGAGTTGCAACTAGTTTCTGGTGTTTGTAGGTAGTGTTAGTAGTCTACCAAGTGGCACCCGGTACAGGTGGGCTTGGGACAGACTAGGCACAGTGGCACGGTGTACCAAGTGGCACCCGGTTGGTGGGCTTGGGAACCCTGCACACATCGTTTGGGGCCGTGAGCGACACCCCGGCCGGATCTCCTTGCGGATGGAACCCGAATAGGCGATAAACCTGGACTAGAGACTTGTTCGGTTAGTCAGGTCGTGGCCGACTCCCTCGCCTGGCTTCCGCTTGAAGGTTGCCGAGGTACATGACGTGTACAGGGCGATAAGTGGCGAAAGCGAGTGTGAAGAAGTACACCCCTGCAGGGTTATCATTATCTATTCGAATAGCCGGATTCCTCGGATATGGAAACTTGGACCCCTTGCATAGATCATAGATAAGTGAAAGTGGATACTCTAAAATACGCAAGATAAGCGTGAGTGCTATGGATGGCGTTCTCGTAGGGAGACGGGAGCGGATCCATAGTGGTGTATTGATATGGTGAATATGTGGACTCGTGTGCGCCACCTCAAAAGAGTTACTTGCAGTCGTAGTTCAGGATAGCCACCGAGTCAAAGCTGGCTTGCTGCAGTCAAACTCCACCATCCCCTTTGTTGATAATGATGCATGTGTAGATAGATCTGATATAAGTCTTGCTGGGTACATTTGTACTCACGTTTGCCTATTTTATGTTTTTGCAGAGAGACTTCAGTCTCACTAGTAGTTCCGCTTGGACTTCGACGTTTAGCTTGATACCTCAGCTACGATCTTGTGCCCTCGGCAGGATCTGATAGATAGTCAGGCTTCTCAGCCTTTTTCATTTATAGATGTCTGTACTCAGACATGATAGCTTCCGCTTGTGCTTTGACTTGTATGCTCTGATTGTTGGGTCATGAGACCCATGTTTTGTAATGTCTCGCTCCTCGGAGCCTATTGAATAAATTACTTGAGTCGTAGAGTCATGTTGTGATGCCATGTTGTATTTGCACATACCGAGCATATTGTGTGTATGTTATTGAAATGCTTGGTATGTGTGGGATCTGACCATCTAGTTGTTTATCTTTAGTAGCCTCTCTTACCGGGAAATGTCTCCTAGTGTTTCCACTGAGCCATGGTAGCTTGCTACTGCTCCGGAACACTTAGGCTGGCCGGCATGTGTCCTTCTTCGTTCCTGTGTCTGTCCCTTCGGGGAAATGTCACGCGATGAATACCGGAGTCCTGTTAGCCTGCTACAGCCCGGTTCACCGGAGTCCTGCTAGCCCAGTGCTACAGCCTGGATTCACCGCTGATGACCGACACGTTCGATGCTGGGTCATGGATGCCTGTCCCTGTAAGTTTGTGCCACTTTGGGTTTACGACTAGCCATGTCAGCCCGGGCTCCTTATCATATGGATGCTAGCGACACTGTCATATACGTGTGCCAAAAGGCGCAAACGGTCTCGGGCAAAGGTAAGACGACACCCGTGGGAATACCGTGCGTGAGGCCGCAAAGTGATATGAGGTGTTACGTGCTAGATCGATGTGGCATTGAGTCGGGGTCCCGACAGCGCTGGTATCAGAGCTTGACTGCCTGTAGGATTACCAAGCCAAACTGGTCGAAGTTGAGTCTAGAAATTCTTTAGTTATATAAGGGAACTGATTGTGGGATGGAACGTAAGGCTCTTTTTACTCCTTATACCTCATGGCCTTCTGATCTGAGTCATCTTATCTTTCCTACGGGGATTCAGAACTAGGCTATCTCTTCTTTCTATCAGGATCACGTGTTACTAATCCGTAGACTTATAGATTGTTGGATTTAAGCTTGAGTTCAGTTTCTACTATTTCTGTACGTTAACTGTTGATCTCGAAACCTTGATATTGTGCTTCTGAGTGGTTATGACACCATTTTTGTGAATGTCTCAAATCTTTCTGAGCATTTACAGCCGTTATGCTGTCCGAGTCATCCCAGGTTTCTAAATAGTCGGATGCATTTGCAAATCCCTTCCTCCTGTTTCCGATGTGCCTTTGGTCAGATTAATCACACAAATCAGTGAGTTGAGGTACTTTATTGCCTTGACATATATGTTGGAGCTAGTATTATGACCCTAGGTGTCTTAGGGGATCATCTAGTAATTTAGCCATGATCTGTGTTCCCAGTGTGATGATTCTGGCCTTTATCCTCGAAAGCATCCCGTGATGCCACTAGTAGTAGGTATTCTACTCCTGGGTTCTGAACCCGAGATTCACTCTACCTACTTCATGTTGATAGTAATTGCTAGTGCCTTTAGGATATTAGTAACCTTTGCGATAGTCCTTGAAGTCCGTGGTATCTTCTTCTTCCAAATACCATGAACTACTTATGGCAAAAGTTCCTCGTTGAACTGAAATATCACAACAGGATTATTCTTGAGGAATTCTCCATTCATAAATCGTGACTCTGCCAGTTCTAACTTTCTGCATGGGTTATCCGGAAGAAATATGTTGAACTTGGTTCGACATACTAATCTATGCATCCACAACTCAGAAAGTTATATGTTCCTTTGAGTTGTCCCTCTTTAGTTGTCTACTGACCTTCGTCTATCAATTGATAGTCAAGAGTATGCGTGCGTTCGTTTGTCGATGCCTATTACTCTTGTGGCCCGTCAAGCCATTCCGTCCTGAATGACTAGGAGAAACAAACTCCAGTACCTCATCCATATCTAGGATTGGGTCAAAGTAGTTGTATTCCGCAGATCAAATGCCAATCCAGCTTTTGGTTCTGTTCTACCTTGGAGTATTACCCCCTTTATGTCAGAATTGTCATGAGAACTGCACCAACTCTCATGAATTTTGACGTAGTGATACTTCTCACCATCATTAGTCATTCCTCGGCCCTCGTGTTGATGCAACCGGAATACCGACAAATGAATTGTGATGTGTGGAATCAATACTCCTAGCAACCTCGTTGCTTGGTAGTTAAAGGATAATAATTTTATTCCTAGTATGTTGGTTATTGAATCACCATTCTAAGATTGATCGTGCTACCTAGTCCTTATTTCCTGGTGCACTCTTTGATTGATGAGTTAGGATTTGTCAAGTCCTCGCTCATTTGATCATATCATCTTGCCCTGAAAAGCAAGATTGTTCTCGAGCTTAGTAACATATCGGTGGTTCGTGATTTTCCGAAGATCTTCTCGGAAGTACTACCAGGTTGTCACCTGACCGCCATGTTGAGCTCGTGATCAAGTTGGTTTATTGTAAACCACCCTTGCTCCAAGAATCCGTGTTGGATACCCCTGAGCTAGTTGGTTAAGCTAAACGACAACTTGGAGAGTTGGAAGATAAAAGCTTGCCTGACTTAGTTCGCTCCAAAGGGATATTCTAGTGTAGTGTGTGTTGAAGAACGATGATATCTTCCTCGATTGGTCCCTATCATCAGTTGCTGGACCTATTGTCTTATCAATCCTTTGATTTGAGTGTGGGCTATCGTCAAATCAAGTTAGAACCAACGATGTTCGTAATGTTGTCTTACTCGTGGTTGATCCCTCGAGCATACACCATTATATCTTTTGGTTCTGACCAAGGCTATCACCGTGTTCACACGATGGTGGAAGTCCAGTGATATGGAAATTCCGATGAGCTGTTGTTGAGCCCATTGGCAACATCCTTAACCCCTCCATGATGTTGTTGAACATTAAGCTAGTGTTGGAAACTTTTGAAAGCATTTTCTTCATGCTAGCTCATGAAGTATTTGTTTGATGAAAGGAGTGACTTCCTCTTATACACGTGCATTTGGTGAAAGTTGCCGCCGTGAATTTGAGAAAGATTGTCTTGTTTCCTTTGGAATCATCCTAAATCAGTCATGCACACGTGCGAAGTATTCTGTAGTCTGGAGACTTGCAACCTTCATTCTATATGTGTCCCTAGCACACTAAGCCACTGATTGACTTGTTCAAGGAAAAGAAGTCTATGCTTGGGATCTAATCCATGGACTTGCGTAAAGACTTCGATATCCTCGATGATGGTTCCCAACCAGAACTCGGTAGTGTTTTATTATAAGACTAATTTGTGGTCATGCTTGTCTTGGACAATGTGTTCACATGTTTGTAGCAGAACCAGCTCATGTTTTGGAGCTTGCTATCGTAGTTCATCTCCCGAGAATCCCGCAATGTCATCTCGTCGATTTGTGTTGCAAACTTTCATTTTTCTTCCTAGACTCGATGAGCCTGGAATATTCTGACACCAACCAGATCTAAATCTCAGGCAGATATGATGGTTGAAACATTTCCCCAAGAACTATAATATTGGTTCCTCGATAACTGGTAAAGTGGATGTCGTGGCCAGCACCACCCAGCCGGAAGACCTATTATTGTAGTATATTGATTGAAGAAGTTGGCCACCTCCCCATAAGGATTTCGTAGGATTTACCTCCGTAACTGTTCCTTATGGATTCTATTGCTCCCGAAGTCTGACCTTTTACTTGATGTTCTAGTTATCAAACCATATCTATGACTGGGATACACTAGCACATCAAGGAGAACATTAGGAGCGGAGTGCTAAATGTCTCTCGGTCGATCGTCCAGATTTTGTTCCTTGGCTCGCTAAGGTGAAATCTAAGGAAATGTTATCCTCCTATGCATCTGCATCGTCCATCGTTGTTCATCATGGTAGCAAGTTGTGTTGCCAGGATCCTTGACACGGATAGTGGTAGAATCTTGATGATTGTGGAAATGCTCAAGTTCTTGAGAGCACGCACAAGCGCTACGTGTTATCATCGGCACTAGCTGGGTTTGCTCTCAGTTCCCTCGGCAATGCTATGATCTATTCAAACAGTGGATTCACTCTTTATTGTTGGGTTCTTCCCCAGTTACCAGAATCATTCCCAGCATTTGCATTTTGTTCCCAGCTTGCACTGCCAATGTGCCGTTCTACCATGGGTCTCTTCCATTTCCGGTGATAAGCAACAATCATCCATTGCGTTGTCTTCAACAAGGTAGTCCACATCATCCATTCTAGTCCGGGTGTACCATTCCTTTGCACCCCGCCAAACGATCGTTGTGAATTGCCTTAGGCTGGTATGAAAAGTATCAATGATCCTTGAATCAAAGGTAACTCTTTTTGCCACTTAAGGGGATATTTCCACAAGTCACCTTCCCTAAGGTGCCCCGTTATGGTATCGTGGCAACTCAACTCCTCGCTACGTTAACAATCGTTTACCACCTTCTTAAGTGTGGAATTATTGTCCACCTAGTGAACCTTCGTCATCCGTTTCTTCCACCCCTCTTGATGTGTATCTCGTGTCTCAACCCGAGAGATGGTCCTATGTCTCATTCCGTGAGTTGTTCGATCTTCGAGAAGATCGACCCTTCTAGAGTCTCCTTCTTCCCTCCATGTCATGTTGACAGGATTTCTCAGAGCAGGACTTCAAGACAATAATGGTGTTCAAATCAACGTTCATTTGAAGTGCACCCTGGATCGTGAAGATTATACTAGTCTGCGTTCCCCTTCACCTTACCCTACGCTTGAATCTCGAGACGAGATTCTTGTTTAGTGGGGGTGAGTTGTCACATCCCTAGCTGCTGGTAGTGCTCTAGGCTAGCTCATGTGTGCATCATGTTTAAATTCTGAAAATTTGAACTGAGGGAATTTTGGAAGCCTCAAAAACTTAAATAAAAGAGGGGCAAAAACCCTAGAAATCTCATTCATTGCTCCAAAATGTTCTTCTTAGATGTTTAATATTTTTGGCAAGGGTTTTGATCCAAACCAAAAATAATGAACATTTTAAAAGGATTTATTTTGGGACTTTGAATTTAAATCAATACTATTTTGAATTTGAACTTATGTCCAAATATTACTGAATATATGTTCAAATAACTGAAACATTTTTATGTGCTTTGGTATAATCCCATTGTGCTAAATAAAATGTTCAGGGGAATTTTGTCACTGTCTTTGAATTTGTTTTAAATTCAAAACAGTGGCAAAATAGATTAAATAAAAGAAAAACAGAACAGAAATAAAAGAGCAGAAGCCTACCTGGCGCTTACCTGTCCAGCCCAGCCGGCCCAGCTCCTCCTGCTGGCCCAGCCCACCGCCGCCCCCCTCCCCTGTCGTCTTCCTCCCTGCCAGGAGGACGGACACCGCGACACCACCACGCGCGCCACCTCCACCCTGCTCGGCCACCTCCTGCTTCCTCCCTGGCCTCCCCAGCGACGCCCCGGACGATGCCACGCAGCCCCGACCGCTCTCTCACTCTCTCCCGAACTCTTCCCCTCTTCCGCCCCCTCTCCCTCTCGAGCCCGAGCGCAGCCGCAGCCGCGCCACCGTAACGCTGCGGCCACCATCTCCCCCTCGACCCCTCGCTGTGCCTGCGAGCTCCGTCTCGACGTCCCCGACCTCCTCGACAAGCCACGAGGCCCCGGACGTGCCGCAACACCGCCCTCGATGCCTTCTTCAACCTCGGGACCGCCGGCCATCTTCGTCAAATTCGTCGGCTCCGGACCGTCCCCGACCTCGCCGAGCGTCCCCTCGTCATCGCCGTGAGCCACTGACCCTCTCCCCTAACTCAGCATGCTCTCCTCCGTGCCGTAGCGCCGTTCCCCACGAGCACCGAAGCCACCGTCCGCCATTGCTGCTGCACGCATAGCCTCCGTGCTCCCCTGGCCTCACTGAGCTGCTCTTAGTGCTCCCCATGTCTAGCAGGTGCTGCCCAGCCTCTCCATTTGCTCACTGATGCACCGTAGCGACGCGCCCGAGCACCACCGAACACCATCGCCGCCAAAGCTCGTCGCCGGCATGAGTTCCGGCGACCCCACGACCTCCCACTTGGTCCTCTGGATGCGCGAGAGCAAGGGCCATCTCCTGGTGCCCTCAGGGTGCCCAACCGCAGCCTGTAGCGCCGCCTCGACCAACTCCGGCGAGTTCCCGCCGCTGCTGTGGTCGCCGGCGTCACCTGCTGACGTGGCGCCGGTTAATTAGTGCTAATAACCCCGCTAAACATCCCCAGAGCCACTGCCATGTGGGCCCCTGCGCTTAATTAGGTTAATATAATTATTCTGTTAAATTAGTGATTAGTGCCGTGGACCCCACGTGTCAGCTTTGACTCTGGCCCAGTCATCGTTGACCGGTCCCACCTGTCATTCACCCAATCCAGACCTGAGACACTGACCAGTGGGCCCCACTGGTCAGGTTTGACCGGACCAGCCCAGTTGACCCTGCTGACGTCACTGTGACGTGGGGCTGACGCAATAAGTATTTTCTGGATTTATTAATATTCAGGAAATTCCAGAAAATGCCTAAAACTTCTAAAAATCATAGAAATTCAACCGTAACTCCAAATTAAATAATTTATATATGAAAAATTATCAGAAAAATTCAAGGAATCCATCTGTACCATTTTCATGCATGTTAGAACAACTTATAGCTGCTGTTTAGCACAAATCATATTGAATGGCATTTGAATAATCACATATGGAGTTTGAATTTGAATTTTGTATTCAAACCAACTTCATTTAATCTGTTGCTAGTTGCATTAGCCCAAAACACATTCATTTTGCCATGTCATGATCATGCATCATATTGTACATTGCATTGATTGTGTTCCCTTCTGTGTTGCCGATATTTGTCCCCTCTCGATAGACGTGATACCGATGATGTGATCGTTGACACTGATGAAGACTCAATGTTATCTTCAGAAGTGCCAGGCAAGCAAAACCCCCTTGTTCATTCCGATAAAATCCCACTCTCTCGCTCCTGCTCTCTTTTACTGCATTAGGACAACAACGACATATTTGTTACTTGCTGCGGTAGCTGAACCCCTTTATCCTTTGCATGACCTGTCATTGCCACAGTAAATAGATGAAACCCACTAGCATGAGTAGGAGTTGTTTGAGCCCTGTTGTGCCTACTCATTCATGCTTGTTGTCATGCCTGCTACTGCTTAGAGTTGAGTCAGGTCTGATTCATCAGAGATGAATCAGAGGCGTGTGAACATGTCCTACTGTGTGTGAGCTAAGTGTGTGAACACGATTTGGTAAAGGTAGCGGTGAGAGGCCATGTAGGAGTACATGGTGGGTTGTCTCATTGCAGCCGTCCTCAGGAACTGAGTTCTGTGTTTGTGATCCATGATCAGTTACTACCACACATTGGGCTCCGGGCGCTCCAAGCTCTCTCGACTTATTAATCAACATGATCTCTGTCCAGGAGTTGCAACTAGTTTCTGGTGTTTGTAGGTAGTGTTAGTAGTCTACCAAGTGGCACCCGGTACAGGTGGGCTTGGGACAGACTAGGCACAGTGGCACGGTGTACCAAGTGGCACCCGGTTGGTGGGCTTGGGAACCCTGCACACATCGTTTGGGGCCGTGAGCGACACCCCGGCCGGATCTCCTTGCGGATGGAACCCGAATAGGCGATAAACCTGGACTAGAGACTTGTTCGGTTAGTCAGGTCGTGGCCGACTCCCTCGCCCGGCTTCCACTTGAAGGTTGCCGAGGTACATGACGTGTACAGGGCGATAAGTGGCGAATGCGTGTGTGAAGAAGTACACCCCTGCAGGGTTATCATTATCTATTCGAATAGCCGGATTCCTCTGATATGGAAACGTGGACCCCTTATATCAGTTCATAGACAAGTGAAAGTGGATACTCTAAAATACGCAAGATAAGCGTGAGTGCTATGGATGGCGTTCTCGTAGGGAGACGGGAGCGGATCCATAGTGGTGTATTGATATGGTGAATATGTGGACTCGTGTGCGCCACCTCAAAAGAGTTACTTGCAGTCGTAGTTCAGGATAGCCACCGAGTCAAAGCTGGCTTGCTGCAGTCAAACTCCACCATCCCCTTTGTTGATAATGATGCATGTGTAGATAGATCTGATGTAAGTCTTGCTGGGTACATTTGTACTCACGTTTGCCTAATTTATGTTTTTGCAGAGAGACTTCAGTCTCACTAGTAGTTCCGCTTGGACTTCGACGTTTAGCTTGATACCTCAGCTACGATCTTGTGCCCTCGGCAGGATCTGATAGATAGTCAGGCTTCTCAGCCTTTTTCATTTATAGATGTCTGTACTCAGACATGATAGCTTCCGCTTGTGCTTTGACTTGTATGCTCTGATTGTTGGGTCATGAGACCCATGTTTTGTAATGTCTCGCTCCTCGGAGCCTATTGAATAAATTACTTGAGTCGTAGAGTCATGTTGTGATGCCATGTTGTATTTGCACATACCGAGCATATTGTGTGTATGTTATTGAAATGCTTGGTATGTGTGGGATCTGACCATCTAGTTGTTTATCTTTAGTAGCCTCTCTTACCAGGAAATGTCTCCTAGTGTTTCCACTGAGCCATGGTAGCTTGCTACTACTCCGAAACACTTAGGCTGGCCGGCATGTGTCCTTCTTCGTTCCTGTGTCTATCCCTTCGGGGAAATGTCACGCGATGAATACCGGAGTCCTGTTAGCCTGCTACAGCCCGGTTCACCGGAGTCCTGCTAGCCCAGTGCTACAGCCTGGATTCACTGCTGATGACCGACACGTTCGATGCTGGGTCATGGATGCCTGTCCCTGTAAGTTTGTGCCACTTTGGGTTTACGACTAGCCATGTCAGCCCGGGCTCCTTATCATATGTATGCTAGCGACACTGTCATATACGTGTGACAAAAGGCGCAAACGGTCCCGGGCAAAGGTAAGACGACACCCGTGGGAATACCGTGCGTGAGGCCGCAAAGTGATATGAGGTGTTACATGCTAGATCGATGTGGCATTGAGTCGGGGTCCTGACAAGCAGATGTGCCTTTAGTCCTTGTTGTCGAGCCGCAAGCTCCAGCATGGGCACAATGGATTGTCCGTTTCCTTCAGATAGGAGAACTTCCCGAAGAGCAAGAAGAAGCGGAAAGAGTAGCCCGACAGTCAAGTATGTACCAGTTTGTCGATGACACACTATACAGAAGAAGACTCAACGGCGTGAAATTGAAGTGTATTCACCGGGAGGACGGACAGAAGCTGTTGGCAGAGATACATGGAGGCATATGTGGTCAACACATTGGCACGAGAGCACTTGCCGGCAAAGCGTTCCGGCAAGGTTTCTTTTGGCCGACAGCCCTCCAGGATGCAACTGCACAAGTAACCAAGTGTGAAGCGTGCCAGTTCCATTCCAAGCAGATACACTAGCCAGCTCAAGCTCTCCAGACGATCCCTTTATCCTGGCCATTTTTGGTCTGGGGGCTCGATATCCTCGGCCCTTTTCCCTGAGCTGTCGGGGGCTTTGAGTACTTGTACGTCGCAATCAACAAGTTCACAAAGTGGCCGGAAGTGGAACCAGTGAGGAAGGTGACAGCTCAGTCAGCAGTCAAGTTCTTCAGGTCGATTGTTTGCCGTTTCGGGATCCCTAACAGGATCATCACCGACAACAGCACACAATTCACGAGCCGCACCTTCATGCAGTACGTCCAAGATCTTGGCGCCAAGGTCTGCTTCGCTTCTGTTGCTCATCCGAGAAGCAACGTTCAAGCGGAGAGGGCAAATGCTGAAGTGCTGCACGGGCTCAAGACCAGGACTTTCGATAGGCTACGCAAGTGCGGAAGGAACTGGATTGAGGAGCTGCCAGTGGTTCTTTGGTCGATCAGAACGACGCCAAATCGGGCCACTGGCCAAACACCTTTCGCTCTAGTCTATGGAGCAGAGGCAGTTCTCCCCACGGAACTCGTATATGGATCACCTCGAGTGCTCGCTTATGATGAGCTTGAGCAAGAGCAGCTGCGACAAGATGACGCGCTGCTACTTGAGGAGGACCGTCTTCAGGCTGCTATATGAGCTGCTCGATACCAGCAAGCTTTGCACCACCACCATAGCCGCAAAGTTAATGCCAGAAGTTTCGAGGAAGGCGACCTTGTTCTTCGGTGTGTTCAGTCCGCTAAGAATTCCAACAAGTTGACGCCGAAGTGGGAAGGCCCTTACCGGGTGAAACGAGTCACTAGGCCTGGCGCTGTCCGCCTTGAGATCGAAGATGGCATTTCGGTGAGCAACTCCTGGAACATTGAGCATCTTCGTAAGTTTTACCCGTAGGGCGCGGTTGCCGGAATCTTTTCCGGCAACCACCTTTTGTACAAGTCTTGCCGATGTTGCATGTAACCCTTTGTACAAAGCCGGGCGCAGACCCCGTGCATAAGTAAAGCTCATGTGCTCCACACATCTTGTCAATATCATGTTGTCTACTTTATTTTTGCATGCGTTATCTGACACTTTGTGCAGCGCCAACCCCCGGTAAGCAATAACGAGCCGTAAGGCTCCATATCTTTATTTTCTCTTCTTTCTTTTTCTCAAAAAGGAAAGGAAGGTTCCCTCGCACACAAGTTTGCCGGGGGAAAGGAGAAGATAATGGTGTGGACTAGGCATCGTTCAAGGAAGTTTTCTCCTTACCCGAAAGCAAACGACAAAAAAGCTAAGTTGCCAAAGTTTGAGCAATCAGTTTTAAATTTTTAAGTTATCTTCCTCGAACGACCGTACTTTGTATGGAAAACCTGTGCGCGGAGGAACCAACTCATAGCTAGTTGCGCCCTTACTTTGTTTCGAGTCCGCTCAACAACTTAAGTGAGCTGCGACTAGTTGCGACAAGGTTTCTTGTCGGTAGCGGCACCGCTAGCAGGCTGCTAATGTCCCGCACTCAGCGCTCGCGGCTAAGGTGCCTGCGCCGACAAGTTCCCTAAAAGCGTAGGGCAAAAACATACAAAGGAAGGAATCAAGTAAAGGAAATAACACAGCAATCTCTACCCAGAATAGAGTTATATTACAAGATAGCTTGTAGCAGCTCTAACAGATTGTTCTCATGACATGACCGACAGCGACAAAGAAAAAGAGAAAACGGGCGGCCTAATCTACGCGATCGCCCTCAACCCTCTTGATCTCGCTCACCTTGTCCGCAATGGGTGCGACAAGGGCCTTGAGCGCTTCCAGATCAGCATCCGGCGGCAGGGACCTGAGGACGTTGGTGAGGTTGAGGCCTGGGTTGCGGAAGGCCACCTTCGCCAGCACCTTTTGAAGAACTCCCGCGCAGATCTTGCGCGACTCGTCGGTCAGCTGCTTTGGGATCTTCTCCCGGAGTCGCTGGAGGGCCATCACCACGCCTTTGAAGAACAAGCTGAGCTTGGTGCTGGGTTGGAGGTGCTCGTCGGAAGAATACCCGAGGTCCTCCATCCCCAGCTGCGCCACCTCCCCGTCGATGGCGGCGGCAACATTCACGAGACCCTCGGTCCAGTGCTCCACAGTCTCCCTAAAAGCATTCTGGGCGGCAGCAGCACTCGCCAGCAGCGCCTCGTCGGCCTTGATCTTCTCCTTCAAGGCCACCTCTTGCTCCCTGGCGCCGTCCAGCGTCTTGGTCAAAGTAGCCAGCTTCAACTCAAGATCAGCGTTGGAGTCCTTGGCGGTGCTAAGCTCTTTGCTCCTCTCAGCGAGACGACCCTGTAGCTCGCCATGAGCAGCGGCGTCCTTCTCGCGCTCACGCTTGAGGGTAGCAAGCTCCTCACCGCTCACCTTGAGATCGGCCTCCAGCTGCGCCATCTTCGTCTCCAGTTCCTTCTTGGCGGCCTCGGCAGCTGCGGCAGCATCCTTTGCTTCCTTGAGAGCCCCGCCAATTGCTTGCTCACGCGCGGCAAGCTCCTCCTCGTGGCTGTCAAGGTTGACCTTGCGCTGCGCCAACTCACCTTCCTGCGCAGATAGCTTCTCGGCAGCGAGCCGCTGTTGCTCTTCAACTTCAGCCTTCGTGAGGAGGAAAGCTTTCCGCTCCTCGGCAACCTGCTCCCGCTCCTCTGCCAGGGATCGAAGAGTTTCCTGCCTGAGACCTCGGAGCTCCTCAGCGCGCTTCTCAATGTCCACTCCTGCCCTCGCGACAAGCGCTTCTCGGGATTCCAGCTTAGCTTGTCAGGCGCGGTACAGCGACAACAGCTTCCAAAGCAGCCGCTCCTCCTCAGGCTCATCGCTGCTACTGCTTGGCACGTCGACCAGCGTCAGCCCAGCGGAGGCGAGCACCTCTGCATCCAAAATCTCTCCTTCGACCGGCGCCCTGGAGCTTGACGCCTAGGGGAGATTGATGAATATGTCGTCGCCGGCCTTCAAATAGGGGTCGGGCTGGGGCTCTTCGGAGCCTGGCGCTGCAGCAGCGGCGGAGGGATCGGCGGCCGGCGCAGCGCCTGGTGCTCCTGCGGCCTCGGGGCCGTCAGTGTGATCGTCGGATCCCACGCCAGCTTCTGCGGCGGCAGCTTTGGCGGCCTCTTCGCCGGCGGGATCATCAGCGTCGGCTTCTCCTTCGGTGGCAACGGCGTCATCGGTGTTGCTGCGCGCGTTCTCCTCGCCGGCGACCTCGGTTTCCATCAGATCCGTAGCAGATGGATCTGACGACCGAAGAGGGGAGAAAAGTCAAACAAATATCCACAAAGAAAATCAGAAGAAGAAGAACCCAAGGGAAGTTTTCAAGCAAGAGGATTACCTGTGCTAGGATCTGCGGTCATGGTCTCAACCATCGGGGGGTCGCCAGAACTGTCCCTTGCCGGAGAACGCTCCCTTGCCGGGGAATTCTCCCTTGGCGGTGTAGTCGAAGCAGATGGTACTTCGGGAACGGCTTCCGGGCTCTCCTGGTGAGGCTGCTCTGCTCCTGCACAAACCAACAGTCAGATATCAGCAAAGAAAGATCACCCATGCTCGCCTGACAGTAGGAAGTAAACCATATACTTACGCTGGGGGCTGCTTTGGGGAAAAGTTGCCGGGTCCGGCAAGACGGTCTCGGACACGCCCTCTGCTGTCGCGGTGGCTTCGTCCTTGATGACAATCACCGGGACCTTGGCTCTCTTCGCCGCTCTCTGGGCCAGAGTCCTGAAAAGGAATGGGTTCGGAGTAAAGCAAATCAGATACCAGACAAAACAGCAAGAATTGAAGAACTACAAGCACGACTAAGAATCTTACTCTTCTTCTTCCTCGTCGGAGCTGAGCACGGAGAGATCGAAGTCCGGCTCGCCTCCGGTGCGACGAGGCGGAGGAGTAGTTTCCCTTGTCCGCTTGGCAGGAGCAGTAGCGGTGGGCCGGGAAGACCCCGCTCCAGTTGCCGCAGCGGCGTGAGGCGCTCCCGCCACAACAGTGCTTGCCGCGGTAGAGCGTGTCGCACGGCACGGCGGCTGTTGACTCGTCTCCCGCCCCGCTACGTCCACGGCCTTGCGGAGACGCCTTCTTGGTGGAGCTGGGGGCTCCGCTTGCGGCAAGCTGTCTGAAGGTTCGGGTCCAACAAGCTCTCCCTCGCCGGGCTCGCTCGACTCATCTTCAGGCCCGATAAGCTCTCCCTCGCCGGCAAACTCCTCGCGCTCGGCAAGGCTTGCCGCCTCTGCTGCCTCTGCCTCCTCCACGGTGAATCCAAACTCACCCGCGGCAGCGGCTGCCGCCGCCTCTTCCAGCCTAGTGGCAATGCGCTGCATCTCCGCGTCGGTGGTGTCGCGAGTAAGGCTCTTCTGCTCGTCGGAGCGGACCGGCACTTCAACCAAGCCGTCAAAGAACTCCTACACGACGGTGTCTGCCGGCTCTTGCCAAGTTGGGACAATTCCATGCGAGTCGCACAGCGGCATCATTGCACGGATGCGGTCGAGCGAGGAGTTGTTGCACAACGGAACGACACCCCTCGGCAACATGAATGGATGTTGAGGATCGCGCTTGAACAGTTCCAGGAGCACCGCGTCCAGCTCCAGGACAATGAAGTTGAAGTTGAGGCCCGGGCGCAGCCTCATGATATCCGCCGAGTTCTGGAACTCCCAAGCAGGTCTCCCCCTCTCCTGCAGGGGGGCGATGCGCCGGCGAAGAAAATCTGCGCCAACGGCGCCTACGGTGAGCCCGGCAAGCCTGAGGCGAAGGATCCGGGTGACAGCAATCTTCAGCCTATCGTCTTTCGGGGCCACGTTGCTCCAATCGTTGCCGCGTGCTATTGGGGCTTGTCGCAGGGCGGTAAATGGCTGCGGGTTCTCCTCGACAATCCAGCACCACTCTGCTCTCCATTCCTCCCACTTGTTGCGGAGCTCTCCCTCCAGATAAGCTTCCTTCTTGCCGACTCTCGAGATCCAAGTGATTCCGCTGGATAAAGGCTCTCCTCTCTCGACTCGGGGCATAAAGAAGTGGCGAAAAAGAGCTACGTTTGGATGGACTCCGACAAAGTTTTCACAGAGATGTGCGAAAACTGCCATGGTCAGAACGGCGTTGGGGGTGAAGTCAAGGAGGCGGAACCCGTAGGTGTTCATGATGTCACAGAAAAATTCAGAGAAGGGCGGGTAGAGCCCGCAGTAGAAGAACAGCGCAAAGAAGGGGTATCCGTTCGGAGCCAGTTCCGAAGCAGCAGCCGGGAGTACCTTCGTGCGCGGATGCGCTCGCGTCTCCGTCGACCAGAAGAGGTAGTAGTACTCCCTCAGCTCCTTCGCGGCAAGCTGAGGGGGGAAGATGGCCCGCTCCTTTCACAGCGCCGTGAGCCGCTGCGCCTCGACCGATTTCACGCCCTTCCCCTTGTCGGCTTTCGGAGCCATGGCGGAGGTGGTGTGGGAGTTCGACGGCGTTGGTGGTGCTGGTGGCAATGGGGGCGGCGCGCAACTCTCTTTCGGCTTTGAGAAGAAGGGGGGGAGCGGCGGAGATTTCCGAGATTGGAGTAGCAACCGGCGAGATGGGCGAACTGCCCCTGTTTCCCCTGCTTATAAAGAGGGAGGGGGCGGACATTCCGCCTTTCCGAATAAAGAAACCACCCACGATCTCTCCCACGACGCCGCATTTGACGCGTGCCGTTGGGGGAGGGCGCAGTGGGTACGGAGTAAGATACGGCGTAACCCAGGCCGTGCATGCCCGTGCCCTGTTTTGGGCCTGGCCCAACAGCGCTCGGCACCGTGGGTGGCCCAGGCCCGGGGGCTCCTGTCGGTGTACTAGAGTAGGGGTACCCTAGTATCCCGAACTTGTGCACGGGCAGTTGCAGCACACCGCGGCAAGGCTTGCCGGGCGACCGCCAAGGTCCTCCGTGGTTCCTTTGGAGCGATTCAAGAACAAAGTATTCAAGCCAAGGAGACAAGGCCCCGGCAAGAGGAGCTTGCCGGGAAGGCCAACCAAGGCATCTAAAGGAACTTGCCGCGACGCGCCACGCGTCCCGGCGAGGCCCAGTGAGCGACAAGCTTCCGGACGCGAGAAGACAACAACCGCGGCAAGGCGCTTGCCGCAGCAAGCTACCACTCTGTACCCGCGCTCCAGCACATCCACCAACGTGTCGCCCTGGGGTCTTTCCAGGCGCGCGTGGCGAGAGTCTATGCAGCCAGCGGTGCGAGGTGGCGAGCGATGCTGACGAGATTGACATCGTGGCGAACGGTGGTGTCCCTGACGGTCCTTTTCTGCACTATTTGGGCGACACAGACGGGCATTTAATGCCTTTGTCCCCTGCCGTCAGGTTTAGGTATGATACACTGTACAGGTGGTTGTACCAACCGCAACACTTTTCCATTTTTACCCTTGTCTGCGTTGCCACCTGTCGGTGACCCCTTGAGCATATAAAAGGAGGCCCATGCGCAACGTAGAGGGGGTTCGGTTCGAAACCAGAAAAACACTCACGCTCGGTCTCGTTAGCAGCTCGTGTGTACTGTAGCACTCAGCGCCCCCAAGCAAGAACTCAATACAATCAGACAAGCAGCAGTAGGAGTATTATCTCTCCGGAGAGCTCCGAAGCTGGGTAAACTGCTCGTGTTCTTCGCCTCGATCCGTTCTTCGTGCGACCTCCGCCCCCCGCCAAACCGAAAGGGGCTCGGTCCGCCGGTCCCATAAGTGTTCGTGGATCAGCTTCCCCGACAATATGATGTCTAAACTAAGCAATGCAAGACACCTTATGCATGATATGAAAAATATAAACATTGCAAGTTAAAGCATACACCTAAGGTGGGATATAGGACCGGTTATCTGTCTCTGAATCCTCCTATGAGGAGCTACCCATAACCATCGAGATATATGCTTCAACATGTACCATTGCCTGCTCTGAAGACCTTGTTTTCACTCCATATTTTTCCATAACTTGCTCAAATGGAGGATACACATGAAGAGTAGTTCAATATACACAGATTGTCGACAAATGGAATACATAATGAAAAAAAGGACGACATGAGATAATTCACATATGTGATGTCTGGCTACACAGGATGGCAGTGTATAATTAACATATATGATAACTGGCTAAAAAACATGGCATTGCATAATTCACATATCAGATATAGAAAGCAAATAGGAGGCATTCACACAATGCATGTCTATTGTAAGCAGATGGCATGGCAATGCAAGACACCATATGCATGATATGAGCAATATTACCCTGCCAAGTTAGAGCATACTCCTCGGGGGGGGGGGGGTATACGACTGGGAATCTGTCTCTGAATATTCCTTTGAGGAGCTATCTGTAACCAGCAAGAAATCTGCATCAACGGGTAGCACTGACTGCTCAAAAGACCTTGTTTTCACTATAGATTTTCCCATGACCGACTGAAATGGCTGATGCACAGGAAGAGTAGATGAATATACAAACATTGTCCACAAATGGAATTCAATATGAAAAAAATTAGTATGGCAAGATACAATTCACATATACGATGACTGGCTAAACATGATGACATTGCATGTTTCACGTATATGATGCCTGGCTGAGGAATATGGCATTGCATAATTCACATATATGATATAGAAACCAAACAGGTGGCACTCACACAAAGCAAATCTAAACTAAGCTGATGACATATAAGATGTATAAAGTAACCAATGTGCGGCGCCATATGCGAGATATGACCAACAGCAGCATGGCACGTTAGAGTAAACACCTTAGGGGGTAAATAGGAGTGGTCGGCTCCCTCTGAATCCCCCTCTGAAAAATTATCTTCCTCTGGAATACAATCTGGAATGGGGGGTGGGGGCCCCCACTTCGCCCACCATGGAGTGGCATCTCCATGACATTATATTCGCACGCAATGGTCTTCTCCTTTTATCTACATGTTCAGTATGATTTTGTACAATAACTGACATGCATAATAAAAAAACATAGTTAGATTTTGTAAGGCCTAAGGGGTGCATGCAGAAATCAAGACTGATGATAGAAAATGAGTGGATAGATCCAAAACTAATGATAGCAGGCAGATAATAGCTTCAGTTAAAAAACATAGACGATGGATCTGCTGTTTGTTGCCCACCCAACATGAACCACATAGAAGACCCGAGATGAACCAGATAGTAGACATATACTATTTGTTGCTGCATAGATATGTGCTCCACAAGCATTTTAAAACTCAAGTTTGAGCATTAGTTTGCACCTGACTCGGCGGCTAAGAGGTGAATATTATGATAAATTAGCAGGTAATCATAATCGATGTATAACGTAAGTAGACACGAAAGAGTGCGACCACTCTTTTGGAACTGTGTAGTCCTCAGGTTCATCTGCTCAGTCAATGATGGTAATGTAGTTGGTGTGGCTGCCGGCAACATGGAAGATGATCTGAGGCGGAAAAAGAAGGTCTTCAGGGGGGATCTCTGCTGTAGTGAATGCTTCCACCGATGGTGCACCTCAGGTGGGGTGGATGACTGTAACACCCCGGATCCGATGTGCCAGGTGTCTTCCAGCTATTCGTCGTTGTTGCCATGTAATTTGCTTGCGTGTTGCATTTCGCCATGACATCATCTGCATTGCATCCTCATGATTTTCAAAACTTGTATCCGTTTGGGTTCCGCCGGTTCTCTCAATTGTCCGTTCTGAGCATAGACACACTCGCACGCACCCGTTGCCCCTCTCAGACCTTGTTTTGTGAGAGGGAGAAAAACATTCTCGGAATGGACCGAGATTTGCCGAGTGGCCTTGGTATAACACCGGTAGACCGCCCGTCAAATTTCTTTCCATTTGGAGTCCGTTTGATACCCCAATGGTTAACCGAGTTCACCGAAACCCCCTTGTCTTTGCAGCCCATCACCTCTTCACATAGCCCACCTAGCCCATCCAAACCCCCCTCCATGCTCTCGGTCGTTCGATCACAATTGTGTGGGCGAAAACCGCTCCTCATTTGGAGTCTCCTAGCTCCCTCTACCTATAAATATG